>NC_053489.1:437709230-438014230 GCF_905171775.1 Rana temporaria | reverse complement strand
TGAAAGTGTGATCTTTATAATGGATTTGGTTGTAGTAAAATAGCCTAATTGACAATGAAAAAGTACAAACACAAGGCCTGCATGCCGAATTCGGCCTGACAGGCCTCGTCATGTGGCCCTCACACCCAGTTTTGCAGCCAATGTGGTTGAACTACATTTCTCCACCTCTCACTGCGACTTGTAAACACAGAAGCCTTCAGTGTTTACATGGGACAACTTTGGAGCACACCCCTGAACCCTGCACTCTGTACCTAGCGCTCCCCTAAGTCCTGCCCTCTGTACACAGCCCACCCCTGAACTCTGCACTATGTACGTAGTTCACTCATAAACCCTGCATTCTGTACATAGCACACCCCTGAACCCTGCACACAATGCACTCCTAAACTCTGTACGTAGCGTAACCCAGATACAACCGGCCCTTACAGGGCAACCATACTGCTGATGCGGTCCACGATGAAAAGGCGTTTGACATCCCTGATCTAGTAGCTTAGGAAACAGTGTCTCGATCCAAATGACATCCTGCAGATCGTAGAAAGCTTTAATACAAAAAAAAAAAAAAAGTTGTGCAGATCAAAGCAGGTGATCAGATAGACTTTTTTCTTTTTTTACCTATCTCTAGCAGAATACAGTATACGTGATGAAAAGTGACTAAAGCAAGAAGAAAGGTGGGACTAATTACATAGTGCCGGGGTCTCCAAACTGTGGCCAGAGGGCAAGATGTGGCCCTTAGCTTGCCTTTATGGGGCCCTTAGGGCCTATTACCTCCACTGATACGAGGCACTATTCCTTCCTCTAACAATGAGGTACTATTCCTTCCGCTGACATCAGAGATGAGGAACTAATTCTTCCAGCTACACAAATTATGGGGCTCCATGTCTCCCACTAACACCAATAAGGTCATTTTTTTACTCCCACTGAACACCAAGCCTATGGCATGGTTTACTCCCACTGATACTCGGTCACAGCCTGGCTCCCCTATGGTTTGAAGGGCAGTAAACTTGCCCGTTGTTTTGAAAGTTTGGAGACCCGACAGAGCATCCTCTTGCTACCGAGTGAGGAAAGGACAAAATTATTTAAAGTAGAACTATAAGCAAAACTATGGCCAGACTAAGCCTAGGTTTCAACTAGTGCTGCATTTTTCAGTGCATTTTTGTAGCAAGTTTTTATATATATTTTTGATGTGTTATCATACCTAAGGCGAGGACTGGTTATTAAACAGAAAACCCTGGCAAAAGCCCATTTACATGCCTTTAATGCATTTTTTAGAGCTTCCATTTAAGTCTATTATGTCAAAAGCGCTATGCTGCGCCAAAAGAAGTACCTGCTCCTTTTCAAAAACATTGAAAGTACGCAGTCAAGCAAAGGGATCATGTTGATAAAACTGTTCTGGAAAGTGCGAAATATCACAAAGTTTTCGTTTTCATGGCCAGCCTAGGAAGCAGCAGTTTGCAGGGCAGTAAGTTTAGAGCATGCCGCCAATCCAAACACAACTAAAATGTTATAAAAACTACTCTACAGGATGAAGCTTGAATGCATACAATTAATTACACTTAATGCTTGATCCCATTGTTTACACGGCTTAGATTACGGAATTTGCTTTCTTTGAAATACAAAGGTTCTTACAGAAAAGCTAGCTACCCGTGTGCTTATGCTGTACTAGGTTTCACAAACAAACTGAAGACACTACAGTGGAATTTATATCGGCGGTTTTTGGTCCCAGTAAAGCCTGGACACTGCGGGAAAGGAGATACAAACAAACAGAGGTAATCCCCTGAACTCCAGGTCACCCCTGTCAGCATAGTCCATAGTACACAACTAGGGACCAGGGCTGAGAGTATAAACTGCCCAGAAAAAGCAGCCGTGCAGGAAACTCACTACTAAACAATATCTGGTTCTCCCAAATTAATCCATACATATTCAATAAATTAATTACCCTGTAATCTATTTTTTTTATTAAATATATTCTTACCTTATTATTCGGTCTCCATGTTATGTCCTTCGTGAGCTCCCACTCATTGCCATTTGTTTGGAACATGTAGCTCACGCTATTTGTATGCACACTACAAATCCCATAGTCCCAGGTCCATCTCAGGAGCAAGAAAGAGTGTGGTTCTGTTCCTACATACAGTGGGACCACGGAGAACAAATGTAGTCCCCCCCCAAAAGTAAAATCGCAGCAAAAAAGTAAACATGGAGGAGGCTAAAAGCAATAGAAGGAACTTTTCTGAAATTCAATAATTGCACATGCAGTCTATACTTGAAGGTTTGTAATCTATATTTTCTTGTACAGCTTTGTCTTTGATTTAAAAAAATAAAAATAAAAGAAGGTACTTTTCTGAGTGACAAATACATACTTTTATTTTTACCCAGGTACTTATTAGTTCACAAGTTTTTTTTTTAAATGGGGCATCTCAAAGCCTTGGTCTAAATCAGGGGTCTCCAAACTGTGGCCCGAGGGTCAAATGCGGCCCTTTCCTAGCCTTTAACAGGCCCCTGGGGCACTATTCCACCCAATGAGATGAGGCAATATTCCCCCCACTGACACCAGCAATGGGGCACCATTTCTTCCACCGATATGACAGTACTCCTCCGCCTAGTGACCACAAACCCCGAGGTCATGTTTAGTCTCACTAAGGCTGCATTCACATCTAGACGGACGAAATCGCGGCGTTTTGTCGCCGCAAATCGCGGTAAAAATAGCAGCGTTTTGTACCGCGATTTGCGGCGACAAAACGCCGGTATTGTCCGCCTAGATGTGCCCCAAGATGACCCCCTCTATGGAGATGATTCCCATCTCCTAGCCGAACGCTCGAAGACGCCTGAAAAAAAGGTCCGGGACCTTTTTTCACGCGGCAGGCGTCCGGCGTTCGGCGTGGAGATGTGAACCATCTCCATAGAGGGACATCTGTTTTCAGCCCTCTGGCGGCAGCGGCGTAGCGCTACAGGCGTAAAAACGCCTAGGTGTGAATGGGGTCTAATGCTGGGCCCCAGGCATTTTCCACACCCGGCCCCCCCTAAAGTCTGAAGGACAGTAGAAACATTTGGAGACCCCTGGTCTAAAATTATAAACCCACACACCACCACAGCATGCCAGTGCTAAACATTGTAGTTGACAAAGAGTTGTAGTAGCAATATTAGTAATTGTTTCATTGCATTTGTAATAACATTTGTTTCTCTTCGTCCATTTGTTTTTGACCGGATTCAAATTTTTATAATGGGATCGAAATTTTCAAAACCAATTTGATTTGAAAATATCAAATTAATCCAAATTAATTTTGAAGAATAGCTGGAGTTCAAAATTTCAAAAGACGACTATAAATTTATTCTATTTTTTCTATTCTGTCATATTTTATTATTTTCAATTTTTTAGTCTATTCCTTTATTTCTATTTTTTCTTTTCTATTCAATTTTATTCTTTTCTTTTTGAAATTAGAATTTCGGAACATCTCTATATTCGAATCTCCAATTAGCAATTTTTTTTGTCGAATTTAGATTCGGAATGAAAAGAACGGCACATGTCTAGAAATCAATTGATTCCCTTATTCACACCGAACAGCAGGGAAGGTGGTATCTTCCAATCTGGCTTTTGTATTGTGTAGCTTGGGAAACTATTGCCAGCTAGATAGCTGAACCGTGACCACGACTGCTTGGATAAAGTCCTTTTTCATCCTACAATCTCCCACAAAAAAAAAAAACGAAAAATCAACTTATCAAGCCGAGTAGAGCCAACAGGGCCGCGGACAGCTTGAATTTTAGTAGATCCAACACTATGGTCTGACAAATTTCCTTTGTCAAGGATAACACGATCTCATAGTGCTATAGGATATAAAAAGGGTATTCGCTATAGAATGTACCAAACTCTAAATAAGCAGAGCGGTCATTGGACAAGGTGAAGAGATGGGGTTGTGATGCCTCAATCTCAGCCAATTACAAAACCCCTTGTATTCATTAAAAAAAAAAAAAAAAATACACGGCTTTCTGTGAATGGCAGCCACGCCAAGACCTCCCCCCCTGTTTACTATGCAAAAGGATCATTGCACAGTGGTGCCACAGATATGAAATATGGAACATTACATTGGTCCAAGCTGATCAATGCAACTCTGCAATGAATGTCATACGCATAATTCAGCTTTAACTTCTTATTTCTTTACTTTAATTCCATACAAAAATTGAATTACACATGCCCAGAGAAAAAACAAACCTATTTAATGGAGAATGCTTCTTCTACCTCCGAATGAGTAGCTAAGCAGGTCCAGTAAAAGTACGATATATATATATATCTTATATATTGTAGTCTGCTTGTAAGGGAGCATACGATTGTCTGGCTGTTGGCACCAAAACTTCAAGCTTCCTACCCGCTTCTCCTTGGACATTACAGACACCCACTTGCTGGTAGCTGTTGGCCTTCACCATATTGTGGCCCACTCCTTGCCAGATGCCTTCCCACGACATCTCAAACCACAGGCCTTTATATTAACCAGAAAGGAATGTCCACACAAAACGTATAGTTTCTGCTCTTTACTGTTGGTCATCAAAGATGGGAGTGGGAGCAAATCACATCGCTCAGAAATACTATCTGGGATCACTTTTCCAATCACATATAGTGGACATACCATAGCCATCATTATTTAAAAAGCCGCACATTGTACATCACTGTTAAGCTGTCTTTTCGTGTCTTTCATGCCTAGAGTAATTAGTACTGACTCAAAGGGCTCCGGCTTGCCCATTATCGTATATACTACTAGAGTATAAGCCGAAGCACCTAATTTTACCACATAAAACGTATTGACTCGAGTATAAGCCTAGGGTGTCCATTGCATGCCTCACTGTGTCCATGTGCATGCCTCACTGTGCCCATGCCTCACTGTGCCCATGCCTAGACTTACATTTAACATGGGAGCATATAGAAGGGGTGCCTGGCTTTGAAAAAAATAAAAATAAAATCGGTGCTCCCCGGCCGTAGGTCCCCCAGACAGCAAACTTTGCACACTTGTAGATGAGAACTGGGACTATACGTGTGCCAAGATTTGAGTGCAGGGGACCTACGGCCGGCTGGTACCGGGTCGCCAAAGTTACCAGAGAAATTACCGTTTAAAATGGGAGTCTATGGAAGGGGTGCCTGTGCTCCCCGGCCGTAGGTCCCCCGCACAACAAACTTTGCACACTTGTAGAGGAAGTGTGGGGCTATATGTGGGCCAAGTACCGGGTCCCCAAAGTCCAGGAGATAAGGCACAAAAAGGTGACTCGAGTATAAGCCGAGGGGGGCATTTTCAGCAGCAAAAAATGTGCTGAAAAACTTGGCTTATACTCGAGTATATACGGTAGGTTCTATGCATCCCTGCATGTCATTCCAGACCAGACTGCTGCAGCTGTTCTAGTTCCCAGGACCTTCAGGGCAATAGCACTCACAACAGAGAGGTACTGTCCTAAAGTACCTTTTGCGCCCTGCTTCCAGTCCATTTAGACAAATGTTTCTCAACTAAAGTCCTCAATTACCCCCAACAGGTCACGTTTTCAGGCTTTTCAATATGTTGCACAGGCGATTTGATCCGTTTCACTGCCCTAGTAATTTCCATAGCCATTTTATCTGAAGGAAATCCTAAAAAAATAGGACATGTTAGGGGTACTTGAGGACTAAAGTTGAGAAATGTTTAGTGAGACAGGCAGCTGGCTCTTCTGGGTGTATGGCTATCTCACAATGTTCAGGGCCTCTGTGATAGCTCACTATATTTGCAAGTTGGTGGGATGTTTGAGTCCCATGCCCCAACTACACTAGCCTCCTCTTACCCTAGCATATATATGGGCACTTACTCCACCCATTACATTACTACAACAAGGCTCTGTCTAAAAGGGAACCCAACACCCAATTACATAATTACCTATTCCAATATTATTTTGGGACATAGCCACCTAGTGGTAGACTGGCTCACAACACATGCTATCAATCTGCAACCTTCATTTATATTAAAGACTCACATTAAAGGTTTCTTTTAAAGCCAATATTGTGCATGCAATAACTCTTACCATTAGATGCAACCATTCGAAGCTTCTTTTGTTCCCGAAATCCTCTCTGAATACGCAATGTTGCCCACTAAAAATACAAAATGAGGACATTCAAAAACTCTGCAAACCCATCAAGTAAAAAATATACCATAAAACTGAACACAGCATTCTGTTTAAAATTTACAAACATGTCATTCCTACCTAGCTCTTCCTCTACTGGGGTCCGCCACTTGCTCCCCCTTCACGCTTGCTGGGGGCACTCATGCAGGCTCACCCCGAGTTGGCTCTGTTGGTCCATTGACATACAGAGCGTGGCTGGGCCACGCCCCCACTCTCCTCACTGGCTGCAACTGACAGCAGCAGCCACCAATGGCTCCTACTGCTGCCGTCTCTGTCCAGTGAGGGGAGAGAACGAGCTGAGAGAACCTCTGCTATCATACACAGAGGATCGAGATCAGGCTTAGGCAAGTATAAGGGGGGCTAGGGGGAAGCTACATGCAGGTTTTGTTTTGTTTTTTACCTTAATGCATAGGATGCATTAAAGGGGTTGTAAAGGTTCAGATTATTATATATTTTTTATGTCATACTTGCCTCCTCTGTGCAGTAGGTTATGCACAGAGTGGCCTGATCCTCCTCTTCTGTGGTCCCTCTGTGGCACTCCTGGCTCCTCCTCATCTCGAGTGCCCCGTCTGAGAAGAGCTCTCCTACGGGGACACCCATGCGGGAGCCCTCCCGTATCCTGCTGCTGCGTCTGTTGACAGACAGCAGGAATTGGCTCCACCCCCCCCCCCCCAGCGCTCACACCAATGGATTTGATTGACAGTAGCGAGAGCCACTGGCTGCGCTGCTATCAATCTATCCAATCAGGACACGAGACACCGGCCGGAGCTGGTGTGCTCATTACTGTTGGGGGAATTGTTGGGGCTCAAGTATAAGGGGGGGCTTGGGGGCGCTGCTGCAGTAAAGAAGGTTTTTCACCTTCATGCATAGAATGCATGAAGGTGAAAAACGCAGAGGGTTTGCAACCCCTTTAAAAAGGTAATAAATAACAAAAGAAAAAAAATTGCATCTTTAGAACCACTTTAAAATATACAATTGAACATGGAATCTTTTGTTTAAAGAAAATCTAAGCAACAATTAGATGTACCATAATGGAAAAGTTATTCGGTAAGAAGCATGACTGCAAATTTATCACTGCATGTTGGGTCAAAATTCAAGTCTGAGGATAGAGAGATAGATAGAGATTATATATATATATATATATATATATATATATATATATATATATATATATATATATATATATATATATATATATATATATATATATATATATATATATATATATATATATATATATATATATATATATATATATATATATACACACACACACACACACACATATACATATACATATACATATATACATATATTTTCCCCAGGCATTCGGGAAATGGCAGGGCTGCCTCATGAATGCCTGACAGTGGATCGCTTTTCAGAAGTTGTCCATGTGTAAACCTAGCCAAACAGTGCGGGCAATGGCCGTTTCCCCCAGACAATCAGCATAACAAAAAGACTTCCATGTGAGGATCTACAGATACCCGCTTCCTTTCCAGACCTGACCAACCTGTAGCCTGCACCCAACTCATTCCTACAAGGCTTAAAGTGGAGTTCCACCCAGAAATGGAACTTCCTCTGATCCAGTTGCTAGATCCGCAAGGCTTCACTTCCCGATTCCCTTATTGAAGATTCCGGCGCCTGCACCCGCACCCGAGGGACGGTGTCCTTATAAGTGTCCTTATTTTAAAAGTTGGTAGATGCAGTATTTGTAGCTGCTGACTTTTAAGTTTTTTTTTTCTGGAGGAACTCTGCTTTAAAGTGGATGTAAAGTTGTAAACCTTCACATATACCCAGTGAAGTGAACAGATGATACACAGAGATGAAACAAATCTCCCTACATAAGTATTACATGTATATCCGCTATTTTGAGCTTTATATACTTTTTAGAAAGTGCACATCCTGTTAGAATTTTTTCTTCCTGATTCACCTGTGGGTGTGGATTCTTGCCATACAATGAGACAGCTGATTGGAGGAAAGGCCCCCCTCCACACCCCCCCTCCACATAGCCAAAGACCTGCAGAACTGTGCTGTGAAGTGGCCAGCTCTCTGCTAATTTATAGTACCCTCCCTGACACAAAATTCAGGCTGGTTTTATCTCAGTTGTCAGAGAACTTGTCAGCAGATGTAATGCTGATAACAGAGCAGGAGAAAGACATGGGACTTAGGGCTTTGAAAAGAGATAAGAATACACTGCAGATAAATGTGCCCAACTCAAATTTCATGAATCGAGTTTACATCCACTTTAAATGCTCAAAATGGCAAAGTATGTTGCAGGTGAGAGAACAGCTGCAGGTCTCTATCCCAGAGGTTTTCCTGAATTCTGATTTCTTCTTAGTATATGCAATTGTTTCATAACTACCCACTATAACCTAGTCCGGAGGAGGTAAAGGCATTCTAGCAGGCTTACAAAACCATATGTAAACCCTTGCCTTGTAAAACAACTCATTCAGTTTAAAATAGAAAATGAAAGGCAAAACATTTTATGTATATATTAAAAAATATAAATATCTCTGTTCTCAGCTGCATACGGATCTTAGAGAACTGGGGGAGGAGAAACAGCAGACATTAGTCTTCTCAGTGAATGGCTGTACAGGGGGGCATGTCAAGACAAGTCTGATCATTGGAGGGAGCAGGCCAAGTTCCCAGCACAGCTAGAGAACCGACAATGCCTTGTTCTGTCTAGTGTGGTCAGTTTTAAATAGGAAAGCAGGGGGACTGACAGGGACCTGGGCACACCCGGCACACCCTGTGCACACACCTATGCACAACTGGTATGCATTGCACTGGTATAAAATAGTTTCATTCATAGAAGCCATGCTTTCTGTAGCAATGCTGCGATTGGCCCACAGCTATAACACGGTACCTGGGCCAATCACAGTGCCCTGTACCATGTGATTAGCTGTAGTCAACCACAGCATGTCAACAGAAAAGAAGAGTCATGAATGGAAACCCATTCATGACAATTCAAACGATTGCTGTCACACCATATATAAAAACACCGCAACACTCCGATTAATGTATGTAAAAAACGATCAAAAATTAATAAATAAAGTTTTAAAAAGTGTTGTAACCAAAAAAAAAAACTATAGACATAGAAGAGGATATTCCAATGAGAGTCATTGGGAAAGCATATCGGTAACAATTAGTAACAAACGGGCAGTGTTAGAGTAATATCTTAACCACTTCAGCCCCGGACCATTTTGCTGGTCAAAGACCAGGCCACTTTTTTGCGATTCGGCACTGCGTCGCTTTAACTGACAATTGCGCGGTCATGCGACGTGGCTCCCAAACAAAATTGACGTTTTTTTCCCCCCCACAAACAGAGCTTTCTTTTGGTGGTATTTGATCACCTCTGTGGTTTTAATTTTTTTTGTGCTATAAACAAGAATAGAGAGACAATTTTGAAAAAAATCAATATTTTTTACTTCTTGCTATAATAAATACTTTTTTTCAAGTACTCGCCGATACCGAATACCGATACTTTTTTTTAAATGTGTCCCCATATGCAGCCATGTCCCCCCACACATATGCAGCCATGTCCCCACACATATGCAGCCATGTCCCCACACATATGCAGCCATGTCCCCACACATATGCAGCCATGTCCCCACAGATATATGCAGCCATGTCCCCACACATATATGCAGCCATGTCCCCACACACATATATGCAGCCATGTCCCCCCCCCATATATGCAGCCATGTCCCCCCCCCCATAGATGCAGCCATGTCCCCCACCCCATAGATGCAGCCATGTCCCCCCCATAGATGCAGCCATGTCCCCCATACCTAGATGCCGCCGCAACGCTGCTGCCGCCGCTTAGTTGATACGGGCGGGGAACATTACAGCTTTCATTTGAATAGCTGTAGTGGGGGAGTGTCTATACGCGGCGCAGCGGGAAACACTACAGCTATTCAAATGAAAGCTGTAATGTTCCCCGCCCGTATTAACTAAGCGGCAGCGGCGTGGGGGTTCTAAGTATTCTATTTAGGCATCAGGGTCATTTGCGGGAGTACAAGTACTCCCGCAAATACTCGGTATCGGTCCCGATACTGATACTGATATTGGTATCGGTACAACCCTAATAACATATATCTCAGTTTAGGCCGATATGCATTCTTCTACATTATTTTGGTAAATCGCAATAAGCGTTTATTGATTGGTTTGCACAAAAGTCATAGCACCTACAAAATAGGGGGTAGTTTTATAGCATTTTTATACATTTTTCCTAATAATTTTTTTTTTTACTAGTAATGGCGGTGATTTGTGATTTTTATCACAACTGCGACATAATGGCGGACACTTGACACATTTTTGGGACCCTTGTCGTTTTTACAGCGATCGGTGCTATAAAAATGCACCGATAACTGTGAAAATGACACTGAAGGGGTTAACCAGTAGGTGGCGCTGTAAGGGCTAAGTGTTTCCTAGGGAGTGCTTCTTACTGTAGAGGGGATGGGCTGTGTGTGACACGTCACTGATCTCCGCTCTGATTACACAGAGCGAAGATCATTGTCACTAGGCAGAGCGGGGAGATGCTTGTTCACATTAGCATCTCCCCGCTCTATCTCTCGTGAGACAATCGCGGGACCAACGGTCGGGCTCACGGAGATCGCAAGCTCCCCGCCGGTAGCATCTTAGAGGACGTACCTGTACGCCCTTATGCCTGTCCGTGCCATTCTGTCGACGTAAATAGGTGTGCGCTGGTCCTTAAGCGGTTAAACAAAAGGTATTTTATAAGCAAACAGTAAAAGAAACAAAGTGCTACACTCTGCTGTAACTTCCAGCTTCACCTAAAAGGAAAGGTACCTATATAAGGTGCTTCATCAAGAACAGACACGGACAAACATGTAACCCAAGAACATGTACACATGTGCAGCGCCCTGCTCCCATTGAGTGGGCGCTATGTGTTAAATTATAGTTGTCTGGAGCAGTAGTTTTTGCTCAGAAGGATTATTCTAAATTGTTGACTCTGTTCAGTTCAGCTGGGTTGCACAAGTTTCCCCCTCACGGTGGGTGTCGCCGTCACCGCAGGTCACGGTTGGAAAGGCAACAGGCTGGACATATTGGGTATCTCTCTCTCAGAAGAGGCTCAGGGGGTGTGGTCAACCCGCTGTGCATTCTGGGGAGGGGTACTTAAAGTGGAGGTTCACCCAAAAACCTTTTTTTTTAACATTAGATTGAGGCTCGTTTTGTCATGGGGAATCGGGTGTTTTTTTTACAATCGAAGCAGTACTTACCGTTTTAGAGATGCATCTTCTCCGCCGCTTCCGGGTATGGGCTGTGGGACTGGGCATTCCTACTTGATTGACAGGCTTCCGACAGGCTTCCGACAGTCGCATGCATCGCATCACGATTTTCGGAAAGTAGCCGAACGTCGGTGCGCAGGCGCCGTGTAGAGCCGCACCGACGTTTGGCTTCTTTCGGCTACTCGTGACGCAATGTATGCGACCGTCGGAAGCCTGTCAATCAAATAGGAACGCCCAGTCCCGAAGACCATACCTGGAAGCGGCGGAGAAGATCGCTCTCTAAAACGGTAAGTACTGCTTCGATTTTAAAAAAACTAACCGATTCCCCTTGACAAAATGAGCAAAATGATCAATCTAAAAAAAAAAAAAAATTCGGGTGAACTCCCGCTTTAAAAAAGGCACAGACACGATTTGGCGGGGTTCGTCTTCCGATCCAGACCTGAGGGCCCTCCTGGCCTCAGGGATGTTGCCTCAGGGATGTTGAGCTGTTTTGGAGCCTCGGGGCCAGAGTAGGCCCAGGAGTTTCTGGGGCCTACTGATCCAGGGATGGTCCTTCGCTACCTTGTTTATGGAAGGAAGCTGAACCAGTTGGAATTCAATTGATGGACGTACCCTGGCGGATTTACCTCACTGTGCTGCCGGTCCAGCTGAAAGATTCTTGGCGTGAGTCGTGTAACTTTTGTTGGAACTATATCAAGTGTGCAGTCGGTTACATGATCTTGTGGCAGAAGATAGTGGGACGTCCTGAAGCTACTCATCAAGTCTGTGGCAGAGACTTTGTCGAGCTTCGCACCAGCTGCTAGGCCGGTAAGAGTGGGCCTATCTGGCAGTTTCTAAAATCCAGTGTGGAGCCGAGTTAATCCTCTGGATCCAAGTGGTACCTGTGAGCCGCAAAGTGAAAGTGCCCGAGTCTTTCCCTGTCCCTCTACCCCTCTGTTGGAGAACTTTTGGGTAGATTCAGGTAGGGGCGCGTAGCCCAGCTTGTTTACACTACGTCGCCTTAAGTAAGAGAGGCAAGTACATGATTCACAAAGTACTTGCCTCCTTACTTAGGGCGGCGTAGTGTAAATGCGGCGGGCGTAAGGGCGCCTAATTCAAATTGGTTGGGGGGGGGGGGGCGTGTTTAATGGCAATGAGGCTTAACCTCACGTTTTTGACGTTTTTTTGTCACTGCGCATGCGCCGGGCGACTACATTTCCCAGTGTGCATTGCGGTTACGTACGCCGCACGGGCCTATTGATTTCGACGTGGACGTAAACGACGTAAATCCCGATTCGCGGACTACTTACGCAAACGACGTTAAAATTTCGAATCTCGCGGGGGGAACGGCGGCCATAATTTAACATTGTTATTCCACCTAATAGGTGGAATAACTTTAGGCCTCCTAAGGCCTTACGGAAACGGCGTAAATCGACTGCGGCGGCCGGGCGTACGTTCGTGAATCGGCGTACAAACTCATTTACATAATCTACGCCGACCGCAATGGAAGCGCCACCTAGCGGCTATCCGAAAAATTGCAATCTAAGATAGGACGGCTTATCTCTATCTCTGTTTGAGCATACGCTTAAACATACGTCGGCGTATATTCTGAGTTAGGCCGGCTTATGTACTGATAAGTCGGCCTAACTCTTACTGAATCTACCCATTTGTTAACAAAACCCTTAAAAGAGACTTTGGGTTGGTGCGTACATTCTTATGGACAACTCTTCAAGGACAACCCCTGAAGCGAGCGTATGGAACAGTAAGGTAACGGCAGGCCCAAGTCTAAACCAGCAGCTCCTTCGGGGGTAGTGCTACACATATAATACACAAAACTTCCGTACGCCTAATATAATGCACAGGCCGGATGTCAAGCGATAATCATTGCATGCGGGCATAATATAATACAACAAGGTGTATGGGACAGTATGACATCAAGTCTGTGCATTACCACGGGGATGTAGGTGGGGGGGGGGGGGGGGGTTGGAGTTTGGGACCTCCATCTCATATGCTTAATAATTGATGGCTACATATAGTGGGAAGGTGTGTAGAAATGTCCAAGGGGAGGTTTTCCTCGTCCATACATCAGAATGGTAACTTCATGTGTGCCCCACTAGTGCATGCCACTGGAAATAACAGTAATTAAACACATTGTAAACTTCACTAGGACATCCAGATATGATGATGAAATATAAATTTCCCCACTGAATCAAATGGCAGATTGTCAGTTACTTTCCCATAGCCACAAGGTCAAGCGTTAGATAGAGAGAATATGTCAGACAACTTGTGAGCTTGCTGTTATTCATCACTATCACCGCAGATTAGTTAGTTGGTGCTAGCAGGTGGAAGGTCATCCACCACATCAGTGGGAGTGGTAAAAGCAATAGGTCAGCCAGCGAAGGACTGCAGAGAGCTATCAGGGAAGAGGACTAGATGACAGGGGGAGGCTGAGGATATAAGGCATGAGCATGTCAAAGTCCAATTGCATAGAATACCAACAATGGCTTGGGTACTTTACTACTGTAGACACTTCCTTCCGTGCTGTCTTCGTTCCCATTTCCCCTCTGCACCTGGTGCCGTATAAAGTGCCAGCTCTACAGTTTTGCTTTCCTATCATGTGGTGTGGAAAGAATCGGTGCTGCAGGGATCTGACTAGCTCCCGCTGAGTCACTTGTGGCGCCGCGTACACTTTCTCCTGTTAGTTGTCCACCAATACAAGCGAGGATGACGACATCAACACGTTTTTGCTCAGGAAGTAGAATAGCTTTATCTACCATAGGTATCAAACACAAGGCCCGCGGGCCGAACCCGGTTCTCCAGGCCATTTCATGTGGCCCTCGCAGCTCCAGCCCTCCTCCAGACCCTTACTTTCTGCTTTTAAGCAATGCATCCAGCTTCTTCCCTGCAGCAGCAGAAGGACAGGGGGGTGCACTGTGTTGTAATGGAGAGTGGGGGACTCAACTTCTGATGGTGGGTGGCTCTTGACATCTAATGCAAGGAGAATGGATGTGCTGGACATCTAATCTTACAAATAAAACTGGCCCTTTTGAGGGAAATCATAATGCTGATGCGGCCCACAATGAAATTGATGTTAAAGGGGTTGTAAAGGTTTGTTTTTTATTTTCTAAATGGGTTTCTTTAGAGTCTGTTCACACTGCAGTGGCACGACTTTCGGGGGCGACTCTGCAAGTCGTCCTGAGGACAACTTCAGAGGCGATTTGCAAAACGACTTCTGTATAGAAGTCAATGCAGGTCGCCCCGAGCCGCCCCCGAAGTCGTACAGGACCCTTTCTCTAAGTCGGAGCGACTTGCGTCGCTCCTATTAGAACGGTTCCATTGACGGTTCACCTGACGTGTCGCCCCAGTGTGAACCGGGTCTTAAGATAGTGCATTGTTGGTTCACTTACCTTTTCCTTTGATTTCCCTTCTAAACTTTTTTTTCTTTGTCTGAATTTCTCAATTCCCGTTTCTCCTCAGTAAGCTTGCATCCATCATCCAAGCAGTTCTGGCTGGGGGTTAGTCAGCCAGAACAGCTTACTGAGGAGGAACAGGAAGTGAGAAATTTAGACAAAAAAAAATAAATTTAGAAGGGAAATCGAAGGTAAGAGAACCAACAATGCACTAGTTTAAAGGAACCCATTTAGAAAAAAAAAAAAACCTTTACAACACCTTTAATGGGTCGGCAAACAGCGGCCCTTATAAGTAGTAGTCTTTTTTCGTTGGTGGCCCTTCCCTCTGCAATATTCTGGGACACGCGACAGGTCCCAGAAGATTGCCTGTCCACTGGGAACGCACAGCGCGACTCACCCATGCGCAGTGCGTGCCCGGCTGTGAACCCGAAAGCCGTCATGACCAGGTGCCCACAGTGGCTTTAACGGCGCCGGGGGAGAGGAGCAACACTCCGGGCGGCTGCATTGCTGGACCTGGGGCAGTTAAGTGTATGTTTATTAAGTCAGCAGCTAAACTGTTTGTAGCTGCTGACTTTTAATAAACAAAAAAAGCCTGGAACTCCACTTTAAAGAGTTTCTCATACATTTATTTTTATTTATTATGTTCGACGGAATGGGTATATATAGAGGGAGAGGATTCTTTGGGGGGGGGATATATATATATTTGGGAAGTTGAATATTCTTAAAACTAGCTTAAAGCGGTGTTTCACCCTGCAGAACAACTTTTTTGCATTAAATTCGGCATAGTAGCGCGAGCTACAGTATGCCTGTTTTAATTTTTTTATCCCCGTACTCACTGTTATATCGTACATAGAAGATTTCAACTGCCTGCGCGGAATGGGCGTTCCTTTCAAGAGGGAGGGTGATTGACGGCCGGCTCTGGCACGTCACGCTCCCCGAAGACAGCCGGAGTAGGTCTAGTAGGCACAGACTATGCGCAGGCGCCGTGAAGAGCCAAGCCTATTTCGGCTATTTCCGGAGAAGCGTGACGCGCCAGAGCCGGCCGTCAATCACCTTCCGTCTGGATTGGAACGCCCATTCCCCGTGGGCAGTCGGAATCTTCTATGTACGATATAACAGTGAGTACGGGGATAAAAAAATTAAGACAGGCATACTGTAGCTCGCGTTACTATGCCGAATTTTATGCTAGAAGAAAAAAAAAAAAATTTTTTTTCATAGGGTGAACCCCCGCTTTAATTGTAAAGTCCAGGGTAGATCAGGGGACCATCCTAGAACTAAGTTTATATACATACATATACACAAGGAGAAAAAAAGTGGTAGGGTGGAGGAAGAGGAGAAAGAGGAAAGCATAATAAAAACTTAGCATCTCAGTTTTCCAGGAAAACCTAGAGGTTTAGTTCGGTGTAAAGTCCAACAGGCGTGAGGGACTTCAACCTTTATATCCACCATTTTTCTTTTTGGAGCAATATACGGTCGAAGTCCCCCCCCTATTGATGGCAATTTAAGGGTATACATCCCTTTCACCTTCCTGCCTTCAGGGTTACTGCCGTGGCATGACGAAAAATGTTTTACCAGAGGTTTCTCTGGGCCTTTCATTAAATTCCCTAAGGCCTCGTACACACGACCGAACATGTCCGCTGAAACTGGTCCGTCGGACCAGTTCCCACGGACATGTTCGGTCGTGTGTAGGGCCGACCGGACAATTTTCCGGCCGACCGGACAGGTTTCCAGCGGACAACTGTTTCTTAGCATGCTAAGAAACATGTCCGCTGGAACCATGTCCGCCGGACATGTCCGATGTTCAGTATGACTCATCGGACATGTCCGCTGGCCCGAGAACCCGCGCATGACGTCGAATTGATTCGACGCATGCGTGGAAGCATTGAACTTCCGCGTCAGAGAACGTCGGTGTCGTATACGTCACCGCATTCTCTGTCCGCGGGGATTTTGGTTTGATGGTGTGTACAACCATCAGACCAAAATCTCCGAGCGGACATGACCGATGAAAACGGTCCGCTCGTCTGTACGCGGCCTAAGATGTTCACCTATTCTGACCAAAATTGACTGGTATTTAGAACTGTTCATAAGTCCCTTTACCTTGACCAAGGCCCCTGTTCCAGCTGATGAAAAACAGATCCAAAGCATGATGCTGCCACCGCCATGCTTCACTGTGGGTATGGTGTTCTTTTGGTGATGTGCAGTGTTGTTTTTGCGCCAAACATATCTTTTGGAATTATGGCCAAAAAGTTCAACCTTGGTTTCATCAAACTAGAATACATTTTCCCACATGCTTTTGGGAGACTTCAGATGTGTTTTTTCAAAATTTAGCTGGGCTTGGATGTTTTGTCTTCGTATGAAAAGGCTTCCATCTTGCCACTCTACCCCATAGCCCAGATATATCAATAAAAAGCGAGATTGTTGTCACATGTACCACACAGTCAGTACTTGCCAGATATTCCTGCAGCTCCTTTAATGTTGCTGTAGGCCTCTTGGTAGTCTCCCTGACCAGTTTTCTTCTCGACTTTTGATACATTTTGGAGGGATGGCCAGTTCTTTGTAATGTCACTTATGCCATATTTTCTCCACTTGATGACCGTCTTCACTGTGTTCCATGGTATATCTAATGCCTTGGAAATTCTTTTGTACCCTTTACCTTTACTGATACCTTTTAAAAATGAGATCCCTCTAAAGCTTTGGAAGCTCTCAGCAGACCATGGCATTTGCTATAGGATGCGACCAAGAAAATGTTAGGAAAGACCTACTAGAACAGCTGAACTTTATTTGGGATTTATCAGAGGCACTTTAAAAACAAGGCTCGACAAAATCCGGGTGCCAGGTCGCAATCGCGACAAGAAATTGTGACCTGGCGCCCGCCGGTAATTGAGGCCACGGCCGCAAGATCCTGTGCCTCCGTGCGTCCTCGCCACGCAAAAGCGGCCGGCGACGCCCGGTAACCGAGGCTTTGCGGCCTTGTGAAGTCCCAAGCTTCCTTCTGTGACCTGGCGCCATCTGGTGGTGGCCGTTGACATTACAAGTAAAACCAGTTCTAATGTGTCATTTTTCACTGTTTTCACTGCCATCTCCTTCCCTCCAATTAGAACCCCCAAACATATATATTTTTTATTCTAACACCCTAGAGAATAAAATGGCGATCGTTGCAATACTTTGTCACGCCGTATTTGCGCAGCGCAGGTCTTACAAGCGCACCTTTTTGGGGAAAAAATACACTTTATTAATTAAAAAAATAAGACAACATTAAAGTTATCCCAATTTTTTGTTATATTGTGAAAGATAATGTTACGCCAAGTAAATTGATACCAAACATGTCTCGCTTCAAAATTGCATCCGCTCGTAGAATGCCAACAAACTTTTACCCTTTAAAATCTCCATAGGTGACGTTTAAAAAAATCTACAGGTTGCAAGTTTTGAGTTACAGAGGAGGTCTAGAGCTAGAATTATTGCTCTCGCTTCAACGATCGCGGCGATACCTTACATGTGTGGTTTGAATACCGTTTACATAAGCGGGCGCTACTCACGTATGCGTTTGCTTCTGCGTGCGAGCTCGTCGGGGGGACGGGGCGCGTTTTCTGGCTCCTTACTTTTTTAGCTGGCTCCTAGATTCCAAGCAAATTTGTCAAACCCTGCTTTAAAAGATAGCAGGTGTGTACTGACTCCTATTTAACATGAGTTTGAATGTGATTGCTTAAAGGGGTTGTAAAGGTCCTTTTTTTTTTTTTTTTCTAAATAGGTTCCTTTAAGCTAGTGCATTGTTGGTTCACTTAGCTTTTCCTTCGATTTCCCTTCTAATGTTTTTTTTCTTAGTCTGAATTTCTCACTTCCTGTTTCTCCTCCCGTAAACTTGCCCCCATCATCCGAGCTGTTCAGGCTGGGGGTTAGTCAGGGTGCTCGTCCCCTCCCTTAGGACTACATCCCTGCGGGGAGACGAGCATCTTCCCGCAGGGATGTAGTTATAAGGGAGGGGACGAGCACCCTGACTAACCCCAAGCCAGAAAAGCTTGGATGATGGGGGCAAGCTAACGGAGGAAAAACAGGAAGTGAGAAATTCAGACAAAGAAAAAAAACATTAGAAGGGAAATCGAAGGAAAGGGCAAGTGAACCAACAATGCACTAGCTTAAAGGAACCTATTTAGAAAAAAAAAAAAGGACCTTTACAACCCCTTAAATTCTGAACATCCCCAGTTACAAGAGGATGTTCACACTTACGCAACCACATTTTATTTTTTGTTTTACTTCCCCCCCATAAAAGATTTCAGTTATCTTTGCCTAATTGTTTTTACATTACATTTTATCAGGGGTGTGTAGACTTTATATCCACTGTATATGCCCTGGTATTTTAAGACCCCCAAAAATGAGCTAGGCCATCAGTACATCAATTGATTAACCACTTGCCGCCCGCCAATGACAGATTGACGTCCGTAAAGTGGTTGTAGAATCCTGACTGGACGTCATATGACATCCTCAGGATTCTGAGCCGCTGCGCGGCCCCCGGGGGCGCGCATCGCGGCGATCGTTGTTGCAGGGTGTCAGTCTGACACCCCGCAACACCGATCAAGGTAAAGAGTCTCTCACGGAGACTCTTTACCATGTGATCAGCCGTGTCCAATCACGGCTGAGCACGATGTAAATAGGAAAAGCCGGTAATCGGCTTTTCCTCACTCGCGTCTGTCAGACGCGAGTAGAGGAGAGCCGATCGGCTGCTCCTGTGACAGGGGGGTTTTGTGCAGATCGATTATCAGCACAGCACCCCCAAGGATGCCCACTGGACCACCAGGGATGGCCACTGGACCACCAGGGATTAAAAAAAAAAAAAGTATGCCACCCTAGACCACCAGGGATGAGGACACAAAAAATGGATGCCAATCAGTGCCGCAATGGATGCCAATCAGTGCCCACAATGGGCATCACTGATTGGAAGGCATTGTTTGGCACTGATTGGCATCCATTAGTACAACACATACGATAGTGCCCATCTGTGCCACCTATCAGTGCCCATCCATGTCACCTATCCGTGCTGCCCATCAGTGCCGCATATTAGTGCCCATCAATGCCACCACATCAGTGCCACCACATCGGTGCCCATCAGTGCCGCCTTATCAGTGCCCGTCAGTGCAGTACCATCAGTGCCCATCAGTGAAGGAGAAAACGTACTTATTTACAGTGTTTTATAACAGAAACAAAAAAAAAGTTTTTTTTTCTAAATTTTCGGTCATTTTTTATTTATTTTTTGCAGAAAATAAATATCCCAGAGGTGATCAAATACCACCAAAAGAAAGCTCTATTTGTGGGTACAAAATGATAAAAATTTAGTTTGGGTACAGTGTAGCATGACCGCGCAATTGTCATTCAAAATGCAACTGCGCTGAAAGCTAGAAATTGGTCTGGGCGGGAAGGTGTATAAGTGCCCTGTATGGAAGTGGTTAATTTTCAAATATATACACACACACACACACACTATAATACATATATCTCAATGTTTGTTGACATAACAGACTGAATACTATACACCGATTTGGGTTATTACCAAAGAAATGTAGCAGAATACATTTTAGAATCAATCCATGATGAAAGATTTTTTGAAAATTTTTAGAACAGAAAAACATGTTTTTTTTTTTCAATGTTTTCTGTATTTTTTCATTTATCCACTTCCATACCAGACACTTACGCACCTTCCCGCCCAAGCCAATTTTCAGCGCTGTCGCACTTTGAATGACAATTGCGCGGTCATGCTACACTGTACCCAAACAAAATTGGCATCCTATTTTCCCCACAAATAGAGCTTTCTTTTGGTGGTATTTAATCACCTCTGCGATTTTTTTTTGCGCAACTAAAAAAAAAAGAAAATTTTGAAAAAAATTACATTTTTATTTTTTTCTGTAAAATTTTTTGGAAATAAGTTTTCTTTTTTCAATTACGGGCACTGATTTGGCGGCACCGATGGGCACCGATGGGCACCGATGAGGTGGCACTGATGGGCACCAATAGGCGGCGCTGGTATGCGGCACTCATGGGCGGCACAGATGGGTGGCACTCATGGGCGGCACAGATGGGTGGCACTCATGGGCGGCACAGATGGGTGGCACTCATGGGCGGCACAGATGGGCGGCACAGATGGGCGGCACAGATGGGCGGCACAGATGGGTGGGCACTGGGCATGGATGGGCACTGGGCATGGATGGGCACTGAGGGGTGGCACTGATGGATCCATGTTGCCAGTCAGAGCCCATTTGTGGGCACTGATTGGCATCGTTTTTTTACTGCCCTTTTTTTATTTGTATTTTTATTACTGACTTTTTTTTTTATTGCCCCTTTTTTTTTTGCCCTTCCCTGGTGGCCCAGTGTGGGCTTCCCTGGTGGTCCAGTGTGGGCATCCGAGGGGGGCTGCGCTGATAAACAATCAGCGCCAACCCCCGTCAGGAGAGCTGCCGATCGGCTCTCCTGTACTTGCGTCTGTCAGACGTGAGTGAGGAAGAGCCATCAACAGCCATACAGCATTGGGGCAGCATTAGATGAGCTTGAGGCTGGGTTCACACCTCCGATGGATGCGGCTGGCAGCAGGGGTCCGTTCTGTCCCTGTTCTGTTTCGGGGACAAATCAGGGACGATTATTTGCCTAAATTCGGCCCTGAAATGAAAAAAAAAAAAAAAAAAGAAAAAGACGCACAGTATTCCTGTGCAAGACGCTCTGCAGCCGTGATGGAGCTATGTGAAGCGACTCCATAGAGAGCCAGTCACAATCTCCTGTCATGCGAACTGAAATACACATCCAATTTGCATAGGTGTGAACCCAGCCTTAGAGACCCTGGCACAAAGGTGTAGGCTTGGCCCACAGACCAGTGAACCTGAGCCAACAAGCTTTGCTCGTCTGACACAATGGGCTGTAGGCGAGCAGACAGCCGATGACAGCACAACAGAGCAGGCACACAGCTCGTGTTTTCATGCCCCTATACTGGCACCCCAGTGTCTGAAAAAAGTAGGATTGTTGCAACAAGCCAATAATCAAAAACACAACTCAAAATCAACCGCACATTACTTTAAATATTACGTTTAATTGAAAGCTTGTGGTTAGATCTGCAATAAACTGTGCAGGCAAGGCCGAGAACATTTGTGATCTAGACGTATTCGACAAGGAAAAATGGGAAACATTCCAAATGGCGAAAATAGTGAAAGCAGGACTGTAGGCGGACTAGAAGAAATGTGCGGAGGGAGGCTGTGGTCTCTGTCTGAACTTCTGTACTGGTCATGCGCTAGGCTTTATTTATTACATTATGTTGTGTTATAATAGGCAAATAAATAGTCCTTTGTATTGAAAGCTTCAGAAACAGGTGAGCTTTAGGTTTATTCGTAGCACTGAAAAAACAAAACAGGTCATGTGATCGAGGAGGCCGAGCTTCTGTATAAAAAAAAAAGTAAATCCGTGCCCTGTCAAACTATGTTGCAATACGGAGAGAGCGATCTTAGAGCAGTCAGGGTGTGGATCACAAAGTCAGCAACTACATGTGCTACCTTGTTAGCAAGGCATTTTAACCCTTGCTTAAAAATTGTGTAAAAAAAAAAAACATGTGCAAAACAAACGACCAGATGATCCTCCACACTGTGTTATTATATTGTGACAGCAGGACTTTTCCACTGCCAGAATACACTGAGCAGCGCTGCAGCTATGGGATGCATGCACCCGATGGTCTGCATGTACAGGTGGATGCATGTACCGATGGTCTGCATGCACAGGTGGATGCATGTACCGATGGTCTGCATGCACCCGATAGTCTGCATGTACCAATGGTCTGCATGCACGCACCCGATGGTCTGCATGTACCAATGGTCTGCATGCACGCACCCGATGGTCTGCATGTACCAATGGTCTGCATGCACGCACCCGATGGTCTGCATGTACCAATGGTCTGCATGCACGCACCCGATGGTCTGCATGTACCAATGGGCTGCATGCACGCACCCGATGGTCTGCATGCACGCACCCGATGGTCTGCATGTACCAATGGTCTGCATGCACGCACCCGATGGTCTGCATGTACCAATGGTCTGCATGCACGCACCCGATGGTCTGCATGTACCAATGGTCTGCATGCACGCACCTGATGGTCTGCATGTACCAATGGTCTGCATTAAGGGAATGGTGGTGTACATGCACAGATGGATGCATGTACCAATGGTCTGCATGCACGCACCCGATGGTCTGCATGTACCAATGGTCTGCATGTACCAATGGTCTGCATGCACGCACCCGATGGTCTGCATGTACCAATGGTCTGCATGCACGCACCCGATGGTCTGCATGTACGCACCCGATGGTCTGCATGCACGCACCCGATGGTCTTTATGTACCAATGGTCTGCATGCACGCACCCGATGGTCTGCATGTACCAATGGTCTGCATGCACGCACCCGATGGTCTGCATGTACCAATGGTCTGCATGCACGCACCCGATGGTCTGCATGCACGCACCCGATGGTCTGCATGTACCAATGGTCTGCATGCACGCACCCGTTGGTCTGCATGTACCAATGGTCTGCATGCACGCACCCGTTGGTCTGCATGTACCAATGGTCTGCATGCACGCACCTGATGGTCTGCATGTACCAATGGTCTGCATTAAGAGAATGGTGGTGTACATGCACAGATGGATGCATGTACCGATGGTCTGCATGCATGTACTTATGGTCTGCATACACGATGGTCTGCATGCATGTACTTATGGTCTGCATACACGATGGTCTGCATGCACCGATGGATATATGCACCCACCAATGGTCTGCATGCAGGCACTGATCAAACACAAATTTTCCAACATTCTTGTTCAAGAGGAGTTGATCACGAGGTCGACTCCTCTCGAATGGAATCGGCCATGGGTGGATTGAAATTCGGCTCATCCCTGTTGAGCCGGACAAATTTAAATTCATCTATGGCCAGCTTTAAAAACCGCAGTGCTAAAACATCTGTTTTAGCGTTTTTTCATAAAAAAAAAAAAACAACCTATAATGTAAAGACGCCTTGACGTGTTTTGTCGCATTTTTTGTTTTTACTGCTCCTGGAAGCACAGGCTGTTTTTTTTCTACTGCCTCTAAACTCTTATGCCTCTGACAGTTTATGTGTAGTATGGACTAACACAAAAGGAGAGATTGTACAGCATTTGGTCACCTTTGATCTAACCATGCACCTTGAAACCAGATTACCTACTTGCCGACCACCGACCAAATATACTGCGGAAAGATGGCTTGGCTGTGCAAATCGCCGTACCAGTACGGCAATTCATCTGCTAGCATTCGTGGGTGTGCGCGCTGCGATTGGCCAGCGGGGTTGCCAATCAGCAGGTCCGGCGGACTCGATGTCTACCCAGCCGCCCGCGATCGTTCCCTGCAGAGACAGAAAGGGGATCTGTCGAAGTAAACAAGGCAGATCACCATTCTGTCAGCGGATGACACAGATCTGTCAGGAAGACGGATCTGTACATTTCCGCAGTCCTCCATTAAGGAGGAGCTCTGGCGTGTTCGCATAGTACACGTGCAGAGCCCGCCAGGATGTGTGCACGGCGCTGAGCTAATCACAGTCAGGGAGACATTGTCCCGATGCTCGGCTGCAGGGATTGTGAAATGTCTCCCTGGCTGTGATTAGCGCAGCGCCGTGCACACTTCCTGGCGGGCTCTGCACGTGTACTATGCGAACACGCCAGAGCTCATCCTTATCCTCCATACAGTTAGTAATCACAAACAGGGGAACACATTTTGCCCCCTGATGATAACCCCTTCCCTACCAGTGTCATTAGTACAATGACAGTGCATTCTTTTTAGCACCAATCATGGTATGAATTTCACTGGTTTCCAAAAAAGTGTCAAAAATGTCCGTTAGGTGTCCGATATGTCCGACGCTAGGTTGCAGTCCCACAAAAAAAAAAAAAAAAAAGCTAATCGCCATTATTAATAAAAATTATATAAACATATCCTCTATTTTGCAGACGCTATAACTTTTGCGCAAAAAAAAAAAAAAAAATCAAAAAAAAAAATATATGCTTATGCAGAAGAATACATATTGGCCCAAACTTAGAGCCGGTTCACACTGGGGCAGCACGACTTGCCGAGCGACTCGGCAAGGCGATCTGCCCACAACTTCAAAGGCGACTTGCAAAATTACTTCTGTATTGAAGTCAATGCAAGTCGCCCCCAAAGTCGTACAAGAACCTTTTTCTAAGTCGGAGCGACTTGAGTCGCTCCTATTAGAACGGTTCCATAGTACAGAGCGCAGGGCAATGGTGTGAACCGGCTCTTAAGAATTATTTTTTTGTTTTTTACATAATTTTTTTTGGATACGTATTATAGCAGAAAGTAAAATATTTTTATTTTCTTTTTTCTAAATTGACGTTTTTTTGTTTATAGCGCAAAAAATAAAAAACAGAGGTGATCAAATACCACCAAAACAACAAATTTTGTTTGGCTACAACGTTGCACGACCACGGAATTATCAGTTAAAATAACACAAAAAATGGCCTGGTCATTAAGGTGAGCTGAAGTGGTTAACGACAACATTCCAACAAGGATCTACTATATGAGAACCAACCTGCATAGATACAAGTCGGATGGATCGTTAAAGCAAAGACTACATAGTTTCACTAGCGCTAAAAGAGATCAAACAGAAATTGCACAATAAGATTGCAAGGTGTGTGGCTAGCTGATCATGTGCAAAGATCTTACCTCTAGAGTTTTAACCAGGATCTTCATGTACACCTCTGAGATGCCCAGAGAAAAGCCAAGCATGGATGGTACCATGATAAAGAGGATGATCACAGACAGCCATACTGTAAAGATATTATATGCCAAGGTTTTAAAGTCCTCCATGGCTCAGCCCAGCTAGGAGCCTGCTGCTAACATATGTGAGTCTCCTCCTCTGGTTGGGTTTGACAGAGCAGGAAATTCAGCCTTTTCCAGAGAACTTTCTAACTTCCTACTCCCTGTAAAGTCACACCCCACCTCTGCTCCTCCCTGATCACAGCACCCACTGACCTCTGTCCTAGCCAATACTTTCTGATCTTTGCCCCTGTCACACAAGACAAGAAGATGATCTGATACTTATCAGTGTTTTTATTTTTATGTGCAATGTACAAGTCGCACGATTAGAGTTATATGTCATGTACAAACAACATAGGATACAAGATCCCAACACCGATCTGATCAGCGCTATATAAATCATTATTATTAATAATAGGGATCGTTCACACTGGCGTTTTGCTGCATTGGATCAACAAAAGGGCATACGGAAATAATTGTTTTCTATGTGTCCTGTTCACACTGCAGAGTCACGGGGGTGCCTAGCAGTGCTGTATATACTGTATGCATTTTTCTGAAATACCCCTGACTAAGGATGAGCTCCGGCGTGTTCGCATAGAACACGTGCGGAGCCCGCCAGGAAGTCGGCACCCTCGCTGCGCTAATCACAGCCAGGCAGACATTTCCCGATCTCTGCAGCCAAGCATCGGGAAATGTCTGCGTGGGTGTGATTAGCGCAGCGCGGGTGCGACTTCCTGGCGGGCTCCGCACGTGTTCTATGCGAACACGCCGGAGCTCATCCTTACCTCTGACGTAGGGTTGCCACCTTTTCTTCAAGTCAAAGTTCGAACACTTTAGCGGCGCACCACAATTTTTTTTTTTATAGTATAAACTATACATATATTTTGCTATTAACCACATTTACGTTGGCAGAATGGCACGGCTGCGCAAAGGGAAGAACCTGTACATTTGCTCCTGCCTCAAGCTCTGTGATTGTGCCCGCGGAACCCGCGGACTCCATGTCCACCGGTGTCCCACGATCTAGGGTGACCACGTCCAGACAGCGCCCAGAGGCGATTCAGTTCGCATGTGTTGCGCTTTACAAGTCTCTCACTCACGTGTCCCGGATTGCCATTTTGCAGGACTGTCCCGGGCACATTCATTGCAGGACAATACAGTGTCTTGGAATAAAACTAACACAGCCACCCCCCCTGGCCAATCTGATTCCCCCAAAAAAGGCAGCCACATCACTGCTTTGCTCATTGACAGTACTTGTCCTGGCCAGGAATGCCTGGAGGAGCACAATCCCCGCCCCCTGCTTGTGATTGGAGAAATCATAAATCCTGCCTCTTGTGTCCAATCACTGTGCTGTGATTCGTTACAGCACAAGCTGATTTTTGGGAAGGGGGGGTGTCCCTGAATGATAGTTTGGAAATGTGGTCACCCTACCGGGATCGTGCCATGGAGCTGCCGAACAAGGCATTTCCCTGTCATCGGGAGCAGTGATCACTGTCGTGTCACTGGTAGAATAGCCCATCCCACAGTTAGAATCACTCCCTAGGACACACTTAAAGCGGAGTTCCACCCAAAAGTGGAATTTCCGCTTAATCCAGTCCATATTTGGCATGTGATTTTTTGGGGGGGGGGGGGGGGGGGGGCTTCAGTAGGAGTGGGACTTCCTGTCCCACTTCCCCCTTCCACCCAGGGACCACCTAGGCGATACGTCATATCGCCTTTTGGCGGTAGGGTTGCCACCTCATCCCTTTAAAACAGAACACATATGAATTACACAGGTTCTGTGGCTGATTTAATTTAGATAAGGCTCCACTTGAGTTCAATTACCACCTTAATCAGCCACAGAACCTGTGTAATTCATATGTGTTCTGTTTTAAAGGGATGAGGTGGCAACCCTATTTGGCGGTCCCTCCCTGTAGGCGATCGCCTGGAACACGTGACAGTTCCCAGGCATTCGCCTGTCCACTCAGGGAGCGATGCGCCATTCGTGCATGCACAGTGAGTGCCCGGCCGTGAAGCTGAAAGCTGTCACGGCCAGGTGCCCACAGTTACAATGGAGGCGCCGGCGGAGAAGGGGGGGAGACGAGCGAAGCTCCGGGCGGCGTGGCACTGGACCGTGGAACAGGTAAATGTCTGTTTATTAAAAGCCAGCAGCTACACTTTTTGTAGCTGCTGACTTTTAATAAACATAAAAAAAGGCTGAAACTTCCCTTTAACCCCTTCCTTTTCCCCTAGTGGTTAACCCCTTCCCTGACAGTGTCATTTACACAGCAATCAGTAAATTTTTATAGCACTAATCGCTGTATAAATGACAATGGTCCCAAAATAGCATCAAAAGTTGCCAGATGTGACCCCCATAATTACTAATAAAAAAAAATAATAATAAAAATGCCATAAACTTATCCCCTATTTTGTAGACGCTACAACTTTTGCGCAAACCAATCAATATACGCTTATTGCGATTTTTTTTTTTACCAAAAATATGTAGAAGAATACATATCGGCCTAAACTGACCAGTTTCAGCGGACATGTTCGGTCGTGTGTACGCGGCCTTAGACTGCTTGCGGCTTTAATGTAATGTTTGGTCCCTGCAATATGGATGAAAATCACTGAGAAAAATAGCATGGGTTTTCTCCGCCCCCCTCCCCCCAGGTCATTACAAGCCCCTTTGGCCCTATATACTTTAAACAGCAGTATACAGGCGGTGCAAACAAGACAGGGACTGTAGGTTTGTTGTTAAGTAGAATCTGTTTGTAATTTTGAACTGGTACTTCTTTAAAGTGTGGCTCCAGCCATAAAATCTTTTTTTAAGCTTTTCTGAAAACATAGAGAAGGGTTATCACCCCTGTAACATTTGTTTTGCTGTCTGTGTGCATCTGTTCAGAAGATTGTACCTCACTTTCTGTTCCAATGACAAATGGTTTTTTGAATTTTTTTTTTTTTGTGAAACAAGGATTGGTGATAAAGCATCAGTGGACAGGAGACACCTTTTACAGAAGAAAATTTCCCTTCCTAGGGGAAAATTTCCTCTCACTTCCTGTTGTCTTGCAAGTAGGAGTCGTTTTGTAAGTTGGATGTTTGAAAGTAGGGGCCTGCCGTATATACAGAAATTTGTGACCTAGGTGTTGGTGTTACCACAACACTGTAAGCCCTCACAGTTAGTCTTGGTGGGCGCTGGAATGCCCTGCTGTGTGAACTATTATATCAAGAACTGTAATTACATGCCATTGTTGAACAGTGGTAGAAAAATTGGGCCTTTGGTGCTGGCGCTGGTACCACAACACTGTAAGTCTTCACAGTTACTCTTGGTGGGCCCAGGAATGGGCCCTGCTGTGAAATACTAGATCAAGAATTGTAATTACATGCCCCTGTTAAACAGGGGCAGAAAAATTGGGCCTTTGTTGGTGGTGGTGGTGCTGGTGCCACAACACTGCAACCCCTCACAGATACTCTCGTTGGAGCGCAGGAATGAGCCCGCTGCAAAGCATTGCATCAAAAATTGTAATTACGTGCTCCTGTTAAACAGGGGCAGAAAAACTGGGCCTTAGGCACTGGTGCCACAACACTGCAACCCCTCACAGATACTCTAGTTGGAGCGCAGGAATGAGCCCGCTGCAAAACATTGCATCAAAAATTTTAATTCAACGCCCCTGTTAAACAGGGGCAGAAAAATTGAGCCTTAGGCACTGGTGCCACAACACTGCAACCCCTCACAGATACTCTGGCAGTGCCCAGAACCAAGAATGTTCTTACAAGCTATCAGCAAGATCATTGAGGAGGAAAAGGATAGTCACTCAGCATAACAGGATAGTCACTCAGCATCAGCATAGGCAGTCTTAAAGGGATCTGACATTTCAAAAAAAAATACTCAGTTACATCAGCATCAGGTGCTTGGTAGCTGGTGGTGATAAAGGCGGACTCATTTTTATGAAGGTCAGTCGATCGACCGAGTCGGTGGAGAGGTGCACCCTGTGATCGGTTACAAAGCCTCCAACAGCACTGAATGTGCGTTCTGAAAGAATGCTGGATGCAGGACAAGCCAGTAGCTCAATTGCATACTGTTCAAGCTCTGGCCAGTGATCCATCCTCAAGTCCCTGTAAGCCAGAGGATTTTCGGTGGGAAAGGTGTCCAAGTCTGATCTTGCCCCTAGGTATTTCCGCACCATGTAAAACACACGCTGGCGATGGTTGCTGGAACCGGTCATACCTTGGGGCTGTAGATTAAAAAATTGTCTGAACGCATCGGTCAGACGGCCACCTTCTCCACCGCTCCTTCTGTGACTGACCGAAGCCTCAGCAACACGTTGTCTAGGACCAGGATTTTGTAACCCACCAGTTTCTGGGAACACGTTGCACAGACCTTTCTGCAAGGCTTTCCGAAGAAGTTTCATCTTCTGCTCCCTCTGCGCCGGCAAGATAAGGTCCGCAACCTTATTCTTGTAACGTGGATTAAGGAGAGTTGCCAGCCAGTAATGATCCCTCTCCTTGATAGCGCAAATACGAGGATCATTCCGCAGGCTTTGCAGAATCAGGGAGGCCATGCAGCGTAGGTTTGCTGAGGCAGCCACCTCATCCCAGCCACGTATAAGTCCATGGGTTCCTTGGGACTGTAATTGATCCCTTAAAGACTGCTGCTGATGCTGAGTGCTGGGCTCCACCTCCATGCTGACACAATCCTCCTCCTCCTCCTCGTCCTCTTCCTGTGTGATAGGCGGGCAAGCAGGAACTGTCAGGGCACTGCCCTTTACGGTCACATTTCCCCAGTTGGCTCTGGGTGGAATTGAACCTGGGACCTGTCCATTGTGAGTCCAGCTCTTTGCCTCTGAGCCACTGCTCAAGTATTACTTTGCTTGCTGTCCCTTGGAGCCTGGTTCTGAACCCATGTTACTTTGTACCAATCAGTGGCCAGTGCGGCCTATTTAAGCCAGCCCCTTCCCCTTTGCTAATGGCTGGTTCGTTGTCAGCTTTACCCTGTGAGAGAACCTTGGAAACCTGTATACCCAGACCTGCTTGACCCGGATTGGACCTTGACGATTCTCTGCCATCTCCTACACTTGACCCCTGCCTGCTTATCGGATTTGCTGTTGTCTCCTGCCCCTTGACCTTGGCTTGCTCTCACGGACTTCCTCTGATCTCTCCAACTCCTGACCCACGGCCTGTGACCCGGATTTGCCTTTGTTTCCTGTTGGTCCCTTCTGGACTTACCTGCCTGTTCCTGCCTGATCAACGACTGTCTCCAGTCCTCTGCACCTGCCCTGTTTTCGTCAGCTGCACCAAGTCTGCCTACCAGTTCCCGGCACTGGTGCCTCCTTGTGCCGTCCCTCCTCTGTTCTAACTCCAGGGAGTGGTCTGCACAGGGTCGCAAAGGTGAGCCGCCCTCAGCATCTCGGCCTCTGTGAGTACTTACCTTAATGGTCCTGACAGTACGAACCAGCCATTATGTCTGAGGCCGACAGGGCATGCTCACCCCTTGAAAACCTGTGTCAACAGGTGTCTGTTTTGACGGTTGCCGTTCAAAACTTGCAAGAAGGTAAACCCTTGCATAATGGACTAACTAATGTTATGGAGTCCGCAGACTTATACAAGATGCTCTCCTCCCTGGCTCTGCAAGTCTCCAGCCTGAACCATACTATTCAGGAATTACAACAGGAGGTCCAAAAATTTAAAGAGACAACACGCCCAGCCCCGGAACCTGTATATTATGAGCCATTTGTTCTTATGCCAGAAAAATTTGATGGGAACCGTGCATCCTTCCTGTGCTTTCAAACCGATTGTGAGCTGTTGTTCACCCTCAGACCTAGGACCTATGCCACGGATTATATTAAGGTTCGAGCCTCCATCAATTTGCTAACAGGGCAGATCAAATCGTGGGCTCATCTGCTGTTGCAGGAAAAGAGTCCAGTCTTGGACAGCTGGGAGACGTTCATGTCTGCGCTGGACTCATATATTTCTGTTTCCAAGAAGACCAGTGCTCCCAGGTCTGCTCTTAATTCACGGGGCCTACGGGTACCCAGGGATAGGAAGCCCCAGTGCGGTTATGACACCCAGCCAGCCCAGTGTGTGCCAGATTATGAAACCCTGTATGTGCCCAGCCAGGAAGCTTCCCCATCACAAGGTCTTGATATCTCTGTGGATGCTCACACGCCTACCTTGGAGGAGGAAGAACCTATGCAGATCGGGGTCATCCGGTTCAGCCTATCTATGGCAGAAAGAGAGCGGAGAAGAGCCCATGGACTTTGCTTTTATTGTGGTCTAGCGGGCACCTTATATCGCTTTGCCCAACTCGCCCACCTCGGCCAAAGCTTCTTCAAGTGGGTACTATTGGAAGTTTTTTCTATGCCTCAGAATCTGTGCCTACCTTTCCAGTGTCTTCAGTCCCAGTGTCTTCAGTCCCAGTGTCTTCAGTCCCAGTGTCTTCAGTCCCAGTGTCTTCAGTCCCAGTGTCTTCAGTTCCAGTGTCTTCAGTTCCAGTGTCTTCAGTTCCAGTGTCCCCAGTTCCAGTTCTTATGTCCTCAGTTTCTGTGTCCCCAGTTCCAGTTCCTGTGTCTTCAGTTCCTATGTCCCCAGTTGAAGTTCTCCCTCCAGACTGCACGTATGCCTCGGATGGTACTATGGTCCGTAAACAGGATCTGGTAATATTTGAACAGGCCTTACAAGCAAGGAGGGCGCCCCCTACCAGAACTTCAGGATCAAAAAAGCCCAAAAAGAAAAAGTAAAGATCTACATGCTCCCTGTTTGATCCATCAGGAGCATCCGGAACTAGTGGACAGTTTGGGCGTCCGGAGTCCGCCCCTAGGGGGTGGGGGCACTGTCAGGGCACTGCCCTTTACGGTCACATTTCCCCAGTTGGCTCTGGGTGGAATTGAACCTGGGACCTGTCCATTGTGAGTCCAGCTCTTTGCCTCTGAGCCACTGCTCAAGTATTACTTTGCTTGCTGTCCCTTGGAGCCTGGTTCTGAACCCATGTTACTTTGTACCAATCAGTGGCCAGTGCGGCCTATTTAAGCCAGCCCCTTCCCCTTTGCTAATGGCTGGTTCGTTGTCAGCTTTACCCTGTGAGAGAACCTTGGAAACCTGTATACCCAGACCTGCTTGACCCGGATTGGACCTTGACGATTCTCTGCCATCTCCTACACTTGACCCCTGCCTGCTTATCGGATTTGCTGTTGTCTCCTGCCCCTTGACCTTGGCTTGCTCTCACGGACTTCCTCTGATCTCTCCAACTCCTGACCCACGGCCTGTGACCCGGATTTGCCTTTGTTTCCTGTTGGTCCCTTCTGGACTTACCTGCCTGTTCCTGCCTGATCAACGACTGTCTCCTGTCCTCTGCACCTGCCCTGTTTTCGTCAGCTGCACCAAGTCTGCCTACCAGTTCCCGGCACTGGTGCCTCCTTGTGCCGTCCCTCCTCTGTTCTAACTCCAGGGAGTGGTCTGCACAGGGTCGCAAAGGTGAGCCGCCCTCAGCATCTCGGCCTCGGTGAGTACTTACCTTAATGGTCCTGACAGGAACACTGTCTGGATAAAGGGGGCCTTGAGAGGTAAGGAAGTCCTCCTCTTCCTCCCTCTGTTCTGCCTCAAGGGCCCTGTCCATTATTCCATGCAGCGTGTGCTCCAACATGTGAATAAGAGGGACAGTCTCACTGATGCATGCACTGTCACTGCTCACCATCCTCGTGGCCTCCTCACATGGTGACAGGACAGTGCATGCATCCCTGATCATGGCACACTGGCGTGGGAAAAATAAACAAGCTCCCCTGACCCATTTCTGCTGCCATATTGCCACAGATACTCATTTATGGCCCTCTGCTGCGTGTGCAGCCGCTGCAGTATGGCCAACGTAGAGTTCCACCTGGTGGGCATGTCACAGATTAGGCGGTTCTTGGGCAGGTTGTATTCCCTTTGGAGGTCTGCCAGCCGAGCACTGGCATTATATGACCGTCGGAAATGCACACAGACTTTCCTGGCCTGCTTCAGGACATCCTGTAAGCCCGGGTACCTGCCCAAGAACGGCTGCACCACCAAGTTAAGGACATGAGCAAAATAGGGCACATGGGTCAGTTGTCCCTGTTGCAGGGCGGAGAGGAGGTTGGTGCCATTGTTGCAAACCACCATTCCTGGCTTAAGCTGGCGTGGCGTCAACCACCTCTGAGCCTGCCCCTGCAGAGCGGACAGAACCTCTGGCCCAGTGTGGCTCCTGTCCCCCAAGCACACCAGCTCAAGCACCGCATGGCATTGCTTTGCCTGCGTACCTGCGTAGCCCCTTGAATGCCTACGGAGCACCGCTGGTTCCGAGGACACATCAGCACAGGAAGAGGTCACAGAGGAAGAAGAAGAGGAGGGGGTGGAGGAGAGAGGTGTGTCACAATCAGTAGTAGCATTTTGGAGGCGTGGTGGCGGAACAACCTCCAACACTACTGTATCTTGTCCTGCGTCCTTCCCAGCTGCCAGCAGAGTCACCCAATGCGCCAAGAAAGAAGGTAACGTCCCCGTCCATGCGTGCTGGACCATGAGTCAGCGGTAATATGCACCTTACCACTGACCGCCCTGTCCAGCGAGGCATGGACATTGCCTTTCACATTGCGGTAGAGAGCCGGAATCGCCTTCCGTGAGAAAAAGTGGCGTTTGGAAACTTGCCACTGAGGTACCATACATTCCACAAACTCACGGAAGGGGGCAGAATCTACCAACTGAAAAGGCAGCAGTTGAAGTGCTAGCAATTTAGCTAAGCTAGCATTTAACCGCTGGGCATGTGGATGGCTGGGAGAGAACTTATTTCGGCGCTGCAGCAGCTGGGGCAGGCAAATGTGCCTGGTACAATCTGCTATCGGTGTACCGATAGTAGATTGCCCACATGTACTATGCTGGGACACACCTAACTCTTCACCTTCAGTCCTATCAGTGCAGGCTTCAGAGAGGACTGAGGGTATAGTGGGGTTGGAGATCCCAGCTGATGAGGCGCAAGGGGAGGTCCGTTTTGTTCTTTGGTGTGGGTCTTTCAGGTACGTTTGCCAACGAACTGCATGTCTGGTCAAGCATGTGGTGCCCATGCGGGTGATGTTTTGGCCACGTGAGATACGCTTGAGACATATGTTGCAAATAGCAGCGGTGCGATCTGATGCACTCGTCTCAAAAAAGGCCCACACCAAAGAACTTTTGGAATAATGCTGAGACACAGCAGCACCCTGCACATGCGTAGCTCTGCGTTGTGATGCAGTTGGTGTGCTGCCCTTAAGCTGGCCCCTGGAGAGCATCCTGCCTCATTGGAGATGTGCCTGTGCCTCCTCCTCCTCCTCCTCTCTCCTATCAGGCACCCACGTAGAGTCAGTGACCTCATCATCCCCTCCCTCCTCATCACTGTAGAAAACCTGGCAGTATGCTGCAGCTGGGGGAACATGACTGCCAGATTGCTGTCCTTCTTGGGCACCCCCTCTCTCTGGGCTCACGTTACTGACTTTCTCTAGCTGTGTACCATCATCGGAGCCTTCAAAACGCTGCGCATCCTCATGCAGCATGTACCCAACACTGTGTTCAAACAGTTCTGGGGACTCCTCAGGAGGACATGGTGGGGCTAGGGAAGGAGTGACAGATGCCATTGAGCAGAGGGAAAAGGACGCCTTGGCAGCTGCTTTGCCAGACAAAGTACCCTGAGCCTGGGTGAGAGAGGATGAGGAGGATGAGGATAGCTTGGTCATCCACTCTACCAAGTCTTCGGCATGTTGCGGCTCAACACGGCCAGCTGCCGAAAACAAGGACGATCGTGTCCAACGGCCACCTGCTGATGAGGATGCACCGTGTCCACGACCAGCACTGTTGCCTCTAGACGCAGAGCCTGCTTGCCCTCGTGACTCTCTGCCTCTCCTTGTTGTCCTTCCAAACACACTAATGGCCTGCAGAGGACAAAGGCAGTACACACACCTTGTATCTTTAGGTGCAAACTGCAGAGGACAAAGGCATTACACACACTACGTAGCTTAATGGTGCACACTGCAGAGGACACAGGCAGTACACACTACGTAGCTTTAGGTGCAAACTGAAGAGGACACGGGCAGTACACACCAAGTAGCTTTAGGTGCAAACTGCAGAGGACAAAGGCAGTACACACACTACGTAGCTTTAGGTGCAAACTGCAGAGGACACAGGCAGTACACACCACGTAGCTTTAGGTGCAAACTGCAGAGGACACGGGCAGTACACACCAAGTAGCTTTAGGTGCAAACTGCAGAGGACAAAGGCAGTACACACACTATGTAGCTTTAGGTGCAAACTGCAGAGGACACGGGCAGTACACACCACGTAGCTTTAGGTGCAAACTACAGAGGACAAAGGCAGTACACACACCACGTAGCTTTATGGTGCACACTGCAGAGGTATAGTGGGGTTGGAGATCCCAGCTGATGAGGCGCAAGGGGAGGTCCGTTTTGTTCTTTGGTGTGGGTCTTTCAGGTACGTTTGCCAACGAACTGCATGTCTGGTCAAGCATGTGGTGCCCAAGCGGGTGATGTTTTGGCCATGTGAGATACGCTTGAGACATATGTTGCAAATAGCAGCGGTGCGATCTGATGCACTCGTCTCAAAAAAGGCCCACACCAAAGAACTTTTGGAATAATGCTGAGACACAGCAGCACCCTGCACATGCGTAGCTCTGCGTTGTGATGCAGTTGGTGTGCTGCCCTTAAGCTGGCCCCTGGTGCAAACTGCAGAGGACAAAGGCAGTACACACACACCACGTAGCTTTATAGTGCACACTGCAGAGGACACAGGCAGTACACACTACGTAGCTTTAGGTGCAAACTGCAGAGGACACAGGCAGTACACACCAAGTAGCTTTAGGTGCAAACTGCAGAAGACAAAGGCAGTACACACACACCACGTAGCTTTATGGTGCACACTGCAGAGGACACGGGCAGTACACACCACGTAGCTTTAGGTACAAACTGCAGAGGACACGGGCAGTACACACCAAGTAGCTTTAGGTGCAAACTGCAGAGGACAAAAGCAGTACACACACTACATAGCTTTATGGTGCACACTGCAAAGGACACAGGCAATACACCATGTGAGAATACTGCAGCTAGCACAATCACCTGCCTGCCAGCAAATTAGGAAGAGCTGATCTAGCTAAACTATACAGTGTATAAATATATGTACAACACCTGGGATGCATATATATTCTCTACACACTGTAACTTTAACTGACTAGCCTGCCTGCTTTATCTACCTAGAAAAAGGTAACTCTCTCTCTCTCTCTAACCACCGCTGCAACACACTACACAAGGCCGACCTGCAGGCGGCCTTTTATAGTGTGGGGCGTGTACTAAACCCCCTGAGCCATCCTGGCTTTGGCCAATTATGGCTCTCCATTTTTTGCGTGCTGTGATTGGCCAAGCATGGGGGTCATAGTGCATGCTTGGCCAATCATCAGCCAGCAATGCCACAGTGAATTACGGCCCGTAACGGTCGTTTTTCGATGAACGGTCGAACATACGATGTTCGAGTCGAAGCATGGGTTCGACTCGAACACGAAGCTCAACCCTAATAAGGAGGCACTGATGGGCACTGATAGGCAGCACTAGTGGGCACTAATGAGGGGGTACTGATAGGCAGCACTGATTGGATAGTACTGATGGGTACTGATAGACTGCACTGATTATTATTATATAAGTATACAGGATATATTTAGCACCAACAGTTTGAGCAGTGCTTTACAACATGAGGGCAAACAGTACAGTTACAATACAATTCAATACAGGAGGAAACAGAGGGCCCTATTCATTAGAGCTTACAATTTAGAAACTGAAGGGCACTGATGAGGAGGCACTGAAGGGCACTGTAGGTGGCACTGATAGGCAGCACTAGTGGGCACTGATAGGTGGCACTGATAAGGGGGTACTGATAGGTAGCAGTGATGGGCACTGATTGGCAGCACTGATGGGTACTGATAGGCACTGATAAGCAGCACTGTGGGCACTGATAGGTGGAACTGATGAGGGGATACTGATAGGCAGCCCTGATGGGCACTGATTAGCAGCACTGATGGGTACTGATAGGCTACAATGATTATTATTATATTAGTATACAGGATTTATATAGCACCAACAGTTTGCGCAGTGCTTTACAACGTGAGAGCAGACAGTACAGTTACAATACAATTCAATAAAGGAGGAATCAGAGGGCCCTGCTCGTTAGAGCTTACAATCTAGAAACTGATGGGCACTGATGAGGAAGCACTGATGGGCACTGTAGGTGGCACTGATAGGTAGCACTAGTGGGCACTGATAGGTGGCACTGATAAGGGGGTACTGATAGGTAGCAGTGATGGGCACTGATTTGCAGCACTGATGGGTACTGATAGGCTGCACTGATGTGCACTAATGAGTAGGCACTGATAGGTGGTACTGATTCCCATGCAGTGGGAATGTGTCCAAATTGCAAGTGTTAAATGCTCACGTATGTCTACATGGAAAAGTTAGATCAGTCCCTGCATCCTATTCTCCCCTACGCCAGGGCTGTCTTAATGCATGGGCACTCCTGGGCAATGTCCAGAGGCCCCAGGTGCATGGGGACCCCATGATAATCTTGGATTGCATTGTACTTGCCAACTGTCCCGAATTTGCCGGGATAGTAACATTTTTTACTAAGATGTTTTCGGGATGACCGTGTCCAAAGCAGCATCCTGAAACCTGTACTGTGCCTTCCTGATCCCAGTATTGTGTCCTTGTGATGCCCCCTCCCCATACTGTGCCTTTCTGCTTCCCCACATGTACTGTACCTTTTGTGTTGATTAGTCTTTGATTTATGGCATATTTTATTGTTGTCTAAAACTGATTTTATTGAAAGTAGTAATAAATATAAGTGTAGCACTACGCTCGTAGGAGCTGCTGATTTAGATTTGGGCCTGCACTCTACCTATCAACCCCTGAAGTTTGGCCCGACCCCTCTTTGGCACAATTGGACAATAATATGATTGTGGAACCCAAATGGCAGTAAGGCCCGTACACACGGTCGGACAAAACCGATGAGAATGGACCGAGGTTCAGTTTCATCGGTCCAAACCGACCGTGTGTATAGCCCATCGATCTGTTTTCCTTCGGTCCAAAATTGTAAAACATGCTTCAAAACCGAACCGATGGACCGCTGCCCGATCGGTCCAAACCGATGGTTAGTACAGAAAGCATCGGTTCAAAACCCGCGCATGCTCAGAATCAAGTCGACGCATGCTTGGAAGCATTGAACTTTGTTATATTCAGCACGTCGTGTGCTTGACGTCACCGCGTTCTGACCCGATCGATTTTTGGAACGATGGTGTGTACGCACATCAGGCCATCAGGCCACTTCAGCGGTGAACCGTCGGACCATTCTCATCGGTTTGGTCTGACCGTGTGTACAAGGCCTAGGGGACCACAATGATACCACACAATAATAAATGTAGTTAATTATTGTTACCTGTAAAAGTCAATGGGACCCAACTGGTTCAGGGAATCCCTGTCATCAGACCCCAAAAAAATTACCTGGAATTAGACCTGAGGGAATGGTTGGTAGAGGAACCTCCCAATGCAATGCCATCAGCACTGGGACACCTCTCCACCAAGCCCCACACAACCAACCCTAACAGTAAAACAGCAAGTGATGCAAACAGTTATATCAAACACATAAATTCACAACGGTATGGCTAGCTCTAGTAAACAGCTCAACTGGTGTGTGTCCCGCCGTAGCAACTCCTGGGAACGAAGAAACTGGTAACAGTTCCTTTTTGTGTCAGTTAATCTTCTGCTAACTCAGTTGGTGCACATACTGTATCTATTTGTATTCCAATAAACAAGGTAAAAAAAAGGATGATCCTTTAATGCGTATAATGTAGTGGTAAAACAAATGCTAGTTCTCCCAAGACGCTGTGTCTCTCTTAGGGCAATGTGTCCCTACTTGCGGCGCTGCAGACGCCAGCAAGTACAGTAGAACTATAGAAACCCTCGCTCCTGCGACCTAGTAAACTATATTGGTAGGCAAGTGCCCTCTCACCACATGAGACCTCGCCTTGCCGGTGTCCTCAGTCTGGAACTTCCCTTCAGTTCTCAGTCTCTTTGTGACACGAGGTCCCTGGTCCTCCCTGTGGTCTCTCACTAAATACCGGTGAATAGGTGACTCCGGATGTTGTGAGGTGTGGACCCGTCCCTCTCTGGCTCGGTCGATGAGGCTGTTCACAGGGATCCCTCTCTGGTTAGGTGATCCGCTCTCTCTCTAACTTTAGGCCCAGGCTTCTCCGGCCTAGGCGTGCCCACAGCCACAGCAGTCCTCTTGCCTGTTGAAAGATGGAGTCCCGAGAGAGTGGGCTGAAACCGCGCTTGTCTTAAATAAGTTCTCCCATCAGGCTGTGCGCGGCACATTGTACTTTGATAGTACAGTGGCCTTGTGGGTAATGTAGTCTTAATTCAACCCACGGCGATAGAGTCTCTGTCTCTTGTACCACAATGCCCATAATGCTTTGTCCTTGGCATAACTGAACCAAACAAGCTTCACTAACATAGTACACAATTGACACCAGAGAGAGCCAAACTTCTATTCAAGCACAAAAGTGCAGTCTGTTAAATGCATTCAATGGTAACACCTTGCTACATAAGTTTCATTCTATTAACGGTTTATACTTTAATTCTGGAGAGTAGACACGTAAATTGGGGCAGGCTGGTAGGGGCCCCAGTGCATTACTTTGCCCAGGGGCCCATAATGCTATTAAGATGGCCCTGCACTAAGCTCCAGTTGTCCAAAGCCCTCTGACGTTATCAAGTCCGATGCAAGACCCATAGCCTTTTATTGGATATGAAGACACTGTGGAACAGTTTACTGCCGGAGCACAGGAGAGCATCATCTGCCGGGGATCAAGTAAACAAAAGTACCTTTCCTGTCCCCCAACAGAAATGAACATTTTAACTCTGGAGTGTTGGTTGCAGGCCCATTGTAAGGGAAGGTTTTTACTTTTTTCTTGAGTTGAGCTCTAAATGTCTCTTGGGATGCAGCAGCAAACACATTAGATATGTGTAATGGTGTGTATTACATTACATGCAGGAGGCTGCTTCATGTAAAAACCTTTCTTGTGGTGCCCCCTTTATAGTCGCTGGATACTACCCCGAGAGGTTGTGTGCTGGCGCCATGAGATTTAACAGCAGCCTCTGCTACTGAGAAAAGTTGTGTGCTTTCTGCCGCTCATAATTCTTATTACTACTCTCCCACAATGCATTATGTCCTGAGAATGGAAGAGGAGCAAAAATTATATAACACTTTATGTTATAAAATGCTAACTGAATTTTTTATTTTTTTTATGTCATGCTCATCTGACACACTGTGGTATGTTTATTTTAAGTGGTTGTAAGCCCTCACATATATAATGATGTACATGGCCCCTGGTGATACACAGAGATAAAACCAACCAACCAGAGATAAAACCTCCTGCTTAAATCGTATCTGTGTATCTGCAGTAGGGATGAGCTTCGTATTCGAGTCAAACTCATGTTCGACTCGAACATCGTATGTTCGAACGTTCGTCGAATTACGAACGTTTTTGCCGTTCGCGCCAAATTCGAGTTACGTTTTACAGACCAAAATTCACTGCGGCATCGTTGGCTGATGATTGGCCAAGAATGCACTATGTTTGGCCAATCACAGCTTGCAAAAAACGGAGAGCCATAATTAGCCAAAGCCAGGGTGGCTTTGGCCAATTATGGCTCAGGGGGTTTAGTACACGCCCCACACTATAAAAGGCCGCCTGCAGGTCGTCCTTGTGTAGTGTGTTGCGGTGGTTAAGAGAGGACAGAGAGAGTGTCATTTTTTGCAGGTAGATAGAGCAGGCAGGCAGGCAGGCTAGTCAGTTAAAGTTAGTGTGTAGAGGATATATATACATCCCAGGTGTTGTACATATATTTATACACTGTATAGTTTAGCTAGATCAGTTCTTCCTAATTTACTGGCAAGCATGTGATTGTGCTAGCTGCAGTATTCTTACGTGGTTTATTGCCTGTGTCCTCTATAGTTTGCACCTAAAGCTACTTGGTGTGTACTGGTCGTGTGCTCTGTAGTTTGCACCTAAAGCTACTTGGTGTGTACTGGCCGTGTGCTCTGTAGTTTGCACCTAAAGCTATTTGGTGTGTACTGCCCGTGTCCTCTGCAGTGTGCACCTAAAGCTACGTGGTGTGTGTACTGTCTGTGTCTGTGCTATTTTTCTCAATGATTTTCATCCATATTGCAGGGACCAGACATTACATTAAAGCCGCAAGCAGTTTTAATTTACTTTTTTCTTATAGTAATCTCATCTTGTGCAGGGACTGTTCTAAACACGTGGCACTTCACAGGCATACTATAGACACCCAGCAGGTAGAATATTTTAAGTAATTTAAGTCCTGAAAAAACGAACGTGGGGCAAGACCCGGGTTCTCAAAGACATTTTACGACAATAACTTGCATATTAGGCTTTAAAATTAGCACTTTTGAATTTGAACGTTCAAGTTCCATAGACGTCAATGGGGTTCTAAATGTTCGCGCGAACGTTCGGTCCATTCGAAGGTTCTAGTGCGAACCGAACGGGGGGGGGGGGGGGTATTCGGCTCATCCCTAATCTGCAGTCTTCTCTTCTCTACAGCCTTTTAAAGTCCAGAATTTATGAAGCTTGACTGAGTTGTCAGAAAACAAGGGGTTGAGAGCTGCAAATACACAGTGAGGAAAGCTCTGAGAGCTGATTGGAGGGACGGGACACACCACTCTTCAATCAGCTGGAGGTCCCTCCCCTGTCACCATTTTTCTCTTGGTGTCAGTAAAACATGTCAAAAGTGATTCATGCTGATAGCAGAGGAATGAAGCAGCATACAAAATTGACACTTTAGTGCTTTTAATTGAGACACTATAGAAGTATATGCTTTGTTCATATTTCATCTCTGAGGTTTACAACCATTTTCCACTTGAAGACCAGGCCTTTTCTGGCACTTTTTTGTTTACCAATTAGAGGGAGTTGGTGTGAAGGGTGGAAATTGAATGTATCAGTTTATTTTTTTTCAATATGAAGAATGGGATGATATATCTAGTTTGTATGACGTTGGTTTATCGACTCTATTTTTGTATATGTTAATGAGACTTGGTTTCCTGTAGAAATGAAAAGGTGAAAAATAAAGAAATTGAAAAAAAATAGAAATCACTCCCAGGCACACACTTATCCCCTTGATCGCCCCCTAGTGTCAACCTCTTCCCTGTCAGTGTCATTTATACAGGGATCAGTGGATTTTCTTTTAGAACTGATCACTATTGGTGTCACTGGTCCCCAAAAAGTGTCACCCAGTGTCAGATTTGTCCACCGTAAAATGTCGCAGCCCCGCTAAAAATCGCTGATCACTGCCATTACTAGTAAAAACCATAAAAAAAGAAAAGAAAAAGCCCCTAAATCTACCCCATAGTTTGTAGATGCTATAACCTTTGTGCAAACCAATCAATATGCTCTTATTTGTTTTACCAAAAATACGTAGCAGAATACATATCGGCCAAAATTGATGAAGATTTATTCTTTTTCAATTTTTTATTGGTAATGTTTTATAGCAGAAAGTAAAAAATATTGTTTTTTTTTTTCAAAAATGTTCGCTCTGTTTTTGTATTTTAGCGCAAAAGAATACAAACCGCAGATCAAATACCACCAAAAGAAAGCTCTATTTGTGGGAAAAAAAGGACATCAATTTTTTTTGGGGTACAGCGTCGCACGACGGCGCAATTGTCAGTTAAAGCGACGCAGTAGTTAATCGCAAAAAATGGCCTGGTGAGGAAGGGGGTAAAAACGTCCAGAGCTGAAATGGTTGAAGTAAATCAGTTCCGTATTGCAAAAAAAAAAAAATGCCATGGTCATGAAGGGAGTAAATCTTCCGGAGGGCCAGTGGTTAAAGCGGTGGTTCCCCCTTAAAAACAACTTTTTTTTATTCCACTGCCCCCCCACATTCCATCACGATTAAGGCTCTTATTATTTTTTCATGCTGTACATACCTTAGTATAGCATATTCACCCCTGCATCCGGGTTGCGAGTCCCGCGGGAGTGGGCGTTCCTTACATGCTGTTGATTGACGTTTTGCCCAAAAACGAGCTCACCCCCCGTCGCGTAAGCCGCGTCACGATTGGCGAAAGGAGCCGAACGGCGATGCGCATGCGCAGTATAGCGCCGACTCGCCGTTCGGCTCCTTTCGCCAACCGTGACGTGGCTTACGCGACAGGGGGGAGCTCGTTTTTGGGCAAAACGTCAATCAACAGCATGTGAGGAACGCCCACTCCCGCGTTACTCGCAACCTGGATGCACGGGTGAATATGCTGTACTAAGGTATGTACAGCAGGAAAAAATAATAGGAGCCTTAATCGTGATGGAATGTGGGGGGGCAGTGGAATAAGAAAAAGTCGTTTTTAAGGGGGAACCACCGCTTTAATATGCCTTTTAGCTGGAACTGTCTTTATGTGTTTTGGCCGCTAGAGGTCACTGGTGCTCCGTGTAGAGTTGTACAGGACAGCCCGCCCAGCACAGTATGGGGAATAATGAGCCCGGACACTTCCTGTTCCATGGTGTGTGTCGGTTGTAGTGTTCGCAGTGTGTCTGGAGGGGGTCGGGCACCATGGCCAGGGAGAGTACACAGGCACTTGTGTCTGGGGTTGTGTTTAGTGCCCTAGCTTTCCACCATGTGAACTCCGCATCAGACTCGGTGAGTGAGGGAGACAAAGTACAGGGGACTGTACACCGACCAGGGGATGTATTCATTTCATAGACTACACACACAACATTGGACTGTACTCACATTATATACTACACATACAACACTGGACTGTACTCACATCATATACTACACACACACACACAACACTGGACTGTACACACATCATATACTACACATACAACACTGGACTGTACTCGCTTCATATACTACACACACACACAACACTGGACTGTACTCACTTCATATACTACACACACACACAACACTGGACTGTACTCACTTCATATACTACACACACACACAACACTGGACTGTACGCACATCATATACTACACACAACACTGGACTGCACTCACATCATATACTACACACACACACAACACTGGACTGTACTCACATCATATACTACACACACACAACACTGGACTGTACTCACATCATATACTACACACACACACAACATTGGACTGTCTTCACATCATATGGGCTTGTATTTCCAGGCCAGTAACATCCCATGGATTAGATTCAAATAACCTGGGATGGCAGTCCCGTGACATGGAATATTGAGCTATCCTGCCAGGAAGCCGTCACTGTGTGTTACCAATCGTAAGTGGTTGAGTCAATCCCCGCCCCACAGCTGCGTATACACACACGCCCCCTTGTATACATGTAGCTGCAGGGAAGGAATGCCTCGGCCACTTATGATTGGCAGGATAGCTCAGACTATTTCCGAACGCACCTGAGCTCATCCCTGATTACCAGGGACATAACGTAACATGGAATGATATTACGGGACAGTCACATGACCTGGGATTATAGTCCTAGGCAGCCCTGATGTTTGAGGGTGCGCGCGGTGGGAATTCCAGTGCTGGCTGTTGCAGGGTCTCTGGTGGATGTGGCAGAGGCAGGAGGAGAAGGCTTTGTTTACCTTTTTTGTTTACATTTGGGATTGCTGTGATCACGAAGCACAGAGCCACTTTGATTGGCTGTGCACTTTTTGCCTCTAATCTGTGCCGCCTAATGACTCCTAGTGTAATGCTGATCATCATCAAAACTTTGTAATTTTCCGGCATCTGCGGCGCTGCACTGATTTAAAAAAAGTACTTTCTGTGCCACTTTTTCCGATTTCGGGGTGCGATTTACATTGACGTCTGTGCAAAAACCTGCACAGATGTCTCTGAAAGAGCGGCCAAAATCGGGACTGGCAAGGGGGAGTGAAATCCAACTCGCACGGCTTCATTCCCTCGGCCCAGTGTGAAATTACACATCCAATGTTTTCTAGGTACATGATTGGAGTCAGGAGTCCAGAAATGGCAACAAAAACGTGCATGTGTGTTTACTTTGTTTTGTTTTTTTCAACGGAGCAGTGTGAAAGGGCCATTAGAGCCAGTTCACACAGGGGTGACTCGTCAGGCGACTCAGCAGCCTGACAAGTCGCGCTCCGCTCTGTTTTATGGAACCGTTCTAATAGGAGCGACTCAAGTCGTTCCGACTTAGAAAAAGGTTCTTGTACGACTTTGGGGGCGACTCGGGGTGACTTGCATTGACTTCAATACAGAAGTCATTTTGCAAGTTTCCTCTGAAGTCGTCTCGAGATCACCTTGCCGAGTCGCCCCCAAAGTCGTGATACCCCTGTGTGAACCGGGTCTAAGGCCCCTTTCACACTGAGGAGTTTTATTAGGCGGTACAGCGCCTAAATACCGCCTGAAAAACTCTTGCCCAGCCTTCTCAATGTGAAAGCCAGAGGAAAGAGAAAAAAATCTCCTGTCAGCAGCATCTTTGGAGCGGTGAGAGGAGCGGCGTGTAGACCCACTCCTTCACCGCTCCTTCCTATTTAAAACAATGGGACACCGCGGTAATACCGCCTGCAATGCGCCTCTGCAGAGGCGCATTGCGGGCGGTATTAACCCTTTATCGGCCCTAGCGGGGGTTAATACCGCACCGCTAGCGGCCGAATCCCGCGGCAATTCCGGCGGTATAGCACCGCTATTTTTACCGGCGCTATACCGCCACCGCGCCTCCTGTCCCAATGTGAAAGGGGCCTAAGACCCCTTTTTACACTGAATCGTTTTTACAGCGTTTTGGCGCTAAAAATAGCGCTATTAAAACGTTAATAAAACGCTCTCCATGCATCTCAATGGACCCTTTCACACTGAGTCCTGCAAGCAGAATCTTTGGAGCAGCTTTTGGGCGCTGAAAAAAACGTTCCAAAAACGCCCCTCTCCATTGAAATGAATTGAAAGCGCTGTAAAAACGCCTTAGCCTTTCACACTGAGGCACTGCAAGAACTCCCTAAAACGTTAGGGTCTTAGCGGCGCTTTACCAGCGTTTTTCAGCGCTGGCAGTGTGAAAGGGCTCTGAAAGAACTTGGGCTTTCACATTGGGATTGCAGATGAGGCTTTGCTCGAAAAACACCCCAGTGTGAAAGGGGCCTAAGGGAAGTTTTCCCTTCACGTCTAGCAAAAACACAACAGGGCATGCATGGAGATCTTTTCAAAGTTGGGGGAATCCCTGTGGAGACTGTTGTCACCTGAACTAAATATTTTCTATGAATCTCAATTTGGAGTTCACATTACTTTCACACGGGTGCCTCCGTGAAGCGGGGAATCTCTGCTGAGCAGATGGGTGACAGGTCTGTGTCTGCTCCCGTCTATGGGGCAATTGGATGGAAACAGACCTTCTGGCCATTTGGATCCGATACACCAGATGGATGGGGAATGGGTCTCCTATCTGCTGTTTTTGGCGGACAGGAAGACATGTCCGCTGACATCCGCTGCTCCATAGAGGTCTTGGAGGGTCCTGAAGAACTGTAAGGCGGCCCTGATCAGATCGCTTGTGTGAAAGGGGCTAAAGAGATTTGATCTTGGCAAATTTATAAAACTTCTAGGGCTCATTCACACTTTTTTCTGCTGTAAAACACATCATATATTAATATTAGGTTTTATTTTATAAAATGTAGTAAATTTATAAAAATAATAATGCTTTTCTGACTTTTTTTTCTTTTTATCATAAAGGAAGGATTTCTTTTTGGAGATGTGAAGGGGGAGGCAAAGGATTGCATAACTGACTCCCAAATGAGTGATGTCGAAGTAGTTTATACAATTGGTAAGTCGTCTTGGGTGTTCCTTGCTTGTATAAAGATTGCACATAGGCCCACCATAAAAGATATGTCAGTTTTGGGAGGGATCACCTGCTGTCTTTGTATGTATCTTTTTGCATGTTACTACTTGTATTCCATGTTTTAACCACATTGTGACAACAGAGATCTCGGCCTGTGTTTAGGCCGCACTATGGGGTTGCACCTCCCTGCAAAGTTTTCCCTGGATCAATAAGTCAGCAAAAAACAAACTGTTATATCATTCTTAATGTTTAAAGAAGGTTTGTGCTGCTGTGGGCCCCCATGCTTTTGCCATAATATGTGCGTATATAACAAACCGTTTAAGATGTTTCATATATTGTAGATGGATCCACCTATAGAGAAAACAATAACAGCATCATAGTACAAAGTAATGACAAAAAAAAAACGACATTGATCCAAAAAAAACAAAACAAAAATTATTTGCAACCATTCAATGCGTAGGTCAACCCTGATCGTGTATATCTAACTGTATAATAGCTACTGCAGATCCAGAAGGTCTCAGCTATCGGATGTGAAGGAAAAGACCAAATAAAACCTCAGTCACACCCCTTGAATAGCTTTGGATTTGGAGCTTCTTCCTGGTAATTTTTAGGCTTGGCTGCTAGACTAAGCATGCAAGGTCAGTCCAGCGATCTCCCCGGCTGAGCTGTTGTGTTCTGCTAGGGGACGGCCCCCCAGCCAGAACACTCCGATCAGCACTCTCTGCCATTGCCATGGGTTGCGGGTGGGGGAATCGATGCGATACCTGCAACCGGAACGCACGGCCAGCACTAGTGTGAACTGAGCTGGACCTGATCAGAAAGCCTGTGTGAAAGGGGCCTTAGTGTCTGTCTTCTCCAGTGTTCTTTATTTTCAATGCTTCCTCAGCCCCAGCAGAACCATCCTATACTCTGCAGAAGGCTGCAGCTGAAAGCTACTGTCCTCTGTGTGAGGGTGGCAGTCTTTTTACAGCAGACTGTCTTAAACTTCTGGAAAAAGATTTTCCTAATGTGGCTTCAACAGATCAGGAGGGTCAGGCCTGTTCAAACAAAAATATAAATAATATCAAAAAGACCAAGAAAGCATTTTGCCCCCTGTCTCATCTCTACAGCCCTTCAGGCCATAGGGAGCATTCATTATTCTAATTAGTGCACTTTAGGCTCCATGCACACTGGCTTAAATCCCTGCTTCTACAGGAGTTGTGTGTTCTGCCTGAAGAAGCAGCTCAATGTTATCCTATGTGTCCATCCACATTAGGATGTTAAAGGGGTTGTAAAGGTTTGTTTATTATTTTCTAAATATGTTCCTTTAACATTTTTTTTTTTTTTTTGGTTCATTAAACTCTTTTAATCTTCAAAAGATAGTACTCACATATTTAAAGGATCACTAAAGGAATTTTTTTTTTTTGCTAAATAGCTTCCTTTACCTTACTGCAGTCCTGGTTTCATGTTCTCATTGCTCGTTTTTGCTTTGAAGTAGCTGTAATTCTGCTCTGATCTCCACACATCCTGCTTGTCTGGCTCCTTATGAAAAATCTCATGGCAGCTTTTCACTGTGGTCCAAGCTGTGTGTCTAAAACTCCTCAGAACCAATCAGATTCATTTTAAAAACAAAACACTGCCCTGGATTTGTTTGTTTTTGTTCTGTGGGTCTCTTTACTTCACATAAACATGAAACCAGTTTAAAACCGAAAGTGAAACTAGAGGCACATTATATGATAGAATTTAATCTATTTTTAATCATTTTTAAAAGGAATCGGTTAACTTTTATGTCTCTATACCCTGTAAACCGTCATTTCAGCAAAATTTTTTCCTTTAGTGACCCTTTAAGTTCTCTACTGCCCTGCATTCTCCGCCTACATCAAATGTGTATTTATAACATTTTATGCTGGCCGTTTCCATTTTGCTTGTGGGCAGCGTGAAGCCCACAAGCAAATGCTTCCAGGAAGCGGGTGCATGAGCCATGTTGACGGCAAGCAGTGCCGTCAACACTTCTCCGTTGCCATCACAATGACCGGCATAATAAAAAGTTCACGCCCCGTTGTGACGACAGGCACCTCTTATTAGCATCTGAATCGTCTCCTGGGCAGCGTCACACTGTGCTCCCAGGAATCACTGGGGCGATCGCAGCTAAAGCGACACGCCCACTCCCGCGGGAGCTCAACCAGGAAGTGCCTGGTTCAGAAACGACAAAACAAGGTATGGAATTGATTTAAAAATGTATTGACAGCGAACTTGAAATATAGACACTGATCCCCTGTGATTAACGTTGACTTTAACCACTTGCCCACCAGGGTAATTCTGGCACTTCTCTCCTTCATGTGAAAATCACAATTTTTTTGCTAGAAAATTAATCAGAACCCCCAAACATTATATATTTTTTTTTTTAGCAGACATCCTAGGGAATAAAATGGCAGTCATTGCAATACTTTTTGTCACACCGTATTTGCGCAGCGGTCTTACAAGCGCACTTTTTTTGGATAAAAATCACTTTTTTGAATTAAAAAATAAGACAACAATACATTTTGCCCAATTTTTTTATATATTGTGAAAGATAATGTTACGCCGAGTAAAATGATACCCAACATGTCACGCTTAAAAATTGCGCCCGCTCGTGGCATGGCGTCAAACTTTTACCCTTAAAAATCTCGATAGGCGACGTTTAAAAAATTCTACAGGTTGCATTTTTTGAGTTGCAGAGTAGGTCTAGGGCTAGAATTATTGCTCTCACTCTAACGATCGCGGCGATACCTCACTTGTGTGGTTTGAATGCCGTTTTCATATGCGGGCGCTACTCGCGTATGCGTTTGCTTCTGCGCGCGAGCTCGTCGGGATGGGGCGCTTTAAAAAATTTTTTTTGGGTTTTCTTATTTATTTTTATTTAGTTTTATAATTTTTTACACTGAAATAAAAAAAAAAAAAAATTGATCACTTTTATTCCTATTACAAGGAATGTAAACATCCCTTGTAATAGAAAAAAGCATGACAGGTCCTCTTAAATATGAGATCTGGGGTCAAAAAGACCTCAGATCTCATAATTAGACTTAAATGCAAAAAAAAAAAATGTCATTTTTTCAAATGACAAAAAAAAAAATGTTTCTTTAAGAGGCTGGGCGGGACTGACGTTTTGACGTCACTTCCGCCCAGCAGAGCTATGAGGACGGGTGAAGGAGATTTCTCCTTCAGTCCCGTCCCCGCTCAGCTGCCGGACACATCCGATCCCCTCCGCCGCTACCGACGGCTCCGGTAAGCGGCGGAGGGCGCGGGAGAGCGGCGGGAGGGGGGGGCCCCTCTCCCACCACCGATAACAGCGATCTCGCGGCGAATCCGCCGCGGAGACCGCCGTTATCGTGTACACCACCGCCCCCTGAAAAGATGAATATCTCGGTTGTGGCAGCAGCTGCTGCCGTTATCGAGATATTCAACTTTAAAAACAGGACGTCTTTTTGACATGGCGCGGTGGTCAAGTGATTAAATTAAGGTGAACCTCCACTTTAAGATAGTGTATTGTTGGTTCACTTACCTTTTCCTTCAATTTCCCTTCTAAATCTTTGTTTTGTTTGTCTGAATTTCTCACTTCCTGTTTCTCCTCAGTAAGCTGTTCTGGCTGACTAACCCCCATGGAAGATGGTGGCAAGCTTACTGAGGAGAAACAGGAAGTGAGAAATTCAGACAAAGAAAAAAAACATTTGGAAGGGAAATTGAAGCAAAAGGTAAGTGAACCATCAATGCACTAGCTTAAAGGAACCTATTTAGAAAATAAAAAACAAACCTTTATAACCCCTTTTAAGAGGCATATTTTGAGTTTAACGTTTAGAGGCAGAAAAAACTCTCCTAAACTCGTCTAAACTTTGTACAAAAAAATGCTCTATATGAGCGTTTTTTACTCCCGAGAGAACAGACATTTTTCCTTTTTTTTAAGCCTAGTATGCATGGAGCCTTAAAGTGGTTGTAAACCCATTTGGGGGGGGGGGGGGGAAACCCTGCAAGACAAAGGCAAAATGAGCTCTCCTTTTTTCAGCATGTAGAAGGCTTTTTTGTTAATTAGTGGGAATGGTCAATAGCATTCCCAGTATTGTTCTTCATTTTTTATTATTCTTAATTGGTGGGAATGCTCAATAGCATTCCCAGTATTGTTATTCGTTTTTTATTCTTCTTAACCACTTAAGACCCGAACCTTTATGCAGGTAAAGGACCTGGCCACTTTTTGCGATTCGGCACTACGTCGCTTTAACTGACAATTGTGCGATGTGGCTCCCAAACAAAATTGGCGTCCTTTTTTTCCCCCCACAAATAGAGCTTTTTTTTGGTGGTATTCGATCACCTCTGCGGTTTTTATTTTTTGCGCTATAAACAAAAATAGACCGAAATTTTTGAAAAAAATGCAATATTTTTTACTTTTTGCTATAATAAATATCCCCCAAAAAGATATAAAAAAACTTTTTAACTCTACCTATTTTTGGTAAAAAAAAATCGCAATAAGCGTTTATCAATTGGTTTGCGCAAAATTTATAGCGTTTACAAAATAGGAAATAGTTTTATTGCATTTTTATTTTTTTTACTACTAATGGCGGCGATCAGCGTTTTTTTTTTTTTTTTTTTTCTCATGACTGCTACATTATGGCGGACACATCGGACAATTTTGACACATTTTTGAGACCATTGTCCTTTTCACAGCAAAAAATGCTATAAAAATGCATTGTTTACTGTGAAAATGACAGTGCAGTTTAGGAGTTAACCACTAGGGGGCGCTGTAGGGGTTATGTGTGACCTCATATGTTTTTCTAACTGTAGGGGGGCGGGGCTGGACGTGTGACGTCATTGATCGTGTTTACCTATATTAGGGAACACACGATCAATGAAGCTGCCACTGTGAAGAACGGGGAAGCTGTGTTTACACACAGCTCTCCCCATTCTTTAGCTCCAGGGACCGATCGCGGGACTCCAGCGGCGATCGGGTCCCGCATCCGCGGTCACGGAGCTTTGGACCGGGTCGCGGGCGCGCTAACATGTACAGTCCACAATTATTTTATTTCTTTTTTTTTCCGCTGTGCATACCTTATAATCTATCTTTTCATTCCGGCTTCCGGGTACTTCTCCTCATGGGAGTAGGCGTTTCCAAGCTGAGTAGGCATGTCATCTGGGAGGTCGCCCAGATGATTGAAGTCTTTTCAGCAAAAGCTCCCCCCGGCGGATAAGGCCCCGCCCCCCGTATTGTGTAGGCGTGTCCGAGTCACAGCGTTTACGAAAGAAGCCGAACATGCAGATCTGCTAGTCAGCTCTATATGGCGCAGGCGCGTTCGGGTCACGGCGTTTCCGAAAGAAGCTGAACATGAAGCTGAACATGCAGATCTGCTAGTCGGCTCTATACGGCGCAGGCGCCGTATAGAGCCGACTAGCAGATCTGCATGTTCAGCTTCTTTCGGAAACGCCGTGACTCGGACGCGCCTACGCAATACGGGGGGGGGGGCTTTTGCTGAAAAGACATCAATCATCTGGGCGACCTCCCAGATGACATGCCTACTCAGCTTGGAAACGCCTACTTCCGCGGGGAGAAGTACCCGGAAGCCGAAATGAAAAGATAGATTATAAGGTATGAACAGCGTAAAAAAAAAAAATTGCGGACTGTACGTGTTAGAAGTCTAAAGAAGTTGTTCTGAGAAAAATGTTATTTGGGTGAACCTCCGCTTTAAAGAGGACGTACAGGTTCATGCTCGTGCCCAGCCGTGCCATTCTGCCGACGTATATCTGCAGGAGGCGGTCCTTAAGTGGTTAATTAGTGGGAATGCTCAATAGCATTCCCAGTATTGTTATTCGTTTTTTATTATTCTTTTTAATTCTTTGTTCCTTTTCTATAAATTGCTCTCACGCCTACAAGATCTACTTGTCATACACAATTTATACATCAAAACGTAGGTATTTTTGTCTATTTGGCTGGTTGAGCTTCCAAATGACAAGAGTTCTACACTTTCTTCCATTGACTGTCCTGTATAAAATTCTTCAGATTTAGACATTAATGGCTGTGTGTTGTTATTTTGAGGGGACAGCAAATTTACACTATTATACAAGCTGTACACTCACTACTTTTACATTGTAGCAAAGTGTAATTTCTTCAGTGTTGTCACATGGAAAGATAGAAGAAAAGATTTACACAAATACAAGGATTGTACTTACTTTTGTGACATACTGTATGTGATCTCCCGCACACAGAGGGATGTACTTACTTTTGTGAGATACAGTATATATTTATTGTGGTCTATAAGTGGTTACATCGCACATGGCGTGTGCTGAGGTCTGCAGCAATGAAGGATTTTTGTATTTGAAACTTTAATGTAAATCTAGACAGTTGAGGGCATGTAATAATCCCGCTGGGTGGAGTATGCGATTCCCCTTACTTTCAATATCGCCCCAATCGAGGCGTGATTTTGCCGCGATTGTTGCCTGACAAATCGCAGGACTGCTTTTGGGAAACAGGTGTCCCGTCATTTTTGTTTGTGTGATTTGTCAGGTGTCAATATTGTCCCGTGATTGGGGTGCCATTGAAAGTAACGGGATCACAAGCGTGTCACGCGTTTTACGGCAATTCGGGAAATTGCAGTAATTGCACCTGCTATCCGGGAATGCCTAGGTGTGATCGCAGCCAAAGCTAAGCGTCTTCTATCAGTTGCTGGGTTCTCCTTCTATAGATTCTGGGGGAACGTTTTCTTCCTCAAACATTCCACACATTCTCTTCATTCTTTATTCCGCTGCTAATATATACTCTGCATTGACCTTGTATAGCGCTTTTCTCTCTAAGGACTCCAAGTATTGGAGATGGCGTTGGCCGGGAATCGAACCCGGGTCAGCTGCTTGGAAGGCAGCTATGCTTACCACTGCACCACCAACGCAAAAGTAGCATGTCTTTGTAGTGTGGGAGGAAACAGAAGTACCCAGAGGAAACCCACGCAAGCACAGGGAGAACATGCAGATAGTGTCCTGGTCAGGATCTGAAACAAGGACCCCAGTGCTGCAAGGCTAACCCCTAAGCCTCTGTGCTGCCCATTTACGGCCTCTGTTCTCTAAGGCCCGCACCTGCTGAGCGGGGTAAATCGCTTATGTTCACTCAAAGTGCCTTCAGAAGAAATCCAAACGTATCCAAAACTACAATCTATAACACTCCTGTAATAAAACACACCCAAATAACAATAAAGAGGGGTACAGTGGTCCCCAAATTAGCAACACAATGGAGCTAAATATTCCATTCACCCTTCGGCCTTATTCACACGGGGGGTAATAATCCGTACCCCATGGGAGGGCCGTGTTTACCAGAATGGGGATGCACATTTGTTCCCAGCATCCCGTGTAGGCAGTCCCATTGCTGTCAACTGGGGTGCAGTGACTGTACCCAATGTGACATCTGTGTGGGTGCCGGTGCACGGCCCCGAAAGCACCAAGGGTGCGTCCGCGCAACTACACCCACATGGATGTCCTTTTTTGGGGTTAATGCAGCCCCCACACAGGGTAAATAGAGGGCTGATGGGAAGACCCTCCAGTTACTGGAGTGGCAGCCGCCACCAGTGTAGGAACCTCTGTTGGTACAGCCGTACCTGGTCCCTGGGAGGGTTCCTCAGACTTTTTGTTGAGTCTTCTTCTAGGAACAGTCAATTGTCTTGTTTGTCCAACTAAATGTGATGTTAGTTGGTGATTCAGAAGCTGCTTATGAGAATCTTTTAAGAGATTGATGACGTAGTGGATTCCTGTCATGATGGCTTAAAATAAAGATCCTCTCCCTCATATTCACTAGCAAATCGTCCTCTTCACATCACCTAGTTTAAATTTTCTTCCAACATTTTGGCCATCTTCAATCCCAATAAAGCTGCACCCCTCCCATTTAAGTGCAATCTGTCACTACTATAAAGATGGTAACGGCCTGAAAAGTCAGCCCAGTTCGCCATGAAGCCAAACCCCTCCTCCCTGCACCAGTTTCTCAGCCACTTGTTAAAGCGGTTCTCCACCCTAAAGTGGAGTCCCGCTGATCGGAACCCTCCCCCCCTCCGGTGTCACATTTGACACCTTTCAGGGGGAGGGGGGTGCAGATACCTGTCTAAAGACAGGTATTTGCACCCACTTCCGGCCCGGCATTCACGGGAAAAAGACGGGCATTCCGTCACATCCCGTCGCCCCCCCGTTGTGTGCTGGGAACACTCGGCTCCCAGCACACATCGGGAGCCAATCGGCGGGCGCGACTCGCGCATGCGCCGTAGGGAACCGGGCAATGAAGCCGCAGCGCTTCACTTCCTGGTTCCCTCAGCGTGGATGGCGGGGGGAGCAGCAGAGAGACGAGCGATCGCTCGTCCTCTGCTGCGATCGGCGCTGGACTCCAGGACAGGTAAGTGTCCTAATATTAAAAGTCAGCAGCTGCAGTATTTGTAGCTGCTTGCTTTTAATATTTTTTTCCCATGGCACATCCGCTTTAAGTAGCATAAGCTCCTGCTGTCTCTGTGGTGTGGCTCGAGGTACAGGCAGTATTTCAGAAAATATTGCCTTGGGGGACCTTTTCTTCAATATGGCCCCTAAGTCCCTGAAATCATTTTGTAGGGCGCTCCATCTTTCTCTAACTTTGTCATTGGTACCGATATATACCATGACAGCTGGGTCCTCTCCAGCGCCATCCAATAATCTGTCCATGCAATCTGCAATGTACCGAACCCGAGCGCCCGGTAAACAACATACTGTTTTGCGATAATGGTCTTTGTGACAGGTTGCCCACTGTATTCTTCCAATAACTGAATCCCCTACCCACTAGTATGTGCCTATCCTTTCTGGTAACCTTGCCCCCATCTTCGTCGCATGCTGGTGGAGTCTCTGTGTGAAAGTCACATGCTGGTGAATTCTTTACGCGAATATCACATTCTGGAGGAGACTGGTTGTGAACGTCACATTCTGGAGGAGACTGGTTGTGAACGTCACATTCTGGAGGAGACTGGTTGTGAACGTCACATTCTGGAGGAGACTGGTTGTGAACGTCACATTCTGGAGGAGACTGGTTGTGAACGTCACATTCTGGAGGAGACTGGTTGTGAACGTCACATTCTGGAGGAGACTGGTTGTGAACGTCACATTCTGGAGGTGACTCGTTATGAACGTCACATTCTGGAGGTGACTCGTTGTGAACGTCACATTCTGGAGGTGACTTGTGAATGTCACATTCGGGAGGAGTCTCAGTGGCAACGCCACAATCTGCTGGAGTCTTAGTGGGAAAGTTACATTCTGCCCGAGTCTCAACAGAATTGTTGCACGCTGAAGGAGTGTTGATGTGAATGACACGTGGTTGATTTAAAGAAATTCCCAACTTTTTGGCTATTTTCTTTCCCAACAGAGCTGCACCCTGTTCATTTAAAGCGGGGGTTCACCCTAAAACTTTTTTTTTTTTTTATGTACCATCCCATCCAGCATACTTGCGTCAGCTATAGTATGTTTTTTTTTTTTTTTCGCCGCTGTATTTACCGTTTAATCGCTCAGTTTCGTTTCAGACTCCGGAGGGGAAATAGGCATTCCTATGAAGAGGGGAAGATGATTGACGTCCGGCTATGGCGCGTCACGCATTCCGAAAATAGCCTAAATAGGACTCGGATATATACGCCGCCTGCGCAGTCAGCTCCTAGTCTGTGCGCAGGCGCCGTATAGCGCCGCGAAGAGCCGAGTCCTACTCCGGCTATTTTCGGAACGCGTTACACGCCATAGCCGGACGTCAATCATGTTCCCCTCTTCATAGGAACACCTACTCCCCATGGGAGTCTGAAACGAAACTGAACGATTAAACGGTAAATACAGCGGGGAAAAAAAAAAACATACTATAGCTGACGCAAGTATGCTGGATGGGATGGTACATAGATGTTTTTTAGGGTGAACCTCCGCTTTAAGTGCAGTCCATCCCTGCTGTAGAGCAAGTAACCAATTGAAAAGTCAGTCCAGGTCTCCATGAAGCCAAACCCCTCCTTCCTGCACCAGTTCTTCAGCCACCTATTAGAGCTCCCTAAGCTCCTGCTGCCTTCTTGGTGTGGCTCGAAGTACAGGCAGTATTTCTGAAAATGCTGCCTTGGAGGTTCTTTTCTTCAGTATAGCTCCTGAAATCCCTGAAATCATTTTGTAGGGCGCTCCATTTTCTTCTAATGTTGTCGTTGGTTCCAATATGTACCATGACAGCTCGGTCCTCCCCAGCCGCATCCAATAATCCGTCTATCCGATCTGCAATGTCCCAAACTCGTGCGACCGGGAAACAATATACTCCTCAGGGTGGAGGGTCCAGGAGAGCCGGCGAGGCATCTGAGAAGAGGAGGATCCAGGCTGCTCTATGTAAAACCACTACACGGAGCAGATAAGTATAACATGTTTGTTATTTTAAGGCAAAAATAAAAAAAAAACAAGACTTTTGTATCAATTTAATTATGGGGGTTGCTTACACACATGGGATTGTATTTATAAAGCGGAGAATGTGACTTTCGCTAATCATTCTTTGGTGGGGAAATTATCACACCTGGGCAATTTGTAGCTCGAAGCTCCAAAATTCTCAACATGCTAAATTGCATTCATTTCAATTGTGGCTGTTTACTTATGAGCACCCAGGCACCTGACGCTCCAAAAGCCGAAAGACCTATTTTTTAGGCCGATTTGGGCATTTTTGGCCCCATAAATGTCGGTGGAAACCTATTTTTTTTTTTTTTTGGCATATTTCATTTTTTGTTTTTGGTATGTAACAAATGGTCGTCTCCCCCTAGTGCTTTCCATTGGTAAAACAAAAATGTTTGAAGCTTGAATACCCGTGTAAAACTCTTTTACGCTGGGAAAAACGCTCCAATAAAGACACATGACAATCTGCACTTTATATGGGCACTATATAATGGCATACCTGATGCAGCCATACTATTAAGTTTAGTAGTCATTTATGCATCTTCTGATGAGACAACATTCTGTTTTTATCTTGCAGATATTCAAAGGCATGTTCCCTGTTATCGGCTATGCAGGTTGGTCATTTTGGAGTTTCTCTCTCATTTCGAGATCTAAAGTTCTCAATCATTAGCCCATGGACCACTGGTTTATTTTCTGATAACCTTCACATTTTATTAATATATATATATTAATATATATATTCAATCCCAATAAACCAGTTTATCACAAGAGATCAGGCTTTTTATACCCAAACATACAATGATACACAACTACTTTGACTGTTCTGTTTGTAATATGGTACTTGATCGTGCATGTGGTAGTCAATTACAGTAAAATAAACATTATACATATTCCATTCTGTTTAATTTTGAACTAAAAGATAATCAGCAGCTCTCTATATATATATATATATATATATATATATATATATATATATATATATATATATATATATATATATATATATATATATATATATATATATATATATATATATATATACTGATTATCTTTTAGTTCAAAATTAAACGGAATGGAATATGTATAATGTTTATTTTACTGTAATTGACTACCACATGCACGATCAAGTACCATATTACAAACAGAACAGTCAAAGTAGTTGTGTATCATTGTATGTTTGGGTATAAAAAGCCTGATCTCTTGTGATAAACTGGTTTATTGGGATTGAATAGGAGGACTAACAAATGGTGACATGCAGAAAAAATCTGTGACCTGAAGCTAATAGCCTTCTCTGTGAACGAAAGCAAGTCGATCAGATGGGATTGTATCTCTTTAAAGCTGCATGTTCCATCCCTTGCATTAAAAGAGAGCACCAAGATATAGGGATTGATTCAGATACAACTTGTATATCAAGAGTTGACCGTCAAGCATTTTTGGGATTACACACAAACCCCCCCTCATCAGAGCTTAGTACTATGCAACTGGAATCTAGATAGGTGGTTACTCTTGAGATGTAATTCTTCATTAACTGTGGTTAGGAGCTCGCTTAGTACATTGTTTGACATCCTTGGCTCTTAATTGCTATAACCGTTTTATAAACACAACAGGTTCCCTATATATTTTTCCTAAAATCACTTGTATCTCAAACACTTATCTATATCTAATGATGGATATCTCTGTTTAGTTTTTACAGTGGCCTTGGTGAGGTGGACAAAACTGCATTACAAAATCTGCTGTCTGGCCAAGAAAAGGTAAATGACCACAAAATATTAGCGGGTTGGCATGTTTTAAAAGCGGTTGTATACCCGCTGTCATTTTTTTTTTTTTCTTGTTTTAAACCTGAAAAGCAAAAGCCATAATCAGCTAATATGCACCGCATATTAGCTGATTATGAAATACTTACCTTGGAACGAGGTGAGAGGAACTTAGCTGGTCCACGCCGAGGGAGATGTCATCTCTCCTCGGCGTGTCTTCCGGGTATCGCCGCTCCAGCGCTGTGATTGGCTGGAGCGGCGATGTCGTCACTCCCGCGCATGCGCGCGGGAGACTTCATTCTGGCAAGGTCCGGCGGCTGCCGGCCCTTTAGCCGAGGATCCCCGCTGCGCATGCGCCGCTGCAGTCAGCGGCGCATTGCGGGGGGAATATCTCCTAAACCTGTAAGGTTTAGGAGATATTCTTTATACCTACAGGTAAGCCTCATTATAGGCTTGCCTGTAGGTTAAAGTGGTAGTACAGAGTTTACTTCCACTTTAAGATTTGTAACTGTACCTCCCCAAGATGACTTTATTCTTTATCAAAGCTTACTGATATGTGCCTAAGCGGAGTTTCACCCAAAAGTGGAACTTCTGCTCACATTTAGCACCTTTCAGATGGTTGAACGGCCAAAGCACACTGTTGGTGGGAGCACTTGCATATTTTATATGATCTTTTGGCACATCGTGGTGGAGCAGGACGTTTGGATGTTTTGGAATATTCTTTTGACCTTTGGGACAATTTTATCTTTTTTACGGACTATTATATGATTACTGCACCACAAGATTATTTAGTCACTATGTTTAGGATATAGATGTATAGTCTTTTTGGTTCAATATTGTTATATATAAAAATCATTACTAGGATGATTTAGATAATTACTGGTAGCGCAGCAGTGTTTGTTTTATATGTGAGACAGAAAGGAAGAAGCTTGAGGATTTGATGGCCAGCGCAGAACTTTTGGAGCAAAGTCTTAAAAATCAAGGATCACAAAATCATATCTCAGAGATAGATGGTAGTTTTACTCTATTAATGATTACAGACATGTAGTTATGGAAATGCTGAACATCGACTCTTAATACTCTTGTGTACCATGAAATCATCATGGTATTGTATTTTAATCTGTAGTCAAATAGCACTAAAGAATGGACTTAACTTTACCATAATTTACAAAAGTAGAGCTTCAACATTTTTATGGAGTAGTGATCACTGGATTGTCTTATCTACTAGATGAATTCCAAGAATAAATATTGTATTCATGGTCCAACTTGAACTTGCCTATGATATATACCATACCTGCCAGATGCCTCTGGAAATTGCTAGTCCCGTGACTTCCACTTGCTTCCGGGTCCTATGCTGAGTGACTGCCCTGCTACCTTCTGAACGCAGGAGGTTAGGCCCTCAGCACAGGCACCATTCAGAGATGCTTTGTATTTTCTGAATGATGATGAGGTGGAGAGGCTACGCAGTCTCCTACAATCTGAGAACGCTTTGCATTCATTTAAAAGATGCAAAGCATTCTCTTAATGGTGCTCTTGTTGAGTGCATCACCTCCAGTGTTCAGAATGCAGCAGAGCAGATGCTTGGCTTGGGACCCATAAGCAAGTGGAGGTCACTGGAGTAGCAGTGTCTACTTGAGTCATTTCCAGCTTCCAGGGGCATCAGCCAGGTAGGATATATAATATCACAGATGAAAGCACAGGGTCTAATGGTGGTGGAGAAGAACAGTATAAATGGATTTGATTTAGTATTTTAAAGCACTGTAAAATTCACTGTTATGAATTGTGTTGTATAATTTTTTTAATGTAATAATTTGTATGAACGGAGTGTATATTGGGTTGGGTTAATGTTTTGTATTTAAAGCGGAGCTCCGCCGTACCAAAAAATATTAAAAGCCAGCAGCTACAAATACCTGGAGTCCTGGAGTCCAGCGCTGTCGGCAGCAGAAGACGAGCAATCGCTTGTCACTCTGCTGCCCCCACCGCCATCCTCGGTGAGGGAACCAGGGAGTGAAGCATTGAGGCTTCACTGCCAGTTTCCTACAGCGCATGCGCGAGTCGCGCTGCGCCATGCTCACTGGTCCCCGATGTGTTCTGGGAGACGAGTGTTTCCCAGAACACAACGGGGGGAGGGACGGGATCTGACGTTCTACCCGCAGACTGTGTGGTCGGAAGTGGGTGCAAATACCTGTCTTTAGACAGGTATCTGCGTCCCCCCTGAAAGGTGCCAAATGTGACACCGGAGGGGGAGGGTTCCGATGAGCGGAAGTTCCACTTTAGGGTGGAGCTCTGCTTTAATGTGATATGGGCTAGTGCCCCCAAATGAGTGTGTTCACACTTCCAGGAAAGCTGCCATCCTTAGGTGTGGTCACACACACACCTAATTTATATATTTTTTTTCAATACACTTTTTTTTATTATACATATATATCAACATAATACATTTTTATTTTTTATATGATTTTTGGAGTATTTGTGAAAATTGACAAATTTTTCTTTTGGTGTGGAGTCACTGATATTACACATTTTGAGGGTGTACAATATATATAATACATGGTCCAAGCTATGCATTAAAACTATGTATAAAACATCTATACCTGGAATTCATCTTTAACTTTTGTGAATTATGATGCCAACTTGTAATTTATTCTTTTCCTGTGGTGTTTTTTTTTTTCTTTCTTACCACAGGATGTAATTGGATGGTACAAGTTTCGAAATAATACAAGTCAAACAATGACTCTAAGGGAAAAATTTCTACATGAGAACTTGCAGATGAGCCTTTCCAATCCAGGTCTTGTATTTTTGTTAGTCACCACACAGTGTACAACGGAGAGAGAATCGACCCATCGCATGGAGTATGCTTTACATAAACCCCAAGACAGGCAAGTTCTGTTTATTTCTTATTGCTTTAATACTTTGTCTCTGATGGAGGACAAGCAAGGATAGACAATTCCTAAAGGCTCTTTCACACGGGCGGACCATATGTCCTCTTTTTCATCCATCCGTGTACGGATGAAAAAGGAACATACATTGGTCCCTTTTTCCATCCGTCTGCAGAGCGGATTGGGTGTTCATTCGATCCCCCCCATAGAGAAAAGTGTGTGGGGACCGCCCTGTCATCCGCCGGCTCAGCGGGGATCAACGGAGCGATCCCCGCTGAGCAAGCGGAGGTTCACGGGGCGGATCATCACTGATCCGCCCTGTGTGAAAGAGCCCTAATATGCATACCAAAATGCAAAAGTACTGAAGCTATTTGATCCACATAACAGCCAGGTAAAACAGAGTCCCCCACACACACACACGTTTTCTTTAAATTGATAAATCTATAATATATGAAGCTAGGACACTTTCAACTATTGACTTGCGGGTTCTGATCTTCTTACTCCACTATGAAAACCACTTGAATATTCTATTGTGTTGCTGCATTTCTCATTTCTCCACTTGTTTGTCTTGTATATTATAAAAGAATCCCAAATCCATCTTTCCATTCCATGTCAGAGGGAGCCCATGATCAACCATGCATTATCTGCTAAGTTTTTATCAGGAAACGTAACTAATGCTTCCTTCTTGGATCAAAGGGATAAACTTCTGTGTGTAAAGAAAAAATCTGCCAAGTTTTTAATAACATGAAACATTGTAACTTAGCTTCATTCTTAGATCAAACTTCTGTGTAAATGCAGGAAGTTCAACCACTTAAAGTCTAAATCTTTTTCTGACACTTGTTTCTTAAGTTAAAATCAATATTTCTCTTATCGTCCATGGACGGACACAGCTCCTTAAATCTTGACCAGTGGGTTATGTTCCCTGTTTACAGGAGAGGACTAGGCAGAAACATGTTAGATAATCAAATACATGTTACATTAACAGAGTTGAACAGCGGTCCATCCAGACATAACCTTCCTCCCTGCAGTATGCAGCCTCAGTTTCGTTCTGCCTAGCAAAGAGAAGGACGTATGGCTCCTTTTTGGGTCCAGCGCCCTGAGGAGAAATGTTATTATTTTATTTTATCTTAATTTTTTCTTGAAGAATCTTCTTTCAACTGTCGGCTGAGAGACAGGCTGGATAATATAGATCATTGTAGTCTACTCGGTCCGACCAGTGAGTGTGAGCACACCTTGGCAAAGAGGCTGGGTCTGTCACGACATACTCCATGACTCCTGGGGTGGCCAGTGAGCTTTGCTCCGAGGTCCACATATGACTGGACTGTGGTGTTGTCTCACTCACAGTGGACCGGGCCGACGGCTACCTCCATTGCGGTTGTAAGTCTGTCAGGAATGCGTCAGCGAGTCCTCGCTTGGACGGGTAAGTACAGTCCCTCCCGGCTTAGGTGGGTTGGTATGGCTGGGCATTCCTGGGGTTCGAGGGTCCTCTTCTCCTCCCTTCCCTGCTCCTTTCCCTCTGCTGCATTGCTAACATTGCCGCTGTCAGGGGAAGGGGGGCTTTCCTGAGGGGACTGGTATCTGGCCTGCGTTTTTATTTTTTTTTGTACTGGGGGCACTTCCCTGTGAGGGTTTTTTTTTTTCACTTTTAAAGCCTTAGAAGGCTTTTCCTGTTTAAATGCGGCATTTTTCCCTGGATCGTCTTTCAGGACAGCCACCTTAGAGAGATCCCGGCTCCTCCCCTCTCAGGAAACATCGCCTTCAATCAGAGATTTAAGCCTCATCCTCCCACTGGCCCTTCAGTTATGGTGTTTCCTCCGGTGGGGAGACACCGCTGTGGAACCAGGAGCCGATGGCTGGGGAAGCTGAGGCTTATTTGGGCAATTTTTAGAAGATTGAGTTCTTCTGCCTAAAAAGTTTACTTTTTTATTGTTTGAATTTGGCGCTCAGGCCGGCTAGTGAGTCGTCACCTGCAGCGCCGCATGTGCGTCCCAGCGTCTCTTTGGGGAAAAGAGTAAGCTGGGAGGTCCGGCGTTTTCTCTGCCTAGGGTGGCGCTGTGGGCTGCCTCAGGCCCCCCTGCTTTGCAGCCAGCTTGGAGCTCGCTGGTCCGGAGATGGGCGACGTCAGTTCCGGTTGGGGGCGGGACAGCCACACGAGGCCGCGTCTTCCGGTTCCGGACGCGGCCTAGGAAAGCGGACCACGCACGCTGGCTGGTGCAGTCTCTCCAGTCTGAGGTGTCAGCAAAGGAGACAACGGACCACCGCTCCGCTGAGCAGCAATGTCGGAGACAGAGGTCTCGAGGACAGCTCCATCCGAGGAAAGCGCCAGCCGCAGGTAAGTGAACCCTGGGGTGGTGTTCACCTGCCTATACCCTATTAGCTCCACGGGTGTTTTCCCTTCCTGGTGGTCGGTGGGGATAGGAGTTTCTGGGACCCTGGTGGTGGTTGGTCCTGGGGGGCACTCCTGGTGATCCCTTTGTTTATTGCTGGTGGGGCCCAGCTAATGTGCTGCTGTCTTTTGTTTGCTTCTCTTTTCAGAAAGCCTCAAGCAAATCAGCGCATGGCTCTAAAAGGAAGTGCCCTGTGTGCAGATCAACACTAGGGGAAACCTGGTTGAAAACGCTCTGTAAGCGTTGTATTGGGGATGTTTTAAGAGAACAGACAGCAGAACAGGGGGCAGATCTAGCGGCGTCAGTTAAGGAGCTTTCTAGTACCTTTCAGTCCTTTCAAGCTCTTTTTTCCTCTTTTCAACTGCCCCAGCCCCAAAGCAGTGTCCCACCAGCACAGCAGGTTGTTTCACCTAATCCCACGGATTTTCTCCCTAGTAGTGGCGAGAAACCGGAGGGTCTAGCGGAGGACATTGAGGAAGAAGCGGGTAGCGCCATTTCTGATTCCCAGGAGGAATCAGATATAGAGGGGCTGGACGGGGAGTCCTCCAAAGCCTCAAGGTACAAACTTTCTCTAGAGGATGTGGAGGAACTTTTAGATGCCATCCACACCACTCTAGGTATCCAGGAGGAAAAGAAAGTTTTGTCATTACATGACCAAATGTATAAGGGTCTGGAGGAACAGAAAAAAGTTTTTTTCCAGTCCATGATGTGTTGGTCAATGCCATTAAAAAAGAATGGCAGGACCCAGAGAGGAAACCTTTTTTCTCTAATGCACTAAAAAGGAGGTTTCCCTTTGCAGGTGAAGATAGTTTAGTTTGGAATAAAACTCCAAAACTAGACGCAGCATTTTCTCAGGTATCCAGAAATACAGATCTGGCCTTCGAGGATATGGGGGTACTCTCTGACCCCATGGATAAGAGGATGGATTCCCTTTTGAAAAAGTCCTGGGAATCATCACAGACAAATCTCAAACCCGCCATGGCAGCCACGGTAGTGGCCCGTAATATGGAGTTTTGGCTCACGCAAATCAAGGCACATATCGAAGCTAATACAGCAGAGGATGTTATCCTTGCTTCTTTTCCCACGCTCCTTAAAGGGGTGGCCTATCTGGCAGATGCCTCGGCCGAATCGGTACGCATGTCCGCCAGATCTTCAGCCCTGACCAATTCAGCCAGGAGAGCTTTGTGGCTTAAGACGTGGCAGGGGGACAGTGCGTCTAAGATAAAACTCTGTGGCATACCGCTTACCGGAGATTTATTATTTGGGCCTGGTCTGGAAGCCGTCCTGGATAGGACGGCTGATAAAAAGAAGGCTTTTCCCCTTAAAAGGAAATTTGGGCAACAGACAAAAAGAAAATTTCAGTTTCCGAGGAAATCTGAGACCCCTAAAACAGGTCAACAAAATAAATTTTGGGGACCTAAGGGGAAAGGGCGTGGGGCGGCGATTTTTCGCCCTCCTGAACAGCCCAAAAAGGCCCAGTGACACGGTAACAGTGGGAGGAAGGTTGGGGGCCTTTCTCCCACAGTGGGAGGTGATCACCACAAATCAATTTGTTTTGGGGATCATCAGACGGGGCTACAGGTTGGAGTTCTCAAATCCCCCACCTCTCAGGTTTCTGATTACCAACCTACCAATATGCGGGGAAAAAGCCTCCGCTCTTCTATCCTCTTTACAGGAATTGGAAGAGCAGGAAGTGATTGTCCAGGTGCCAGGTCCGGAGACAAACAGAGGCTTTTACTCCCACATTTTTGTGGTCCGCAAGCCATTAGGGAAATTCAGGCTCATCCTGAATTTGAAGCCTCTGAATGTCTCCGTCAAGTACAGGAGATTCAGAATGGATTCGATCTATTCGGTCAGAGCGTTACTCCCGCCAAACTGCTTCATGGCATCGATCGATCTAAAGGATGCATATCTGCATATTCCCATAGCCGAGGATCATCAAAAATATCTGAGGCTAGCAGTAAGGACTGGGAATCGGGTACTGCATTGGCAGTTCAAAGCTCTCCCCTTTGGGCTATCGTCTTCTCCCCGAATCTTCACAAAAGTGATGGTAGAAGTTCTGGCCTTTCTGCGACTCAAAGGTCTTTCGATAGTTGCATATCTAGACGATCTTCTCCTGTTTGCAGCCTCAGCGGATCAGTTGGTTCAGGATCTTCAGGTAGCAAGAGACATCCTGGAGAAATTGGGATGGCTTCTGAACCTAGAAAAGTCCAGTTTAGTCCCAGCCCAGAGAGTCACCTTCCTGGGTTATGTGGTGGACTCAACGATTCAAAGGGTCTTTCTTCCCTCCGAAAAGGTCCTAAAGGTGGACAAGACCATGTTGCGGTTGCAGAGCAACAGTCAGGTTTCAGTCAGGGAGGCCATGTCAGGATTGGGATTACTAACATCCACACTTCCGGCAGTACATTGGGCGGGACTGCACTTTCGTCCTCTTCAGTTATTTATTCTGAAGGTTTGGGACCACAGTCAGACCTCCTTGGATGCCTTAATCTCCATCCCAAATCAGGTCAAAAGGTCACTCTGGTGGTGGAGAAAGGGAGCAAATCTGTCCCAAGGTCTCGAGTGGATCCTGCCAGTGACCAAGACAGTCACAACAGATGCCAGCGGTTCAGGTTGGGGAGCACACTTGGGTCCCAAGTGGGTCCAGGGGACCTGGAGAAAAGAGGACGCTCTAAGATCCTCCAACTGGAGGGAGCTGAGAGCAGTAGAACTAGCGCTCAGAGCCTTTCAGGGGGAACTTCAGGGACAACATGTGAGAATCCGTTCGGACAATTCCCCAACAGTAGCCTACATCAACAGGCAGGGGGGTACAAGAAGTTGCTCCCTATGGCTTCTGGCAGAAGCCATCCTGAAGTGGGCAGAACTCAATGTATTGTCCCTGTCTGCAACCCACTTGAAGGGAGATCAGAACCAGACAGCGGACTTCCTCAGCCGAACAACTCTGAAGGAAGGCGATTGGATCTTAAAGCAGGAGGTATTCAACATGATTGTTCAGAGATGGGGAACACCATGCATAGACCTCTTTGCCTCGAAACACAATACCAAGACAGGTCTTTTCTTCTCCCTAAACAGATGGGACAGAGCGCTAGGAATAGACGCACTCGCCCAGACTTGGGCATTTTCAAGGTGCTATGCCTTCCCCCCTCCGGTCCTGATTCCGGCTGTTTTGAGGAAGTTGCAAGGGGAGAATACGATCCTCATCTTGATCGCTCCTTATTGGCCGAGGAGACCATGGTTCTCCATTCTAAGGAACCTGGCAATAGAACCTCCTTGGATCCTTCCGGCCCAGACCGACCTTCTTTCTCAGGGTCCATTCTGCTGCCCTCACATAGACAGGTGGAACCTGGCAGCCTGGCTTCTGAGGAGTCATTGTTGAGGGGCAGGGGTTTTTCTGAGCGTCTAATTAAGACTCTCCTAAATTGTAGGAAAGTAGAAACTCAAAACATCTACTGTAAGGTGTGGAGACGTTTTAACATATGGTGCTCAGAAGGCTCCTTTGACGTTCATAGTTCAGTGGCAGTGCTAGAATTCCTACAGTCAGGTGCAGACAAAGGTTTAGCACTTAGCACATTGAAAGGACAAGTTTCTGAGTTGAGCGTTTTTCTAGAAAAACTAGCGTTAGATCCTTAGAGCAAGGTTCTTCAAGGGTCTAAGTAGACAGAGGACAGTTAGAACCTCTTCGCTTCCAGTTTGGAACCTCTCTTTGGTTTTACAGGCTCTTACAAAAGAGCCTTTTGAACCACTAGAATCCTGTTCTTTGAAACTAATTACCCTCAAAACGGTGTTTTTGGTGGCAATTACCACGGCAAGACGAGTCAGCGAACTCGAAGCCCTTTCCATCAGGGCCCCTTATTTTCAAGTTTTTCCGGATAGGGTTATTTTCAAAACCGATCCGGCCTTCTTGCCAAAGGTGGCTTCAAGATTTCATAGGAGCCAAGAAATCATCTTACCTACTTTTTGTTCTAATCCTGTGAGGGAACAGGAACGTTCATTCCATAATTTAGATGTTAGGAGGTGCATTCTCCAGTACTTAGAATGCACTAGACAATTTAGAAAGTCAGAGTCCCTTTTTGTATTATTTTCAGGATCTAAGAAAGGATCCAGGGCGTCCAGACGGACTATAGCCAGATGGCTTAAATCGGCTATTGTTCAAGCTTATGAGTTAGGAGGGTTAGACCCCCCAGATGGGATCAGGGCACATTCCACTAGAGCGGCTGCAGCTTCACAAGCGGAATGGGCTGGTGCTTCTCCTGAGCAAATTTGTAAGGCTGCAACGTGGTCCAGCTTCAACACGTTTGTCAAGCACTACAGATTGGATCTGCTGTCAGCAAAGGACCAAGCCTTTGGTCGTAAAGTTCTGCAAGCAGTAGTCCCACCCTAAGGTAAGGTGCTCGCTTATCCTCTCTAAGGTGGCTGTCCTGAAAGACGATCCAGGGAAATATGGAGTTACTTACCGGTAACGTCCTTTTCCAGGAGTCTTTCAGGACAGCACCGGTACCCACCCAGGTACTGGACGTCTGAGGACTCATCACATAAGACCGTCAGGTAAGATTGTAATGTTTGTGTTGTATGACGTGTTCTTGTGTCTCCCCAGTTGGCCGGAGGTGCTCGTGATAAACTGAAGGGCCAGTGGGAGGATGAGGCTTAAATCTCTGATTGAAGGCGGTGTTTCCTGAGAGGGGAGGAGCCGGGATCTCTCTAAGGTGGCTGTCCTGAAAGACTCCTGGAAAAGGACGTTACCGGTAAGTAACTCCATATTTTGGGTGGTTTTTAATTGCATTAAAAACTCCCATTGGCGGCCATTTTGTCGTAGCCGCGCTATGGCGCAGCTTACATTGCGGTCGGCCATTTTCATGTGGCCGCGTTCTGAATGCTCGGCGGCCATCTTTGAGTAGTCCTGACCCCTAGTGCTGAATCCTACGGCGCACACAGGTCTCTTCAGACGCCGCACAAGTTACCTCACGTTTTTTTTCCCTCTCCACACGCTGTGTACTGAGGGCGGATGGCAGCGCTGGGCAGTCTCCTCCTGTGGTGAGTCCCCTGGGTACCCCTGGTCAGTGCAGCAAGTGGGTGAGATACCCTGAATAGGGCACTGGGAGCTTCTGTTTTTGTTATTTGGAGTCAGTATCTGGGTTCCTTCCCCAACATGCTTGTGGTGGCAGCAGGTGTTGGCACCTGGGATTCCCACAGACGTTTTACTGTTAGTTCTGGGCACTTTAGTGCCAAGGTGGGGGCAGACTGCTGACGGGCAGGGGTTTAAAGAGTGCCCCTTCCCCCCGTTATCCCCTGGGGAATGCTCTGTCATGGAGCCATGGACCAGGTACCTGGGTCGGTGCATGATAAGGCACTTATGGGTGCGCTTCTCACTGCTGTAAGGGACTCCCTTAAGCTGGATAGTGCAGCTGGGCTCGGTCTTTTTTGGGTCACACAAATCAGACCGTTCTGTGTAGGTTTTTTCCTTCTGTGCCCTTCTTTTATAATTTCTAAGATGTGGAATGAGAAAAGCCGCAGAGAGCTTTTGTAGTCCCTCACCGCCTGGCGGTTCAGTGCCCCTTTGAGGAGAGCCTTTTCAAGAGGTGGGCTTCTTCTCTGGTGGTGGACCCTCCGGTTGTCATGTATAGGTGACCACTCTCCCTATTGCGGGAACCCCCGCTTGTATGGATCTGACTGATAGGAGATCCGAAATACTGACCCGTTTTTATGTTTACCATGCTGGGGTCTGCCTTGGGGCCTATTGTGGCCACTGCTCTGGGGTCTCAGTCACTCACTGAGTGAGCATTTTGCACCAGACAGTGGAGGAGCGCCGACTCTCTCCCGAAGCTATTAGGCTAGCGGACCAGCTGGTCCAAGGCCTTGTATATGTCTGTGATGCTTCATTGAATTCCGCTCCCTTGTTATCCAGGGCTTCTGTTTCAGAGATGGTTTTATGCCGCTGACGGGGAAGAAACTTTTTTTTTTTTTAAATTTCATTCTTTATTTTATTTTTTCTTATACACATTCAATCATTTAAAAAAAAATTCCAGGAACCGACATCGTTCCTTATATGTGACTTACTCTCAATATAAAACACAGGTGATATAAAAGTCAAGTACACACATTAAATATCTTGTTTATGTAGAAGGCAGGAAAAGGGAGAAAAAAAAAAAAAAAAATAGAAAAAAGAAAGAGATAGAATGCTCAGATCACCTCCTTCAATCAGGTGGACTATTCTTATTCCTGTTCACGGTGTGGTTAATACCTAATATCTTCGCCCTTAAATTTATATGTCTGGACCTTCCCTCCCTTTTCCTCTCTCCCCTATTGAGGTTTCAAGGCCAGCCCCAGTTTTCCTGAATTGCCGCCTATATGTCTTTATTTTTAGGTGTTATTTTTATTTCTGCCTCATCCCAGTTGTATTTCTTACCCACTAGAGGGGCAGGTCCTTCTCTTCCAGCCAAGGTCTCCACATCTCCTCAAACTCCGGGGAAGAAACTTTAACTTAAAGTTTCTTCAGTAACGTTGACTGCTGAATCCAAATTGATTTCAAAAAGATGTATTTAATATGCAAGCAAGCTTCCAGAAAATCTGACAGCTTGGAGAACAGTGTGCATACATTCAAAATAAACTGTTCTAACAAAACTGTGTGTCTCTGTACAATTTATAGTCTAAAAGGGGGAGACATTCTGAATGTAGATAATTCAGAAGACAACTGGTCGTTCAGCATCTACATGTCACTTCCAGATTTCTCTGGGAAGAAATGGCAGACAATGTCATTCACATGGAGAGGTGTGAATGACATCTGTTTAGGAGAACAGAAAGTAACATTGGCTTACATCCTATCATTTGCCTAATCAATTTCTAGTCTATTGAATAGTCAAAATACATTGCTACACAATATACACATACTAATCAGATACACCCAATATTAATATACACATACATACATACATACACACATACATATATATATATATATATATATATATATATATATATATATATATATATATATATATATATACACACATATATACATACACATACATACACACACATATATACATACATACATACATACATACATATAGCACAATCAGAAACACATGCCTTGATAATCGTGAATAAATGTTTGATTAAATAAATGGCTATTCTATTTACCCGATCACCGCCTTCTCTGGTTGGAATGCTGGTCTGCTGGCCAGGCCTCTAACCTACGTCCTGGCGGATTTACCCTTCATGGGTGGGAGACCTTTTGAGTCCTTGCTGGACGACATTATTAAGGATGTCACTGGACGGAAAAGCACTCTCCTCCCTCAGTCCTCCAGGGGGAAGGAGCCCCGTCATCAGCCGGGTCCTTCCATTCCCACGCCGGAGCAGTATTTTCGTCAGTTGGGGTCTGCGGGCAAACCCTCCCAGGCAACAAAGGCTCAGATGGGGGACTAAACCGTCCCTGGGTGCGTAAGCCGATCACGCCGACACCCAAACCCGCCAATGTATGTAGCTTCCCCTCCCCGTCTTTAGGGTGGGGGGTCGGCTTTGCAGGTTCACAATTCGGTGAACCTCCCTGCTCTCCGACCAGTGGGTCTGCGAGGTGGTCTCTTCGGAGTACTAGATAGGGTTCCCTCCTATCCACCGAACAGAGTTCTTCCCTCGTGTCTCCCTCTCCCGGCTCGTCGGTATGCCTTGGGGCAGTGTGGGACTTGCTAAGCTGCGGGGTAATTTTACCTTTCCTGCAGGACGAGAGGTTTGAGGGTTTCTATGGGCCTCAGGCCCTGAATGCCTTTTGTGAACGTTGGGTAGTTCCGCATTGGAATCCATTCGTTTGGTGGTAGCTGCGCTCCATCCGGGGGACGTTCTGGTGTCCTTGGACATCAAGAAAGCATACATGCATGTCCCGTTTTGCACATGTCACAGAGGTTTCTGTGCTTCGTGATGGAGGGCCACTGTCAGTTTGTGGCCCTTGCTTTTCATCTGGCGTCAGCACCAAGTGGTTTTCACCCAGGAGCTTGCACTTATCCTAGCTTTGTTGGGACAGCGAGGCTTTACCATCGTGGGCTACTTGGACGACTTTCTTCTGAAAGCAGCTTCTGACTCGGACCTAGTGGATGTGTCTATAGCCATTCAGACCATCTGAGAATTACAGTGGGTGTTAATTAGGGTTGTCCAGATACCGATACTAGTATCGGTATCGGGACCGATACCGAGTATTTGCGGGAGTACTCGTACTCGCGCAAATGCTCCCGATACCTAAATAGAATACTTTTTTTGTATTTATCAACATGTTCTATGAAAATTCTTTGAGTTTTTTACTACTGCGTGACAAGCAAATAAAACATTTTTACTCATTTTTACTCATTTGTATTCTTTTATAATGTCTTGAGTTAGAGTTCTTCATAATTCTAAAGAAAATATCCTTAGTCTGTATTGTGGTTTGAAAACTGTCACATGACATTTAAAAAAAGTATCGGTATTCGGTATCGGCGACTACATGAAAAAAAGTATCGGTACTTGTACTCGGTCCTAAAAAAGTGGTATCGGGACAACCCTAGTGTTAATCATTTGGAGTCAGTCCTGGTTCCGACTCAGCGTTGGAGTACCTAGGGTTGATCCAGACTCCTCATGGCGAAAGTCTTTCTTCCCCTGGAGAAATTGCAGACTCCTCAGTCTGCGGTAAAGGTATTGGCATCACGCAATCGGTCTTCTCTCAGTTTTACATGCAGGTCCTGGGCCTGTGGGTAGCCTCCTTCGAGGCGGTACCGTATGCCCAGTTCCACACTCGTGTTTTCCAGAGGGAATTACTGTCCGAGTGGTACAAATCTCTTTTTGTATCTGAAATCATCAGATTCAGGTGCGCCACCTAGTCAGAGTCTCTGAGTTGGTGGCTGAGATCCCCAACTCTTCGGTCCGGGAAGTAGTTTCTTTCTTCCAGTGAACGGTATTTACAACGGACGCCAGCCTCACGGGTTGTGGGGGCACCTGGGGGGTCCAGTCGGCCCTGAGTCGCTGGACTTTCGTGGGCCTACGGCCACACCTCCCTGAATGCGTCCGCTCTCCTCTGATCTCAATAGCTACCCAGGGTCGGGCCTGGTTAGTACCTGGGTGGGAGACCGCCTGGGAATACCAGGTGCTGTGGACCCTGTCTAACGTTCATTGTCCTAGTACTTTGGGCGATCAGGCTATGCCTCTCCTCGTGGTCGAGGAGGTTGCAAGGTCATCCAATCTGGATTCAGCCAGACAACGCCACGGCCGTGGCTTCAGTCTACCATCAGGTATGCCGGCAGGCGGACTATTGGAGTCGGGAAGGGGGGGGGGAAATATTGCGCTAACCAGAATATATGACAAATATTGAACAGTGATGTGAGGGAAAAAATGTAGCGCTGTGATACCGTAGAGACAATGATTTCTCTAGGTGAATACTAAATCAATAGTCACTGTACTGAAACAGTGATAAAGTACCAAACACACAAACAAATGATGGTGAAGTGGGTGAATAAACTGGTGCTGTAATAAATATAACGCTAGAAAGTCCATCTAAAACTGGTGAGATGAATAGATGGTAGAATGACCACGTGGATCCTCAAAGACAAAATATCTGGCTACTGGAGTCGCCAGATGCTGGACCAGGGCGACTGGTCTTTGTACTTGGAGGTGTTTCAGCTCCCTTGCAGGAGGTGAGTCTCACATGGCATGGATCTCCTGGCCGCTCATCTCCACCGCAAGGGTGTTGAAGTTAGTGGTCAGGTCTAGTGATCTTGTCCAGACGCGTCAGTCGCGCTGGTGGCCTTGTGGGGTCTTTATCGACGGCTATATGCCTTTCCTCCATCGTAGTTGCTTCCTCGGCTGCTCCACAGAGTGGAGGCTGAGGGAATCCTGATGATTCTAATCGCTCCAGATTGGCCTTGGCGTCCTTGGTACACCGATCTTGGGCGCCTGGTAGCGGAGGTACCCTGACGGTTGCCAGGGTGGGAGGTTGTTCTGTCTCGAGGTCCCATACTTTCTCCTGTTGTACAGTCGCTGACTTGCACAACATGGCTTTTAAAAGCCCAACTTTCAGAGACGGGGTCTGTCCATCTCGGTCATCTCAACCATGCTGAGGGCACGGTAGTCGTCTTCCTGGAGGATCTACCGTCGCACCTGGAAGGCCTACATCTCTTGGTGCAAAGAGATGGGGTGACGTCCACGATGTCCAGGGTCCTGCTGTTTTTACAGCTTAGGCTGGATCTAAAAATTGCTTACAGCACCGTTCGGGGGCAGATTTTAGCCTGGCTGTGTTCTTTCAGTGGCCTTTTTGTGCAGGGGGTTTTGTCATATACTTTCCCCTCTTGGCCCACCTCTTCCCCCATGAGTTTTGACTCTGGTGCTCTGTTCTTCTGGAACCTTCCTTTTGGAAACATCAGAGATTTTTCTCTTGACACGATCTCAGAAGGTGGCCTCTTTAGTGGCCTTTACCTCTGTTAGAGGGGTTTCTGAGTTGGCGGTCTTGTCTTGCAAGTCAACATGCTTGAACCTCCATAAGGATTAGGTGGTGGTACGCTCGCGACCTTCAATTCTTCCGAAGGTGGTTTCGGCCTTTCGCCTGAAAAAGGACTTTGTTCTTCCATCCTTATGTCCTTGGCCGGCGCATCCTACGAAGTTTGCGTTTCATACTTTAACCACTTACCCCCCGGACCATATTGCTGCCCAAAGACCAGAGTACTTTTTGCGATTCGGGACTGCGTCGCTTTAACAGACAATTGCGCGGTCGTGCGACGTGGCTCCCAAACAAAATTGGCGTCCTTTTTTTCCCACAAATAGAGCTTTCTTTTGGTGGTATTTGATCACCTCTGCGTTTTTTATTTTTTGCGCTATAAACAAAAATAGAACGACAATTTTGAAAAAAATGAATATTTTTTACTTTTTGCTGTAATAAATATCCCCCAAAAATATATAAAAAAACATTTTTTTTCCTCAGTTTAGGCCGATACGTATTCTTCTACATATTTTTCGTAAAAAAAATCGCAATAAGCGTTTATTGATTGGTTTGCGCAAAAGTTATAGCGTTTACAAAATAGGGGGTATTTTTATGGCATTTTTATTAATATTTTTTTTACTAGTAATGGCGGCGATCAGCGATTTTTTTTTTCGGTATTGCGACATTATGGCGGACACTTCGGACATTTTTGACACATTTTTGGGACCATTGGCATTTTTATAGCGATCAGTGCTATAAAAATGCATTAGATTACTATAAAAATGCCACTGGCAGTGAAGGGGTTAACACTAGGGGGCGGGGAAGGGGTTAAGTATGCCTGGGTGTGTTCTTACTGTGGGGGGGGGGTGGCCTCACTAGGGGAAACACTGATTTTCTGTTCATACATTGTATGAACAGAAAATCAGCATTTCCCCTGCTGACAGGAACGAGAGCTGTGTGTTTACACACACAGCTCCCGGTCCCCGCTCTGTACCGAGCGATCGCGTGTGCCCGGCGGCGATCGCGCCCGCCGGGCACACGCACGGGAGTCGGGGGCGAGCGGGGGGCGCGGGCGCGCGCCTCCGGCGGCGCGCGTGCGCCCCTAGTGGCGGCTAAAAGGTAGGACGTCCATTTACGTGGTCTCGCCTAGGAGAGCCACCTTGTGGACGTATAACGACGGTGCGGCGACGGCAAGTGGTTAAGCATGGTACGCGCCTTGCGGGGGTACCTGCCTGCTACGGCTCAGTTTCGAAGATCTGACTCTTTTTGTGTCAGTGTCTGGTCCACAAATGGGTCTGGCGGTCTCGTCGACCACCAGATCAGGCAGACTGTCATACAGACCTTTGCTCCTAAGGGGCGGGCGCCCCCTTTTCCGGTCACGGCACTTTCAACCAGGGCAATTGGTGCTTCCTGGCTTTTTTTTTTCGACATCATGCGTCAGGCTCACAGGTCGTCGATTCATATTTTTTCCAAAATTTACATGGTTGCTGTGAGTGCATCTTCTGATGCTTCTTTCGGGCCGCTAGGTTTTGCAGGCGGCTGTTTAAAGTTGCACCTCCTCCATTGAGCTCTGCTTGTTTTGGGGTGAAGTTAAAATTGGTTTTACTGATATTGTTCCCACCCCTTGTTTTGACACTGCTTGGGGACGTCCCACTTGTCAAGATTTAAGGAGCTGTGTCCGTCCATGGACGATAAGAGAAAATAGGATTTTTTGTACTCACCGTAAAATCCTTTTCTCTGACGTCCATGGATGGACACAGCACCCACCTCTCCTTTTTAGGTTTGTACTGCTTGTTACAAACTGAGGCTGCATACTGCAGGGAGGAGGGTTATGTCTGGAGGGACCGCCCCCTGGGTGGGGCTGTTCAACTCTGTTAATGTAACATGTATTTGATTATCTGCCTAGTCCTCTCCTGTAAACAGGGAACATAACCCACTTGTCAAGATTTAAGGAGCTGTGTCCGTCCATGGACTCGGAGAAAAGGATTTTACGGTGAGTACAAAAAAATTCAATTTTTTGCTAGAAAATTACTTGGAACCCCCAAACATTATATATATTTTAGCAGAGACCCTAGGGAATAAAATGTCACACTGTATTTGCCCATCTGTCTTTCAAATGCAATTTTTGGGAAAAAATACACTTCAAGGAATAAAAAAAAGGAACAGTAAAGTTAGCCAAATTTTTTTTTTGTTTGTTTTAATGTGAAAGATGTTACGCCACGAGAATCGTGATGTATCTTCTAAGCAAAAAAATTGTGATTCTCATTTTAGCCAGAATCGTGCAGCTCTACTTCTCAGGTCCCTCTTCTGTGCTCCTGACCCCTGCCTCTCTGTGCAGTGCCCCCACAGCAAGCAGCTTGCTCTGAGGGCACCCGAGCCAGCGCACCCTGTGTCCATTCGGACACAGAGCCCTGACCCCTCTTCTGTTTGGCTAGCTGACTTTGACAGCAGCGGCAGCCAATGTTGCCGCTGCTGTGTCTCAGCTAATCAGAAGGGAGAATCTCGGACAGTTGAGACAATCGTGCACATCGCTGGACAGAGAGGGACCTCAGGTAATTGTTAGGGGGCTGATGCACACAGAAGGCTTTTTATCCTAATGCATAGAATGTATTAAGATAAACCTTCTGCCTTTACTACTCCTTTAAGTTTAGATGCACTGCTTTTCTATTTTTCATTCACCTCTTTGAAGGTTTAGGTTTTGCAGACGTTAGATATTTTATATGCACAAAATAATGTACTTTATTTTTTGTTTCAGGGATTTTCAGAAAATTCCTCTTATTATTGCCAACCTTGGAATGTCAGAGCAACAAGGATACAAAACCTTATCTGGATCATGTGTGTCTATTGGATTTAACCAAGCTGTTAAGAAACACAGGTGGGCATTAGGTTGTTTCTAGGTAACAAATTGCTGCATTTTTGCTTTTGAATCTTAGGTAAAGCACATTAGGCCATCATAGTTGGTAAGGTTGTGTAAAAACCATTTCCCATATGTAAAGTGTTTTCTCTAAGATGCACATCCAAGAGTCTTTTAACAGCTTCCCGACCACTGCACGAGGATACACGTCGACAGAATGGCACGGCTGTGCAAATGGGTGTATATATACGTCCCCTTTAATTTGCGAGCTGTGTGGTCGCAAGCTCCGTGACCATGCCCGCGGACTCGATGTCCGCTGGTGTCCCGCGATTGGGTCACAGAGCTGAAGAACAGGGAGATTCAGTGTAAACAAAACATCTCCCTGTCCTTCCCCTGACATGTCGCTGATCGTCTGTTCCCTGTCATCGGGTACAGCGAACAGTAATGTGTCACGGCAAGCCACGCCCCCTAACCCCTTCTCTGCCAGTGTAATTTTTACAGTAATCGGTGCATTTTTATAGCACTGATCGCTGTAAAAATCACAATGGTCCCAAAATGGTGTCAAAAGTGTCTGATATGTCCGCCATAATGTCAGTCACGATAAAAATCGCTGATCGCCGCCACTACTAGTAAAAAATAAATAATGCCATAAAACTATCCTCTATTTTGTAGACGCTATCACTTTTGCGTAAACAATCAATAAACGCTTATTGCAATTTATTTATTTTTTATTATTATTGTATATTCTTCTTTTTTTTTTTTTTTTTTACTAAAATATGTAGAAGAATACGTATCGGCCTAAACTGAGGAAAAAAAACTTTTATATATTTTTTGGGGGATATTTATTACAGCAAAAAGTAAAAAATATTGAATTTTTTTTCAAAATTGCCACTCTATTTTTGTTTATAGCGCAAAAAATAAAAACCTCAGAGGTAATCAAATACCCCAAAACAAAGCTTTATTTGTGGGGAGAAAAAAAAAGGATGTCAATTTTGTTTGGTCCAGGGCTTAAGTGGTTAAAACTATCCATACTTCCTGCCGACACCACCAATTGTGGAAGAAAATTCCACATCCTTATCGCCCTGACAGCGAAAAACTTCTAGGCAGCTCAAGGTTAAACCGCTTCTCTTCCAGTCTAATCGCATGGCCCTGTGTCCTCTTACACTCCCTGGGACTGAAAAGTTTCATACTTGCACTGGGATCGGCGTTAAGATATTTGTATATTGCTATCATATCTCCTCTCAAGCATCTTTTCTAAGAAAAAAAATTAAACGCTTGTAGTCGTTCCTCATAATTGAGTCCCCATATTAATTTAGTTGCCCTTCTCTGGACTCTCTCCAGGTCCAGCACATCCTTTCAGAGGATTGGTAACTATAACTGGACGGATACTCCAGATGCGGCTGAACCACAGTTTTATAAAGTGGGAGAATTATCTTTTTATCTCTGGAGTAAATTCTTTTTTTAATGCATGCTAATAGTCTGCTGGCTTTGGTAGTCAGTTTGACACTGCATGCTATTGCTCAGTCTGTCTTTTACTAGGACCCCTAGATCTTTCTCCATCCTGGAATCCCATAGGGCAGTGATGGCAAACCTTTTTGAGACCGAATGGCCAAACTGCGACACAAAGCCAGCTCATCAGTGCAAACACTGCATTTACATAGTTGCATAGTAGTTGGGTTTAAAAAAAACACAAGTCCATCAAGCTTGAACCTGAATACTGAGGTTTTAGTTTAGAAAACGGTTTTATAACCATGTTTGACTATGCTGTGCATGTTTGACTCCACTGTCAAATGCATTTGTATGGTGCCTGTTCCCTTAAATGTGTGTTTTTAGGGTGACATTGTCTATCCTTTTTATATGGTGTTCGGAGGATTGTCCTAATATATAGCTGTAATAGGGTCACAGCTTCTCATCGTGACACAGCCCAATGATTTCTGATGTGTCCCATGTTCACCCCCAGACATCACAGCACACTCATCAAGTTCTGTATATTTCTGTAAGTGCTCGCTAAGAGTCCAGCAGAAGTTTATCAGTCTCCTCGGGCTGACCCTCTGCTGTCAGATGAAGTTGAGCCGGCGCCCAGCTTCAGCACATCGTTCTCCTTCACCTGCCTCTTCATAGCTGCCCTCTTGGCTTTGCTCTTCTTGGGCTCCCACAGCGAGTTTTGGCGACTCCAGCTTCCCCAATGCCCTAGTGTGCTACTCTGCAGATGCCTGCTTCACCCAAGATTTTTTTAACCTTTACCATCTTGGTGCATGGTTGTTGTCCTTATTCCCCCCCCCCCTCCAGGACAATAAAAAGCCTTGGCAGAGTACCCCCCCCCCCCCCAGTCTTTATCCGGAGATCGAAGGCTGCCAGGGTGGGGTGGGCGCAGGACAGAGAAGACACTTCATTTTTTTGGCCTTCTCTCGTTTCGCTGAGCATCCAGTAGGGGGAGAGGGGCGCTGGAGAGCACTAAGAGGGGAGAGCACAGAGCAAGGCTGACATGAAGGCTCGCTCGCATATAGGATTTTGAGGGAGGTGATGTGAAAGCGATGGCCTCTCAGTGTGTGCCATAGGTTCGCCATCGCTGCCCTAGGGGTTCTCCCCCTAATGACTAACTTGCGTTTTTATATTTTTACACCCAAGTGCATTACCATACATTTTTCAATGTTAAACTTAATTTGCCATGCAGTAGCCCACTCCATTAATTTATTGAGGTCCTCTTGTAACGTTTCTATATCCTGCTGTGATGATATTGCCCTACATATTTTTGTGTTGTCGGCAAACGCTGAGATCGAGCTATTTATCCCACCCTCTATATCGTTTATAAATAAATTAAACCGGATTGGTCCCAGGAGAGAGCCTTGGGGTACCCCTCTAACCACTCTCGACCATTCTAAATATACGTTATTTATCACCACCCTTTGGACACGTCCATGTAGCCAGTTTTCTATCCAAGAACAAACCTTATGGTCCATGCCTGCAGACCTCAGCTTGTAGATTAAGCGTTTGTGGGGGACTGTATCAAATGCTTTTGCAAAATCCAGATACACCACATCCACCGGCCTACCTTTGTCCAGATGGCAGCGCACTTCCTTGTAGAATGTTAGTAGGTTGGTTTGGCAAGAGCGACATTTCTAATTGCTGCTAATGGTATTGTTTTCATCAGCAAACTCTTGGATATGGTCTCTTACCATTGCCTCAAACAATTTACAAACTACCGATGTTAGACTGACTGACAGACCTATAGTTCCCAGGAATATATCTCTGCTCTTTTTTGAGTATTGTTACCAGGTGGGCTTTTTGCCAATCGGCTGGTACCAATCCTGCCAGTATGCTGTCCGCAAAGATTGGGTATAGTGGTCTGGATATAATCTGACTGAGTTCTTTAAGTACTCGGGTGTAAGCCATCTGGTCCTGGTGATTTATTTATGTTTAGCTTCTCTAATCCCTTCCGGTATTTAGCGCTCCCAAAATGCCCCTGCCTATTGCACTGAATAAGCAGCGCTTCCAAAACGCCTTTAAAAAGCTCTTTGAGGCTGCTTTCACACTGAAGCATTGGCAGTAAAGCGCCGCTGTTTTTAACGGCGCTTTACCGTTGTTTTTGCAGAGGTTTTTGGCCACTAGCGAGGAGCTTTTAACCCCCCGCTAGCAGCTGAAAAGGGGTTAAAACCACCTGCAAAGTGCCGTTGTAGCGGCGATTTGCTGGTGCTGCCCATTGATTTTAATGGGCAGGGGCGCTTTAGGAGTGGTGTATACACTGCTCCCACAGCGCATCAAAGATGCAGCTAGCAGGACTATTTTTACATTCCTGGCAGCGCAACGCTTCAGTGTGAAAGCCCTTGTACTGAGAGGAGAGGCACTTTGCAAGCACTATTTTTTAGCATTGTAGCACCTGCAAAGTTCCTCAGTGTGAAAGCGCTGCAAAAATGGGACTTTTTTCCTTTTTTTAAAGAAAAACGCCCGCTAGCGGCCGAAAAGCCTTAGCTCAATACTTTGTTGAAGCACCTTTGGCACCAATTATAGCCTTAAGTCTTTTTTGAAAATGATGCTGCAAGCTTGGCACACGTATTTTTGGCCAGTTTTTCCCCATTCTTCTTTGTAGAACATTTCAAGCTCCATCAGGTTGGATGGGGAGCGTCGGTGCACAGCCATTTTCAGATTTCTCCAGAGATGTTCAATCAGGTTCAAGTCTGGGCTCTGGCTGGGCCACTTAAGGACATTCACAGAGTTGTCTTGTAGCCACTCCTTGGTTATCATGTGCTTAGGGGTGCTTGTCCTGCTGGAAGATGAACCTTTGCCCCAGACTTGCGGTCCAGAGCCACTGTGCTTATTAGGGCCTTCAATGCTGCAGACATTTTTCTGTACCCTTCCCAGTGCTGTGGCTCGATACAATCCTGTCTCGGATGTCTACAGACAAATCCTTGGACTTCATGACTTGGTTTGCGCTCTGACATGCACTGGCAACTGTGGGACCTTATATAGACAGGTGTGTGCTTTTCCAAATCATGTCCAATCAACTGAATTTACCACAGGTGGACTCCAATCAAGTTGTAGAATCATCTCAAGGATGATCAGTGGAAACAGGATGCACCTGAGCTCAATTTTGAATGTCACAGCAAAGAGGGGGGGGGGTCAAGATCCAACATAAAAGCTGATCCCAGTGGCAAATACTTTGTCCCAACCCTCTTACTGCTACCTCTGCAGGACAGCTTGTTTTTTTGAAAAACAGACTTACTGGTCCGATCACTCGGTAAAAATAAAGGAAAGAGCATAAAAAAGAAAACAAATGCAGCCATCACATCTATATGTTTGAACATGTGCATTTATAAAGATCCCCACACATCAGTTCTGTGAAACATATTCACTATGTTCTGTAGGTAGGCACTGCTGTGTCACACACTTCACAAAGCCTGCCTTCTGAACTACGGAGGTGCTGAGAGGAGGCGTTTTAGTAGGAGGAGTAAGTACAGGAATCACTGCTTGCAGGCAGTAAGGCACCATGGGATATGTAGTCTTTAGAAGTTTAAGTTTATAGCTTACTGCTTGGACACGATTACCAATTCTAAATGTTCATTATTACATAGGTTTTTCTAACTTTAAAACTAATATTGTAAGTAGTTTCTTTATTTTTTTATCTCTTAAAGGTTGGATTTTTTTCTGGAAGATGGAACTCTAAAGGAAGTATGTAAAATTACAGCTATGTGTACAAGTCTACAGGAGGAACTAAAGGTAAGATATATGCCATAGAAGCAAGTTTTTTTTTTTTTGTTTGTTTTGCGTGTAAAGTTGGCTATAGGTTTACAAAATGTCAAGCATTTGCAGAGCGTATGATCACAAAAATGACCAGTCATCAGAATACTGGGAATGTTTGTGTATATAGACTGTGGACACGGTATATGGTTTCCTTGTGTTTAACCACTTCCATACCAGGTACTTACGCAGCTTCCCGCCCAAGCCAATTTTCAGCTTTCAGCACTGTCGCACTTTGAATGGCAATTGCGCGGTCATGCTACACTGTACCCAAACAAAATTGGCGTCCTTTTTTCCCCACAAATAGAGCTTTCTTTTGGTGGTATTTGATCACCTCTGCGATTTTTTTTTTTTTGCGCAACAACTAAAAAAAGGCTGAAAATTTGGAAAAAAAAATACGTTTTTATTTTTTTCTGTTAATTTTTTTGTAAATAAGTTTTCTCTTTCAATTACGGGCACTGATATGGCGGCACTAATGGGCACCGATGAGATGGCACTGATGGACATCGATGAGGTAGTACTGACGGGCACAGATGAGGTGGCACTGATTGGCGGCGCTGGTATGCGACACTGATGGGCACACATAGGCGGCACTGATGGGCACACATAGGCGGCACTGATGGGCACACATAGGCGGCACTGATGGGCACACATAGGCGGCACTGGGCACTCATGGGCGGCACAGATGGGCACTCATAAGCGGCACAGATGGGCGGCACTGATGGATACTTATGGGTGGCACAGATGGGCACTGATAGGTGGGCACTGGGCATGGATGGGCACTGTGGGGTGGCGCTGATGGACACTGGGGTGGCGCTGATGGACACTGGGGTGGCGCTGATGGACACTGGGGTGGCAGCACTTATTTTTGCCAGGTTGCCAGTCAGTGCCCATTTGTGGGCACTGACTGGCATCTTTTTTCTTTATGCTTTTTTTTTTTTGCCATTTTTTATTTTTTGCCCACCCTGGTGCTCCAGGGTGGGCATCCCTGGTGGTCCAGTGTGGCGATCCGAGGGGGGGCTGCGCTGATAAACAATCAGCGCTAACCCCCCCTGTCAGGAGAGCCGCCGATCGGCTATCCTCTACTCGCGTCTGTCAGACGCGAGTGAGGAAGAGCCATCGACGGCTCTTCCTGTTTACATCGTGATCAGCCGTGGTTGGACACGGCTGATCACGTGGTAAAGAGTCTCCGCCGGAGGCTCTTTACCGAGATCGGAGATGCAGGGTGTCAGACTGACACCCCGCATCACCGATCGCCGCGATGCGCGCCCCCACGGGCGCGCGCGGCATGAAATCCTGCAGGACGTTCTAGAACGTCCTGTCAGGATTTCATAACCACTTCCCGGACGTAAATCGGCCATAGGCCGGGCGGGAAGTGGTTAAACTTCTAAGAAATGTTTTCATCTATTTTTGACCGAGCAAGTTTATTACTATATAAATCAGCCATTATTTTTTATGGAATAAATGCCTTTTTCCAATTGTGGCCACTTAAGGGTGGTTTTACACCTAACCTAATTAACATTATAGGCAAAGTCATGAAGCCAGTTGACGTTTAAAGTGTTAACCCCTCATAAATGTTCAAACAAGTCGCACAACAACAGAAAAATTACATCTGTATAAAAGTACTACTGTTAAATAAGCATACACCTGTACCTGGATGTGCATACAAATGTGTCCAGTGCTCCAACAACCTGTGATCAAATCTGCAAATTGTTCAAAAGAAATACTAAGTGTCCATTTCTCTCTTTGCCCCCTGCGCAAGCTGGTAAGATAGCGCAGGGGGCTAATGCTCCTTTGCAGCAGTATGTGATTGCCTGTGTCCCAAGGGTTGCAGGTTCGATCCCGGCGGGGTCCACTCAGCCTTTTATCCTTCCGAGGTTGGTAAAATGAGTACCATTGAGTTGGGTAATAATGACAACCGTTATCAGCGCTTAGACACAGCAGCAACGCTGTAATTGGCGCTATATAAGTGTAAACATTATTATTATTCTTTGTGTGCAACTCTTCATTTTTAAGGCTCGGTTCACACTGGGGCAACTTGTCAGGCAACTTTGTCACCTGACGAGTCGCGCTCCATTCAGTGCCATGGAACTGTTCTAATTGGAGCAACTTAAAGGGTTTGTAAATGAATTTTTTTTTTATCTTAATAGCTTCCTTTACTTTAATGCAGTGCTGTTTTCATGTCCTCATTGTTAGTTTTTGCTCTCAAGTTGCTGTAATTCTTCTCTGATCTCCACACTTCCTGGTTGTCAGTTTCCTGATAACCACAGTGCTGGGAGCTTTCTCTATGTGGTCACTAATCAAGGAGGTGTGATTACTGTGTGTCTAAAACCCCTCAGCACCAATCAGTTTGGTTTTCCAAACCATCACTGCCCTGTATTGGCTCTGTATGCTCTGTACGGCAGAGAAGCAGGAAACATGCAAAAACGAAACTACAGGTACATTATATGATTGATTTTTAGCTATTTTTAATAGTTTTTAAAAGGAATCAGTTAACTATTATGTCTCTATACCCTGTAAACAGTAATTTCAGCAAAAAAAAAACATTTTTTATTTACAACTCCTTTAAGTCGCTCCAATTTAGAAAAAGGTTCCTTTACTACTTGGGGCGACTTTGGAGCAGCTTGCATTGACTTCTATTACATAAGTTGTTTGCGAGTTACGCTGTATGGGACGGCATCAGAGTCGGGCGACTTTGAAGACGCCCCAGTGTGAACCGAGTCCAATGATGACAAATTCTTCCACCCTGTGTTTACTTTGTGCATGAAATCCAGCCCACAGGTAACCCCCATTCACCAGTTAAACAGATCTGCACTCACCAGACAGTAATGCCTGTCTCTCTCTCTCAAGATAGGCGCAAAAGCTCATATAAACAGAAATTCACCCGCGCTAAAGTGTGCTAACAAATGATAATGAGCTTGTTGCTGCTGCTGTTCGTGACAACAATCAATAAATGTGAATAAAAGAGGTAAATATACCACAGCGCAAACAAACCCAAATGCCAATCCTATAAGTAGTGGTAATATACAACAATAATAAATGCAAATATTAATGAAAAGATGAGCAAGCATGTAGCCAGTGAAAGTTCAGTGGTGTGCAAATAAACATAAACGTTCTAATTGCAGATATTCTTCACAGGTGCTGCTGTTGCTAGAAATAACCAAAGTGCTGAAGTGCTCTAATAGCCAAACGGGTGATCCATGCTCCACACCCCCCCTAAATGGTTAGACTCACCAGATGAGATGGACCCCCTTCAGGCAGTACTGAGTGTGGGTCAAGCAGGCTTAAACTGGTGAGCAGGGTGATGAGACGCCAAATCTAAGGTGTGGTTCTTCCTGTGATGTTAAAACTCGAACAAAAAGGGAGCGTGTCCACATAGTGCAGTATGTCTTGATTTATTCAGTAAAACACTGGTTTACAAAGTTCCATCGTAAAACAAAGGATAAAACATCAAGAGCGGTCCATTTGTTGCAGGAAGCAGAATGTGTTCTCTCAACCTCGCCTGCGTTCCACCGCTCATTGAATGTGATGTCACTGACTCTCCCTTTTTGTTCGAGTTATAACATCACAGGAAGAACCACACCTTGGATTTGGCGTTTCCTCACCCTGCTCACCAGTTTAAGCCTGTTTGACCCACACACAGTACTGCCTGAGGGGTCCATCTCATCTGGTGAGTCTAACAACTTAGGGGGGAGGATGTGGAGCATGGATCACCTGTTTGGCTATTTCTTTGCAACAGCAGCACCTATGTATGAAGAATATCTTCCAATTAGAACTTTTATGCTTATTTGCACACCACTGAACTTTCACTGGTTACATTCCTGCCTATCTTTTCAATAATATTTGCATTTATTATTGCTCACAATTGTTTTATTGTTGTATATTAGCACTGCTTATAGGATTGGCATTTGGGTTTGTTTGCGCTGTGGTATATTTTACCTTTTTTTTTTTCACAATAGCTCAAATAATCCCAAAATGTTTTCTCATCTGTCTATGCTGCTGCTCAGGTCTACATGAAGGATGAATAACCTATAGGTCAAAAAAGAAAACTTGCATGATGTAGTATGTTGCAACAAATATTTATTAAATTAGAAGTCCATGCTAACACCTACAATCCAGGCATCCACGATCTAACACTAACCTATCTAAGAGCCCTTTCACACTGGTAAAAATAGCGCTATTAAAACGCTCATAAAACGTTCCAAAAACACCCCTCTCCATTGAAAACGCTGTAAAAACGTGGTAAAATATCTGTGTTTTACCGCTATTTTAACGCTCCACTATAGGCGTTTCCAGTGTGAAAGGGCTCTAACTGTAAAGAAAAAATTGTTGTACAAACCTTTTTTCTGAAGCCACTCTGACCCGATCCCATGCTGAGCTCAGCTGCAGCTTCACTGTGGATGCGGTTGCAGAGGACTCCTAGTAAGTCTATGAGTGATGTCACTCCCTCCTTTGCAGATTAGCTGGGTGCTGCTTGTCCCATGTTACAGGAGAAGTAGGGGAAGGCTTTCCAGAAAGCTATTAGGGCAGATTGACCTATGGGGTCTGTGCAACAGTGTGTTTTTAATAATAACATAAAAAAAAAACACTCTATATTGACAGCTTGACATTTGATGACACTCTTAATCCCATACAGTTTAGCTATAACCTTGTTAAAAAGCTTCACGCGTTGTGCAACTGAACATGCGTTTTGTGATTGCAGTACGATCTGAGATCACGGGCAGTATCCCAGATTGTGCCCAAGATCCCAAATGTAAATAGAGCCTTAAACCCAAAACCAAAAATGTAATATATGGCCTCTTACCAGTAATTGGATATAGTGGCTGCATTTGTTTTTTTGTTTTTGTTTTTTAGGCTTTCTTACCTCTGTTTTCACCTGTGATCTAGCTAGTATCACACCACCTGTATTAGAGTGCAGAACGCAACATTGTCAGTCGGGGTGTAATTTTGTAATACACACAGCAGACTGCAACATTGTCAGTCGGGGTGTAATTTTGTAATACACTAACAAATTTAAAGCGGAGATTCACCCAAAAATCCACTTTTTGACATTGGCTGTAGCATACTGCTAACATCTGCAGTATGCTGTTTTTTTTTTTTTTTTTTACTTGTACTTATCGTTATATGAGCCCTTGTTTTCTGGCTCCGAGCGGGGAATCCTGCGGGGAATGGGCGTTTCTAAGCGAAGAGGAGTTGATTGACGGCTGCTAAGGCGCTTCTTGGCCTCTGTTTAATCTTCAACTGCCATGATGCTGCACATGTGATCAGTTATGACACCAGCCATTGGATGGTTTGACAGTTTGGTTGAGAGCACAACCAATGTGACAGTTAGCATTCCCGGCATGCCAGGAATGTAACTGCATTTTCAAACTGTTAAATTGATGAGTTTACTTCTGCTTTAAGGATGCTGGAAAGTTCATTTTGAGGGTGAACCTCCGCTTTAAGCCAACTCCAGCTCACACTTTGATGAGCAGTTACAGCAAACCGAGCCATATATGCTAATTACACACTGTTAAATCTCCCATTCCATCTCTGTGGCCAACTGGTTGAAAAACAATGCACTCTGCGTGTGGCTTATACTTTTTAACAAAAATGAGACAGGATGATCAAATTAAGCTTGTGCTCCTCTACAAATTTCACTTTAATACAATTTAACACATATAAAATGTGAATCAGAACACTATAATAACTTTTAATCCAGTTAGGTCCATAAATATTTGGACACAAGCACAATTTAAATTTTATTTTTTTAGGTATTTACCAAAACATCATGCACACTCTCTCAGGCTTCATTTAAGGGTATGTACATCCAAATCGGAAGAAGGGTTTAGGAATTGGAGCTCTTAAAAATAGCCATCTCCCTTTTTCTAGGGACCAAATGTAATTGGACAATTGAGTCAAAAGCTGTTTCATGGTCAGGTGTGGGCTACTCCATTATCAATTAAGCAGGTAAAAGGTCTGGAGTTGATTCTTGTGGTATTTGCATTGGGAATCTATTGCTGTGAACCTACATCATGGGTTCAAAGGAGCTGTCCATGCAAGTGAAACTACCATTGTAAGGCTTCAAAAACTATACCAATTCATCAGAGAGATGGCAGCAACATTCGGAGTGGCCAAATCAACAGTTTGGTACATTCTGAGGAAAGAAGAACGCACTGGTGAACTCGGCAACATAAAAAGGCCCGGACGTCCATGGAAGATAACGGCGGTGGATAATCGCAGGATCCTCTCTATGGCAAAGAAAAACCCATTCACAACATCCGGACAAGTGAAGGACAATCTTCAGGAGGTGGGTGTATTATTGTCAAAGTCTACAATCAAGAGAAGACTTTGAGAGAAAATACAGAGGGTGCCAAAACGCATCTAAAAATGCCAGACTAGTTCTGGAAAAGCATTCTTTGGACGGATGAAACTAAAGATTAATCTGTACCAGAATGACAGGGAAGAAAAAGGTGTGGAGAAGGCTTGGAACAACTTGTGATCCAAACCATACAACGTCCTCTGTAAAACATGGTGGAGGCAGTGTGAAAGCATTGACATGCATGGCTTCCAGTGGCTCTGGGTCATTGGTATTTATTGATGATGTGACAGAAGGAGGTGGATGAATTCTGCAGTGTTTAGAGATATACTGTCAGCCAAATGCAGCAAAGTTGATTGGACGGCACTTCACAGTACAGATGGACAATGATCCAAAACACACTGCAGGAGCTTTTGAAGGAAAAGAAGTGGAATATTCTGTAATAGCCGAGACAATCGCCTGATCTCAACCCAATTGCATTTCACTTGCTGAAGGGAAAACTAAAGGCAGAAAGACCCACAAAGAACAACTGAAGACAGCTGCAGTTATAGTCTGGCAAAGCATCAGAAAGGAGGAAACCCAGTCTGTGGCAATGACCATGGGTTCCAGACTTCAGGCAGTCATTGCCAGTAAAGGATTCTCAACAAAATATTAAAAATGAACATTTTATTTATGATTATATTTATCCAATTACATTTGAGCCCTTGGAAATGGGGGGGATTGTGTATTCAAATGGTTGCAGTTCCTAAAATGTGTACTTGATATTTATGTTCAACCCCTTGAATTAAAGCTAAAAGTCAGCACTTTCAAATTCATTTGGATTGTTTCGTTTTAATTTTATTCTGGTGGCATACAAAGCCAAATGTATGAAAATTGTGCCTGTGTCCAAATATATATGGACCTAATTGTATGTTCTCTAAATTTACGATTATGATTGTATTTAATACACATTAGTACAGCATTCAAATTCTACTTTGGTTAATTTGATGGGGACAAGACAGAAATGATTGTAAATGGGTACAGTTCCAGTAACTTTTTTGTTTTCATCTCTTGGCCCTGGTTCACACTGCCGTAACCTGAGAGTTCAAAGTTGCATGAGAAGTTGTGCCCTATTAACTGCAATGGAACTGTTTTAATCTTTGCAACTTAAAATGATTGAGTCTCATTCTTTTTGCAATAAAAATAACATGTTATACTTACCTGCTCTGTTGCAGTTGATTTGCACAGAGCTGCCCTGATCATCCTCTTCTCGGGTTCCTCTTCTGTGATCCTGGCCCCTCCCACCTGTTCGGTGCCCCCACAGCAAGCAGCTTGCTATGGGGGCACCTGAGCCGAGTCACAGCTCCCTGTGTCTATTCAGACACAGAGCCCCGGCCCTGCCCCCTCTCTCCTGATTGGCTAGTTGACTTTGACAGCTGCAGACAATCAGGAGGGATAATCTAACTGCTGAGACACTTGTGGACGGAGAGGGACCTCAGGTAAGTGTTAGAGAGCGCTGAAGGTGGGCTGCTGCACACAGAACGTGTGAAATGCAAGAATTGTGCGTGTAGAAACAAATATATAGTGTTAATTAAACTGTGAAAAGTAACCGCTTGCTATGTCTGTAGGAAACTTGCTCTCGTGTTGTAGAAAGTGAATATTCTGTGGAGCAACTGCTACAACAAGTTAACCAACTAAAACGGCAAATTGCTGAGAAGAAAAACCTTCTTAACAAAGGTAATTTTATATTTTCTAATACTGCTCATATTAGGTATATACACTAGATATGCCACAACTAAACCCAGAATAGAGGAAGAGGAATAATGCAGTGATTCTTGCACCTTTACTGGAATTTTTTACCACTCTCCTTTCGTCAACTGCTCCAGTTCTCTGATTGGAAGGGTTCCTTTTCCCAACTGCTGTTTTGTGATCTCGCCACAGGTTCTCTATGGGATTTAAATCTAGACTCATTACTGGCCAGTTCGGTACCCTCCAGTGCTTTGTCTTAAATTATTTCTGGGTGCTTTTTTAAGTGTACTTTGGGCCATTGTCGTGCTGTAAGACACATGACCTCTGACAGACTTAACTTTCTGACACTGGACTCTACATTGTATCCCAGAATTCTTTGATGGTCTTCAGGTTTCATAATCCCATGCACACAGTCAAGACATCCAGTGCCTGAAGCAGCTCCAAAACATATGTGAACCCCTGCCATGTTTGACTGTAGGGCTACATTATTTTCTTTAACCACTTAAGACCCGGACCATTATGCAGGTTAAGGACCTTGCCCCTTTTTGCGATTCGGCACTGCGTCGATTTGACTGACAATTGCGTGGTCGTGCGACGTGGCTCCCAAATAAAATTGGCGTCCTTTTTTACCCACAAATAGAGCTTTCTTTTGGTGGTATTTGATCACCTCTGCGGTTTTTATTTTTTGCGCTATAAACAAAAAGAGCAACATTTTTGAAAAAAAAAACTATTTTTTACTTTTTGCTATAATAAATCCCCAAAAAAGATATAAAAAAACATTTTTTTTCCCCCCAGTTTAGGCCGATACGTATTCTACATATTTTTGATAAAAAAAAAAAGCATTTATTTCGCTCATTAAAATAACTAATTTGATCCCCTATCAATCAGCAAGATTTCTGGCTTGCAGGTGTTTTCTATACAGGTAACAAGCTGAGATTAGGAGCACTCCTAATTGCAGCTTGTTACCTGTATAAAAGACACTTGTCCACAGAAGTAATCAGATGCCAATCTCTCCACCATGGCCAAGACCAAAGAGCTGTACCAGGATGTCGGGGACAAGATTGTACACCTACACAAAGCTGGAATGGATTAAAAGACCATCGCCAAGCAGCTTGGTGAGAGGGTGACAACAGTTGATATTTGCAAATAGGAGAAACACAAAATAACTGACAATCTCCCTCGGTGTGGGGCTCCATACACGGTACAAGATCTCACTTCGTGGAGTTTCAATGATCATGAGAATGGTGTGGAATCGGCCCATATCTACACTGAAAAATCTTGTCAATGATTTCAAGGCAGCTGGGACCATAGTCACCAAGAAAACAAATAACACACTATGCCGTGAAAGACCAGAATCCTGCAGCACCTACAAGGGTCCCCCTGCTTAAGAAAGGCCTGTCTAAAGTTTTCTAATAAACATCTGAATGATTCAGAGAACAAAAGCGTTGTGGTTAGGTGAGTAAAATTAAGCTCTTTGGCATCAACTCAATATGTTTGGAGGAGGAGGAATGCTGCCTATGACCCCAAGAACACAATCAAACATGAAGGTGGAAACATTATGCTTTGGGGGGGTGTTGTTTTTTTGCTAAGGGGACAGGACAACTTCACCACATAAAAGGGACGATAGATATGGGGGGCATGTACCATCAAGTCTTGGGTGAGAACCAGGGCATTGAAAATGGCTCGTGGATGGGTATTGCAGCATGACAACGACCCAAAACATACGACCAAGGCAACAAGAGTGTCTCAAAAAGAAGCATATTAAGGTGGGCCCGAGCCAGCCTCCAGACCTTAATCCTATAGAAAATATGGGGAGGGAGCTGAAGGTTTGAGTTACCAAATGTCAGCATCAATGACAACGAGTGGGACAAAAATCACTCCTAAGATGTGTGCAAATCTGGTGGCCAACTACAGGAAACGTCTGATCTCTGTGATTGCCAACAAGGCTTTTGCTAAGGGGTCAAATATTTATTTCACTCGTTAAAATGCAAATCAATTTAACTTTTTTTAAATGCATTTGGATTTTTTTTGTTATTTTGTCTCTCACCGTTAAAATAAACCTACCATTAAAATTTTAGACTGATGATTTGTCAGTGGGCAAATGTACAAAATCAGCAGGTGAGCTGGGAATATTTTTTTCAACTCACTGTACCTGTCCATGAAGGTGTATTCACCTGACTTGTCTGTGTTTTGGGTGCTGCCATCACGGCTAAGGAAAACTGGCAGCACAGCTTCACAGTCTGTCCCCTACTGCGCATTTGTGCTTTATGAATGGCCTGGCGGGGGGAGGCCCAAAATTCTGGTTGTGGGGGAGGCAGGCAAACAAGCGGAGCTGGATGCACTTGTAACGTTAGATTTGTCCATGCTTTTCCACAATTTTTGTTCTCAAATCTTCAGACAATCCTTTGCCGCTCTTTCTCTTCTCCATGCGACACACAGAGACAGAAAAGTTGAGTACATATTTTAACTGGTTGCCTGTGTGATTTCTATGTTTTCAGCACATGATCATTGATACAGGAGCATCACAAACTTCAAATGTAATTATTTCTCACAATTTTGACCTGTACATTTTTTGTTTACATTAATTTTGTCTCCTAGCAATACAAAAAAAAAAGAAATAAACATGAATGCCTAACCATTTTTAATTGCAATAATTTTCTGGGCAAAGTGGTGCATTATCTGACCAAAATGCAGGGGTGCCAATATTTTTGGCCAGGACTGTAATGCTTGGGAATTACTGGTGATATTTTTGTGCTTGAATTTGCACCCCTGTTGTAGGCATTATGGGGAGGAGAAAGAATCCGCTCTCTGCTATATTATGATAAATAAAGAGCTGGAGTATATGCACTGGCCAGGTGTTAAAAAAAAAACAGCTGCAGGAAGATTTCAGAATCCAGGTTCCACCTACAATTATCACTTGGGTGGATTATTTATTAAAGGCACCCAAACCCAAGTTTTGAATAATATATATATATTTTTTTCCCCCAGGTGATGAAAATCCTACAGCCCCAGAAGAAAATACTTTCCTGTGTCAGGCCTTGCGCCATTTTTTCCCTCACTCTGCACTCCTGCAGTCGTGTTGCCTAACTTTAAATGGGAAACTAATACCACACGACTGTAATACTCACCATAAAAGCACTGAGATGGATAAACTTACCTTAATGATTGAAGAATGCGACCTGCCAGAAGTAAGCTTCAGGAAAGCTGGCAAACGAAAAAGACTACCACAGAAAAAGAGAGCTGGCTTACTGTTTTCAAGGACAAGGGCTTCTACAAGAGAAGCCAACCGCTATGATGACAGAATATTAAATAGCGGTACAGAAACAGAAGATGAGTCACAACATTTAACAATGGACTCTTTAGTTTCACAATCGCCAACATTTTAATTTCAACACATTTCATATATTTTCCCATATTGTAGGCTGGGTTTAGGAGAGATGCACTCTGCAGGTCTGTAGTAATTTAGCACTATTGCATCACGGACACAAAACAAATGTATATCTGGTGTCCTATCAATAGCTATACACACGCTTGTTTCAGGTCAGAGTGTCACCAAGTGAAATAATACCTTCATTATTATTTTTTTTAACATGTACATCTCCACTGAGCAATTTAGATCCCTTTTGCTGTAGTTTCTTTTTTCTCCTACATTGTGTGGCATTCAGAATGAATGTTAATACACGAGATTACTTTCCGTGACCAAAATACAAAAAGGTGTTAATTCAGCCTAAGAATATGCATTTGGGAAACGTACAGTACACGATGTAGAGTTGCTGGCAGCTTCAAATGAATTTAATATTGTAGGATATTTGGGACACTGCTCTTACCAAACAAGGGGATTTTTGTGAAACTTTTCTGTTGTATATATTTTTAAAATTCTCTTATGTGTATATAAAAAAAAAAAAAAATTGAGATTTATTTTTTGGTTAAATAAATAAGGTAGAACTTTGTCAGTATTTTCTTCACTGCCTCTTAAAATAAATTGTTACTCAGTGCAGCACAGTAGTATAAACTTGCAATAAACGGACAGAAGCCCATGACAAAATTTTATTAACAAAATACAAACGTTTCAGATATTACAAATCTTAGGGTCTTTGAGAAATTGTGGGTCCTTATATGCAACCGGCATAAAACCTGGAAAAGGATAAAAAAAAGAGTTTACATTTGATGCAGTTGATGAAAAGTACAACCCCCATTCCAAAAAAATTGGAATTGTTATTGTGTTTTTATTTGTTAAAAAAAAAAAAACTTACCCATAATATGTGCTCTTTTTATTGCCTTTGCGATAGCTCTCTGTTTTTTACCACACAGGCCTACAAAGCAAAGTAAAAATATGTATAAATCGCAGCACTAAAAACAAAAAAATCATTTAGAGAGCAGATAATGGTATAAACTGACCCCTGTGAAATGCCTTAGGATTACTCAGTACCGCGGCCCAAAAGTGCAGGCCTCCTTGTTGAGCCTGAGGTAGTTCTGTGTTTTACCTACTTCCCACCCTATTCTGGGTGGACATCATAGGATGTCCTCCACAGGACACATCCGATGAATTCATCAGTGTACCAGCCTGCTGCTAGTACCATGTGATTGCTATGATCAATTGTAGCAGATCACATAACAAGCAATTGATCACATGGTACAGACAGGGCAAATCGCAGTCCATCTGTACCATGTGATTAGCTGTGACCAATCACAATGCACACAAAACGAATCTATTTCCTTCAGTAAAAAGTACTGGTATAAGCAATTATGAAAGAAAAAAAAAATAAAGTCCTGATCTCTTCCACAGAGTAGTACAATGTTACTATGGTAACACTATTCCTCTGGACAGTGTGTTATAAATAATATAAAAAAAAATATATAACTTTTTTTTTATTTCTTTACACACGGTCACCAGTCAGTGTCCCTGATCACCGCCACGTCAGTTATATACTTTCCACAAAAAAAAAGTAATTTGGGGGTATTGTCCTGGTGTTTTTGGCCCTCAAGAAATGAGATCACACACACACCATAGTTTGAACTGTAACTTTCCTACAGACTGAATAATAGACACTGATTCGGGTTATTTTCACCAAAGAAAGAAAAAAATAAATAAAAAAAAGAACCTCAAAGAAGCCTTATCTGCAATCCCAATGTGAAAGCCTGAGTGCTTGCACACTAAAGCACTCACATTAGGATTGCAGATGAGGTTTCTTACAGGCACTTTTTGTAGCGCTAAAGCGCCTGACAAATTCTCCAGTGTGAAAGGGGTCTAAAGAACATTTCTGTGCCTTATAAATGTACCCCTTAAACCAAACTCAGGTGAGCAGTTTTACCTGAAAAATGACGGCCTGTGTTGGGCTTTGCACATGCTCACAGTGCATTTCACTGTTCTAACTCTGTAGCTTTCTGTGTCTTCTCAGAGCAAATCTCATTACTGGATTATAAATCAGCAGACGTTCATCCCTGCACCTAACCCTTAGAACATGTCAGGTTGACTGCACTTTTTAACCACTTAAGGACCCCCTCACGCCGATATACGTCGGCAGAATGGCACGGCTGGGCACATCAACGTATAGGTACGTTGCTCTTTAAGCCCAGCCGTGGGGTCGCGGGCGCGCTCCCACTCACCCAGTCCGAAGCTCCGTGACCGTGGGACTCGCGGACCCGATCGCCGCTGGAGTCCCGCGATCCTTCCCCCCGGAGCTGAAGAACGGGGAGAGCTATGGAGGTGCTCGCTCCAGAGCTGCCTCTGTCTTTATGTAAGAAGGGTTGAAGTTTAAGTGCCACACCACTGCTAAGAAGTGCCGATACAACTTTATTCCATTAAAGGTCAGTGGTACAATTCAAGAAATAGGCAAAGTGTTTCAGGGACTAAGTCTCCCCTTCATCAGAGCTTGACTAGCAACCAAGTGAACAAACCAGTAGTGAAGTCTATGGGACACACAGAGCATGGCTCAATCCTGCCCCCACTCCCTCTCGCCTGACTGTGATTGAAGGCAGCGAGAGCCAATGGCTCCTACTGCTGTGTCTTAGCCAATGAGGAGGCAAAGGCCTGAGATTGTAGCGACTCTTGTGCACATCACTGGATCACAATCAGGCTTATGTATTGGGGGAGCTGCATGCAGAAGGTTTTTACTCTTATGCATAGACTGCATGAAGGTAAAAAAAAACAACACTGTCTTTAGAACCAGTTTAATTCCTTTTCTATTCAGGTGATTCTAACACTGTAAACTTAAAAATCTAAGCACACAAGAAATGTTACCTTTAAAGCGGGGGTTCACCCTATTAAAAAAAAAAAAAAAAAAAAAAAAAAATGTTATTCTACCATTACATTCGGCATCGTAGCGCGAGCTACAGTATGCCGGTCTTACATTTTTTATCCCCGTACTCACTGTGCTATTCCACATTGAAGATTCCGGGGAATGGACGTTCCTATGGTGAGAGAAGGTGATTGACAGACGGCCCTGGCACGTCACGCTTCTCCGGAAATAGCCGAAATAGGCTTGGCTCTTCACGGCGCCTGCGCATAGCCTGTGCGCAGGCGCCGTGAAGAGCCGAGACCTACTCCGGCTGTCTTCGGGGAGCGTGACGTGCCAGAGCCGGCCGTCAATCATCCTCCCTCTCCATAGGCACGCCCATTCCCCGTGGGAGCCGGAATCTTCAATGATCAATAGCACAGTGAGTACGGGGATTAAAAATTTAAGACCGGTATACTGTAGCTCGCGCTACGATGCCGAATTTAATGCTAAAATGATGTTAAGGAGGGTGAACCACCGCTTTAAGAATTTTTATAAAGTAGCTTCATACTCCAGCCTGCTGACTTATTTCTGAGAAGCAGGATTATTAAAGCACACATTACAGTTAAATAATTACCTGTTATATGCCTTCCATAAATACGACCAGTGTGTGGTGACACAAACTGGGACAGCAGCTATTAAGGAAAGATTAAAAAGGTATTTTAAATTTAATTAAATGTTAAAATATAAGACTCAAATCTGACAAGGTCATCCTAGTGATTCTATATTATACAGTATTTACATTTGAAGTGCTAAAAGTAAATAACCTCAACTGTATCCGAATAATCCAAAATGACATGATGAAGCTTGTTGACTGATCAAAGGTTCGCCCTTTGAAGACATCATCAGTGTGCGACTTTTCCTTTGGATTATACTGAGCTATGTGTGGATAAGTGACAGACTCCAAACCAGCACCTGATCCTCCCAGCATATGAGGAAGCTCTTGGAGCAGTGCACTTTTCTTTGATTCTACAACCGTAACTGATTTTTGCAAACCAGATCATTTTCATCCAATCTACTGCAGCCACATTCCAAGACTAACCTATCTAGTCCTGTAAAGAAGAAATCGCTATACATACCTTTTCTGAAGCCGGTCTGGTCCCATGCTGAGCTGTCAGCAGTGACTTCTGTGTGTGTGGGAGTGTGCAGAAGAGGGAGCAGACAACGAAAGCCCCATAGCAAGTCTATGGGTGACATCACTTCCCAGATGTCTCTTCCACACAGCATCCGCTGCTGGAGACCAGATTGGATCAGCTTCAGAAAAGTCATGTATATCAATTTTCCTTTACAGAGTTAGATTAGTTTTAAAATGTGTTTGCCAGTAGATTTAGAGATAGTTAATTTTAAGCTGAACGTCCACTTTAAAGGGGTTGTAAAGGTACATGTTTTTCACCTTAATGCATCCTATGCATTAAGGTGAAAAAACATCCGACAATACCACCCCCTGAGCCCCCGTTATATTTACCTGACCCCTGGAAAGTCCCGTGCTCATCCCCAACATCGTCTTCGCCGCTCAGCCTGGCTACACTGAATGGATTGAAAGCAGCGCAGCCATAGGCTCACGCTGCTGTCAATCACATCCAATGACGGGGCAGGGCCGAGCGATACAGTGAGTGGCAATAGCCGCCGGCTATATTACAGGAGCGCGCCCGCATGAACTCAAAACCATGCAAGCTCGCTCGCATTAAGGTGTTGCGTCCTTGCGGGGGGGAGCCAGCCGAGACAGCCGCAGAGGGACCCCAGAAGACCAGGTTCGGGGCCACTCTGAAAAACGAGCTGCACAGTGGAGGCAAGTATAAGATGTTTGTTATTTAAAAAAATAAAAATAACTTTACAACACCTTTAAGGCCGGTTTCACACATATGCAAATTGGATGTGGGTTTCTCCACATCCAATTTGCTTGACAGCCAGGTGTGACCGGCTCTCAATGTAGCAGGTTCACACAGCTTCAGGGGGCGGCTGCGGTCCGCATTGAAGGCGGCTGTGAGTCTTCTGGTCCAATTCAGGTGTGAATTTAGGCACCGGACCCCATGCTGTGAGCAGCGCTGTATGTTGGCCTAAGCCGACAGGGCCCAAGCCTAGGGCGGCATTTGCAGGGGGCACAGTGCAAAAAAGCCACCCCACTGCACACACACAAAAAAAAAAAAGCCTCCTCCTGACTTCCGTACAAAAAGTGTCCCCCACTGGCTTGGGGCAGAGAAGAAAGGAAGCCCCCAGTCAGGTATGGCATCATTTCAATATAAATAATTTCATTAATTTAAACATCCTTAATGATCTTTGTCTCCTTGTACTCCTATCTTATAAGATATTTGGACTTGTGTTTGCCGCCACTGATTATTTCACTTATTTGTATGGCTAGAGACTTCCTAGTTATTATACAGATAAGTGGCAGCAAACAAATCCAAATATCTTACAAGATAGGAGTAATCTTACTAATCCAGTGACATAAGGCTGCACCGATGGCCACTGATACGGCTGCACCGATGGCCACTGATACGGCTGCACCGATGGCCACTGATACGGCTGCACCGATGGCCACTGATACGGCTGCACCGATGGCCACTGATACGGCTGCACCGATGGCCACTGATACGGCTGCACCGATTTACAAAATATAAGTAGGTACTTGGTATCCACTTTTACTGTACAGAGAGGAAGAGGTGTGGTTTAGAGATGACAGGGAGGGTCTTAGGAAGGGGTGTGTCCTATTTATATTAGGGGGTGCATGAGTTTAGTCAGGCCTAGGGCAGCACAAAAGCTACATACACCACTGGCTGTGAACCACGGCATAAAGCAAAACTCATCTGCAGTCAGGGCCAGTTCACACCAGATGCAGTTCCGTGCGCTTTATTTTCTGCACTAAAAATGCATTCACAGTGTTTTCCCATGTATTCGATTGGCTCTAGTTCACATCATGCAGTCAGTTTCCGGTGCAGAAACTGACTGCATGGTGTGAACTAGAGCCATTGCAATACATGGAAAACCCTATGCATGCATTTTTAGTGCAGAAAAAAAGCACACGGAACTGCATCTGGTGTGAACTAGCTCTCAGACCTCACAACTAGAACAGGAGATCTACATAAAATGTATTTTATTCAAAACCCGTTCTCAGGTTCCCAAGCCTGCCCATGTGCACGTTACATTATAAGAGGCATTTACTCTCTGACGATTTTTTTTCATTTGTTTTAGATCAGGGGTTGACAAATTTGCTTGGAATCTAGGAGCCAGCTAAAAAAGTTAGGAGCCAGAAAATGCACCCCGTCCCGACGAGCTTGCGCGCAGAAGCGAACACATACGTGAGCAGCGCCCGCATATGTAAACAGTGTTCAAACGCAATTTTGAAGCGTGACATGTTGGGTAAGAATTTACTCGGCGTAACATTATCTTTCATAATATTAAAAAAAATGCGGATAACTTTACTGTTGTCTTTTTTTTTTTTATTAAAAAAAGTGTAATTTTTTCCCAAAAAAGTGCGCTTGTAAGACCGCTGCGCAAATACGGCGTGACAGAAAGTATTACAACGATCGCCATTTTATTCTCTAGGGTGTTAGGATAAAAAAAGAGATTTTTAATACAGCTTACCTGTAAAATCTTTTTCTTGGAGTACATCACGGGACACAGAGCGGCATTCATTACTATATGGGATGTCCCAAAGCAATGCTTACAATGAGGGGAGGGAGAACATCTCCAAGACAAAAGGATTTAATTTAGAGGTATACTCAAATCATAATAAATCCAACTTAGTTGAGAAAAATAATCTTAAATTTTAAATTTAACTCAAAAAAGAGGAGCCCCCGGAATCCGAGGGTGTCAAACTGCAGCCTGCAGCACTGCCTGCCCGAAGGCAGTATCAGTATTCCTTCTTACGTCCAACTGGTAGAATTTTGTAAACGTGTGGACCGAAGACCAGGTTGCCGCCTTGCAAACTTGAGCCATAGAGATCTGGTGGTGTGCTGCCCAGGAGGCGCCCATGGCCCTAGTAGAATGAGCCTTTAATGATACTGGAGGAGGCAACCCTTTCAAGTCGTAGGCCTGAGTGATTAATTGCTTAATCCACCTAGAGATGGTGGACTTTGCAGCTGCCTGCCCCTTCTTGGGCCCATCCGGTAGAATGAACAGCACATCTGTTTTCCGGATCTTCTTTGTAGCTTTAAGATAGGCCTTCATGGCCCTGACAATATCCAAGGTATGCAGCAACCCTTCCTTTCTGGAAGTAGGTTTAGGGAAGAAGGATGGTAATACTAAATCCTGGTTCAAATGAAAACTGGATATAACCTTCGGTAGGAAGGAAGGATGAGGGCGGAGAATGACCCTGTCCTTATGAAAAATAAGATATGGTTCCTTACAGGATAAGGCTGCCAGTTCCGAAACTCTTCTTGCGGAAACTATGGCAACCAAAAATACTAACTTCCTTGTCAGTAAAACCAAAGGAATTTCAGCCAACGGCTCAAACGGTTGTTTCTGTAAACTTGACAGAACAAGATTTAAATCCCACGGACAAAGCGGGGATTTAACTGGAGGTTTAATACGTAAGACCCCTTGAAGGAAGGTCTTAACCAGCGAGTGGGTGGCCAGCGGCCGCTGAAACCACACTGACAGAGCAGAAATCTGTCCTTTGATTGTGCTTAATGCCAATCCTTTATCCACTCCTAGCTGGAGAAAACTTAAAACTCTATCAATGGTGAACTTGCGGGGAAGCCACAGCTTGGACTCACACCAGCCTACATAGGCCTTCCAGACCCTGTGATAAATCACCCTAGAGACCGGTTTCCTGGCTCTGATTAGGGTAGAGATTACTTTCTGAGACAGACCTCTACCCCTGAGAATCAGGGATTCAGCTTCCAGGCCGTCAAATTTAGATGCCGTAAGGCAGGGTGGAGGATCGGACCTTGCGATAGCAGGTCTGGCCTTAGAGGCAGAGTCCAAGGGTCTCCCACTATCATCCTTAGGATTAGTGAGTACCATGCCCTTCTGGGCCATGCTGGAGCTACCAGGATAACTGGTATGTGCTCCACCCGGATCCTGCGTAGCAGGCGGGGTAGTAACTGGAGCGGGGGAAACGCATAAAGAAGTTTGAACTGATGCCAAGGGCAAACCAACGCATCGGTTCCGCAGGCCATCGTATCCCTTGAGCGGGACATGAACCTGTCTAGCTTCTTGTTGAGTCTCGATGCCATGATATCCACGTCCGGCACTCCCCATCTTTGGCAGAGTGCTTGAAAGACTTGTGGATGCAGAGACCATTCCCCCGGCCATAGAGTCTGGCGGCTTAAGAAGTCCGCCTGAAAATTGTCCACTCCTGGAATGAATATTGCCGATATGCAGGGCACATGAGCCTCTGCCCATAGGAGAATCAAGCTCACCTCTCTCTGAGCGGCTTGACTCCTGGTTCCCCCTTGGTGATTTATGTATGCCACGGCCGTGGCATTGTCTGATTGAATTCTCACCGGGAACCCCTGCAATTTTGACGTCCAAGCCCTGAGGGCTAGTCGAGCAGCTCTGAGCTCCAAGATGTTGATGGGCAGCTGCTTCTCTGGCTTTGCCCAAGTACCTTGGCGAGTGCAACCATCCAAGATTGCTCCCCAGCCCGTCAGGCTGGCGTCTGTGGTCACTATCTTCCAAGCCACTGGGCTGAAAGACTTCCCCTTCAGTAGATTCTGAGGGTCTAACCACCAACACAGACTTTGTCGGACTCTTGATGAGAGCGGCAACGGGATATCCAAGGCCTGTGGCCTTCTGCTCCATGCTGACAGGATGGCTGCCTGCAGGATGCGAGTGTGGCTCTGGGCGTACGGTACCGCCTCGAATGTGGCCACCATCTTGCCTAGTAACCTCATACTTAGGCGAATAGTCGGTTCTTTCTTGCTTAGAACCAGTAGGATTAATTCCTTGATGGCCTTGACCTTCCTCAGAGGTAGGAACACTCTTTGTTGTTCTGTGTCTAATCTCATGCCGAGATATTCCAACTGCCTTGTGGGCAGGAAAGCTGACTTTTCTCGATTTAGGACCCAGCCGAACCTCTCGAGGTATTGGACCGTGAGGGCCACTGCTCGCTCCAAGCCGGGAGACGAGTGGTCTATGACTAGGAGGTCGTCCAGGTATGCTAGGATCGTGACCCCTTGGATCCTTAGCTTGGCTAGGATTGGAGCTAGGACCTTCGTGAACACCCGGGGGGCCGTAGCCAACCCGAAGGGAAGCGCCACGAATTGGAAATGACGCGAAGCCACCATGAAGCGTAGATATCTTTGATGTGGCTGATAAATTGGAACATGAAGGTAGGCATCCTTTATGTCTATGGACGCCATGAAGTCGTCCTTTTGGAGTGTGGCAGCTGCTGACCGCACGGATTCCATCCGAAATGAGCGGACTTTTAAGTATGCATTTACCATCTTTAGGTCCAAAATTGGCCTGACATCTCCATTGGACTTTGGGATGATGAATAGGTTGGAGTAGAAACCCAGCCCCTGTTCCAGGACTGGTACCTCTACTATTACCTCCTGGGAAAGTAGATGATCTAATGCCGATCTTAATGCGGCTCCCTTCTCCGGATCGTTTGGAATCCTCGACTCCTGGAAATGAGGAGGAGGAAACTTTAGGAAATCTAATTTGTAGCCTGTGGCCACGGAAGACCGTACCCACTCGTCGGGAATGCTGGCTTCCCAAATCTCTGAAAAGAGTCGCAGGCTTCCCCCCACCTTCGTGGGTGGGGGCGCCCCTTCATAAGGTTGGCTTGGGGGCTGGTTTTGCTGGTTTGCGAAACCACTACCTTTTGCCTCTAACAGCCTGTCCTTGTGACTTGCTGTTGAAGCCGAAGTTTGCTTTTGCAGGAGGCCGTCGATACTGCTTGGCATTAGAGGGCCCCTGCCCAGGGGAATACTGTCGTTTAAGCGCAGGCCCCTGAAACTTCTTCTTAGTTGGCAAGAGAGTACTCTTGCCGTTTGAAATGGTCTGAATGTATTTATCTAGGTCTTCTCCGAAGAGTCGTCCTCCATGGAAGGGGAACCCTACCAGGAGCTTCTTGCATGGGGGCTCAGCCTCCCAGCTTTTTAACCATAAGAGTCTTCTCATATGGATAAGGGATAACGATAAACGTGACGCTTGCTGGATAGAATCCTTGATTGCGTCTACCGTAAAACATATGGCCTTAGGGACATCCGAAAATTCTTCTGCCTGCTGGGCAGGAATAAGTTTAAGCATCTGCTTAAATTGATCCGATAATGCTTGAGCGACCCAAATCGCAGCCACAGCTGGCTGTACTACTGCCCCTGCAGTAGTGAAGGAGTTCTTAAGTAGTGCTTCCAAGCGCTTATCAACTGGATCCTTGAACACCTGTATGTTTTCTACAGGGCATGTTAACGATTTGTTAACACATGAGATGGCTGCGTCCACTGCAGGAGTAGCCCATTTTTTGGAAAATTTATCTTCCATAGGATATAGGACAGAGAATCTTTTAGGTGGTAAGAAGATCTTATCTGGCTTGTTCCAATCTTGGAACAAAACTCCCTCTAATAGAGGATGGATCGGAAACACAGCATTACTTTGAGGCGCCCTCAGTGAGCCCAAAGCTGAAACCGTCGATACCTGGAGATCTGGTACTGGCAAGTTGAATGCCTTATGGACCAAGTCCGACAATCCTTGAATCCACCAGCTCTCCCTCAGGGAGACTGCTCCAGACTCCTCTGTATCCGGATCTTCGATCCCTGAACCTACTTGGTCCTTGTCCAAGAGGTCGTCCAATTCCCCTGAGGAAAGGACCTCCTCTTCTGAGGGTCCGCGCTCGGGCGACGGAGATCTATTCCGCTTACTGCCCCGCATAGCTGCGGCTATCATTTTTCCCATGCTTTTCTGCATCTCTTTTAAAGAGGTGAGTAATACCTCCTCCGTGACCATCTTAGGGTTGGACTGACCCGCGTCAGCTCCAGCCCCAGATCCCGATGGCCCCAAGGCTCCCTGTGGGGAAAGCAGCGGCATAGCTTTGTCCGAGACCTCAGACTCTCTGGGGGAATCCCCACCTCTTGTACCCTCTGACCCGGATGCCATGGTACAATACCGAGGTACACCTGCTAGCTTATTGGTACCTGGGACTATAAATAGTTAAATGCCCAAACACCTGTTTGGGGGATAAAAAATGCTTCCTCTCCCCTAGATGACTCTTTTTTTTTTTTTTTTTTTCAAATCTAGGAAAGAAAAAACATTCTGTCCCCCTGAGTAGTATTGCAAGAAAAACTATGAGATGGAAAAGAAACAGCCTATTCCTAGGCTTGAAAACAGTCTTCTGAAGACTGCAATATTCTTTCTGGCCACTGTGTGTCCTCGGCGCCCCGTGCTGCCGCTCTGGTCTTTCCTCCCCAGCTCCAAAGTATTGAATGAGCTGCTTGGAACACACAAGGAAGGGCCGCCCCTTCCTTAAGCCACTGACCCGCCCTTCCCCCCCAGCTAAACGGCGCCAATTGCGCCTATAATACGTGAACGCGCGCCGCGCGCGCGCCCGCCGACAGGGGGGGGGTTGGGAGGAAGGGACCTCTCTGCTCCAGCAAACTGCAGCCTGCAGCCTGGAACCACGAGGAGGTCAGCGTTTTGCCTGCTTTGCAGGCTCTGAGGAGGAAGACTGAATGGAGCATCGCCTGGAGGCTTGCAGGTAAGCACAGCTCTCTGACACACACATATACTTTTATATCACACAGGCCCCACTCAATGCTTTTCCAACACTACAAGGGAGGTCACATCTTATGGGGAATAATACACATAGAGCCATCCTATCTTTATGATATGTGACTAGTTTGCCAGATGCAGTGCATAACTTTAGGCATGTCCCCTGTAACCCCCAAGAAAAAACCTGCTAAGAACCAAGTTCCGCAAGTTTTCCCCTCACTTACCTGCTCCATGCCGCAGGACTTTGCCAAGCAAGAGGCCCAATCTTCCCCCATCTCGGTGGGGATGTCTAGACCTTCAGGCCCTGGGTTCCTATGAAGGATCCACTGTCCTGGGCCCATATAGCACTCTGGCAACAGAAAACATTAGGCACCCAAAGGTTTCTAAGTTCTGGGCCCAGGGTCCAGCTCTCTAAAAAGAAAAGCATTATGGGCTATACCCCAAGGGTTTGGGGTCCGGTTACTGACCACTTTAGCGCTGAGGCCTTTGGACAGAACCGGTTAGCTCACCTAATCCCAAGGATGCGGAGGCAAGCTAAACCATGACTAACACCTAAGACACTGGCGTAAAAACTGAGGTACTCCTCCTATGGGAGGGGGTTATATAGGGAGGGGCATTTCCTGTTTGAGATTGCCAGTGTCTATCACCTGAAGGTACTCCATATAACCCATATAGTAATGAATGCCGCTCTGTGTCCCGTGATGTAACGATAAAGAAATATATATGTTTGGGGGTTCTAATTAGAGGGAAAAAGATGGCAGTGAAAATAGTGAAAAATTACATTAGAATTGCTGTTTAACTTGTAATGCTTAACTTGTAATACCAACGGCCACCACCAGATGGCGCCAGCTCACATCTGGTGGTAATAACTTGTAATACCAACGGCTCACCACCAGATGGCACCAACTTTTTTTGCCCACTTTCCAAGCCAAGTCGCCAGGACACTATTTCTAGTCGCCATGGAGACCTGGCGCCCGGGATTTGTCGATCCCTGTTTTAGATTATGTTTTAGATTATGGGAAACGCCACAGCAGCAGTGGGAACACTCCAAACGCTAATGTGGATATGAAAGAGATATCACTGCTGAAGTTCCAAATTGGGTTACTCAAATATGACTTATTTTGTCTGACCTTTTACTTGTCTGCCAAACAAATGAATCTTCACTGTCTGGTGGGATGAACTTTTAAACTGTCTTGTGGCAGCAAGGAAGCTGCAGCATCAAATAAATTCAAATCAAAGTAGATTAAAACCAGTGATCTTTATGTGCCCCTTAAACGTAATGTACAAAATATTCTGCAAAAAAATAATAATAATAATACATACCTGTACGTTCTTATAGTCTATTGGTACATCACAGAGGATGCATTTTTTGGGGGGCTCTTTGAAAGGATTTTCCAGTGCCTCCAGCAGCTACAGATAAAACAAGGAGACATGTATTTGTGACTGCTATTTAATCATCAGTATTTATTTTCTACATTATGAATGTTTCTGCCATACCAAATTCAGTACAATAAAATGCAAGATAAGCACCCAAGACTAAGCCTAAGTACACACTGGTGCGGTGCGGGAAACTGCATGCGCTTCGGACAGGAACCACACATCATTCCTGTTCAAATCATATATGATTCTTTGCCGTGTGATTTGAGCTCATTCATTTTGTATGGCTCAAATTGCACCGCATCTGCACAAAAAGGGTACAGGACCCTTTTTTTTTTTCGTACCAGAATCGCATCTCATGATCCAATTCATGCAATTGCACAGAGTTTTATGAGCTGTGTGCCGGTGTGACGTTCATTTAAAGCGGGGTTCACCCTATATAAAAAAAAAAAAAATTCCTCTAGCATAAAATTAGGCATAGTAGCGCGAGCTACAGTATGCCTGTCTTTATTTTTTTAGCCCCGTACTCACTGTGCACTCGTATATTGAAGATTCCGACTCCCCGCAGGGAATGGGCGTTCCTATGGAAAGGGAAGGTGATTGACGGCCGGCTCTGGCACGTCACGCTTCTCCGGAAATAGCCGAAATAGGACTTGGCTCTTCACGGCGCCTGCGCATAGTCTGTGCGCAGGCGCCGTATAGCGCCGTGAAGAGCCGAGACCCTTTCCGGCTGTCTTCGGGAAGCGTGACGTGCCAGAGCCGGCCGTCAATCACCTTCCCTCTGGATGGGAACGCCCATTCCCCACGGGGAGGCGGAATCTTCAATATACGATTGCACAGTGAGTACGGGGCTAAAAAAATAAATACAGGCATACTGTAGCTCACGCTACTATGCCTAATTTTATGCTAAAATGTTGTTATGGAGGGTGAACCACCGCTTTAACGTTAATGCCCACAGAAAATTGCGTGAATGTCGTGCAATTGGTTGGGCGTAGAAGATACTTGCTTGGGTTGTATTCTCCTGTAGAGGTACTTATTGCAGATTCTATTCCAGATAGTTATGTAATCATTGAATACCACAATGTTTCCATTTTGTTCACTATGACCTTCATCTTACAGTTAGTATTTGATTCAAAGTGGAACTAAACTGTCCAAAAAACAAAATTTCTAATATTTAAAGCAAACTCACCAATCCATCCATGTCTCCAAAAACACCCCCCTAGCATTTCTGGCCACTGAATTCTTGAGTAAGGGCAGATGATTCATGTAGCATTTACTTCTTGGAATCCATCTGCCCTTAGCTCAGGTATGCAGCCTGGAAGGTGTTCTTGAAAAATCCCCTGCTTATGAAAGAAGGAAAAATGCCCATGAAGACTCTTGGGATGTAGGACATAATTTTGGGCTAGGCCAGAAACCAACTGAAGAAATGTAAAAATAAATGCAAAACCGATAAATATACCTTCCTATCAATTTACTAACGCTAGTAGTAGTGTAAGGATTAAACATAGTTAATTTTATTGAGAGCGTTTAGTTCAACTTTAAAGAAAAACCACCATTGCTTTACAGTCTTTGTGATCTTTATATCTTTAATACTACTTACCCTATTATCATTATGAATTTGTGAACTCTGGTTGTCTGGAGTTACTATAAAGAAATTAAAAAGAGTTATAAAATTCCATTACAAGGTTAGTTTCTTATGTGAGCAAGGAAGTTATTTAACATCTTAGTGCTGAGATTGTCCGTACTGTATCAGTGCACAGATCTATGCTCTTGATATACTTGAAAACTCCTGTACTACTGAAATGATTAAATAGGCAATGCACATAAAAAAAAATGTTTGCATATTGTTGTTAAGTGTAAAATTTTATTTACCACATTAGAAGGAACCCATTTAAAGTCAAACAGCACTTCATAATCTCCCCTCTATGGAAGCAAACTTGTTTTCTTCTGATGATGTCCATTTCTTAGAACCCCCAAATACTATATATTTTTTTTAAAGCAGGGGCCTTGGAAAATAAATTGGTGTGTGTTGCAATTTTTTGTCACACAGCATTTGAGCATGTTTAAATGCTTTTTCTTTCTTTTTTTTTTAATGCAAAAGTAACCCAATTTTTTGGCCAATTATAAAAGATTATATTACACTGAGTGAATAGATACCAAATATGTCACGCTTTAAAATTACGCACGCCTGTGCAACAGCAACAAACAACGTAAATTTTACTATCCATAGGCAATGCTTTAAAAGCCATTACAGGTTACCACTTTAGTTTTTCAGAGAAGGTCTGGTGCTTAAATTACTGCCCATGATCGTGACGTTCATGGCAATACCTCAAATGTGTGGGATGATCACGTTTGCTTGTGTGTAGGACCAATGCATGCATTTGCCTTTGCACGTGAGCACTTTCGTTTTAATTGTATTATAAATGTTATCACTTTTATTGCTGTCACAAGCAATGTAAACATCCCTTGTGACAGTAATAGTCATGTGACAGGTACTTTTAATAAAGAGAGATCTGAGCTCAATAAGACCCCGGATCCCCCTCTGCCCTTAAAAGCATGTGATCACACCAAGATCGGTGTGATCAAATGCTTTCCATTTTAATAAAATGGTGCCGGGGAAACCAGAAGTGATGTATGCCCATCAGTTCCTGTTTCCTATATCATAGAGGTGGACAGAGCAGTTCCGGTCCTTGTCTGCCTCTATGATCAGTTAGCGGAAGCATCGGTTGGTTGTTTGGGTTTCCTGGTGGGACAGGACAGCCCGCGGAGGGCGGCAAGAGAAGGAGGTCCTCCCGCTGCTTGTAAAAGCAATCCAGCGACTAGTTAGCCACTCAGATGGCTTTTACAAGAGAGACAACTGTCGGCTTGTAAATGTAAACGAAAAACTTCTTTGCCTGGTGTCCGGAACTGCATGTCCCCGGACGTCGGGCAAGAGGAATTGAACATCCCTGACCCCCGATACTGAGACACTCTTTTAGGCCTCCTTTACACGTCTGTTGCCCTCCCCACACTTTAAAGACATGCTGGTAAGTGGTTAGTTGGCTCCTTTCTAAATGGGCCCTTAGAATGCAAGCCCCTTGAGGGCAAGGACTGATGTGAATGTACAATATATATTAGAGCTGCACGATTCTGGCCAAAATAAGAATCACAATTTTTTTTGCCTAGAATAAAGATCACGATTCTGGAGGCGTAAAATCTTTCACATTATACAAAAAAAATTGGGCCAACTTTACTGGTTATTTTTATTTATTTTTTTTGTTTTCCAATTCATTTAAAAATAATTGCATTTGAAAGACCGCTGCGCAAATACAGTGCAACATAAAGTATTACAACAACCACCATTTTATTCTCTAGGGTCTCTACTAAAATATTATATATATATATATATATATATATATATATATATATATATATATATATATATATATATATATATTAATAAATAAAATGTTTGGGGGTTCTACGTAATTTTCTAGCAAAAATAAATAAATGATTTTAACTTGAAAACAACAAAAAAAAATAAAAAGGTTTGGTGTTTAAGTGGTTAAATGTTCCTAATTTACATACAGAAGTCTATTCCTTTGAGGTAAAAGTCAAGTTGATAGAATTTTTTAAAACTTTTACATGATCTATTTTACTATTTACACTTACAGTTCAGATATTCCTATAGCCCTGGTGCTCCAACAGGACCTTTGGCGCTCCAATCCTACAGCTGCAGTCATTTGCAGCCACTCTGCCCACCCCTCCTCTTGCCCAGTCACTTTGTATTATGTGAGCCCATAATATTTAAAGAATTCTGTGAATGGGCATAATAAAAGTGAATGGAAGAGAGGAGAGTCCGGAAGTCACACAGCAGCTGCATCTCACCCTTCAAGAGAGCCGGGAGTACAGCAACAGCTGTAAATAAAAGAGACAAGTCTACGAGGTGGCATACGCCTTGTTGGGCTTGAAGTGCTCCTACAATCAAAATTGAAAATGATTTATTCATTTCCACATCGTATTTCTATCTACTCCCAATAAAGCGGTAGTAAACCGCTGGATGTTTTTTTAAACCTGAAAGGTAATGTAATAATGTGCTAGTATGCATCGCCCCATTGCTGTACATATACAAGGCTTCAGTAAGTAAGCTTCAGTGACTTATGATTGGCCAAGGACAGCTCCCTGGCAGTATCGCTCAGGTGGGTGCGGACTAAGGTTGCCACCTGTCCGGGATTCACCTGGACAGTCCAGGTTTTGAATCTTTTGTCTGGGTTTCAGTCTGCTTAAAACCGGACACATTCAGACCAGACTGTAGCTCCCCAAATAACCAAGACGGTCACACACAAATCTGTTGCCATCAGGGAGCTGTGGGCAGATTTGTCATCACGGGAGGGGGGGGGCATGATGTCAGCAAGAGAAATTTGGCCACACCCACTGCACGCTATGCGCACCACATTACTATTCTCCTTGGGGAACCCAAAAGGTGCTCCAGGCCGCTACAGTGTTCGGGTTTGGCTTCAAGAATAGGTGGCAACCCTAGTGAGGACTAGGATTCTAACACACCTCAGCCCCTCTGATTGGCCGCCAGTGGAACTCCCACAACACACACCAGAATTCATTCATTCTGCACAAGAACAATCACTAACGAATGCTACACTGAAGGCTTACCTGCACAGTTCAGTGTACATTGTACAGAAGATTAGAGTGCACAGGAAGGGAAGTTTGTGTTATTGTACAAGATACATAGCTACATGGAAGTGCTGCTTGTTCACACGTTCTTTATTTTATCACACTGCACCATAATGGTCAGGTGTGGATGTAGCCTGCAGCCATAGACAGAGCTCTCTGTGTACACTCAGTGCCCCCCCATTGTGATTGTGTATGGAGGAGGCTCACCTGGGATGGCTGTCCCTGTGCTGTACAGAGTGACAGGACTGCACCATGCTCTATTCCTCACAGCACCCCGCAATAACCTGAACACCAGCATCTTCCTGCACAGCCTGTCCTGTGACCTGCAGGGGGAGCGGAAACCCAAGCACACTACTTCCGGTCAGTGCACCGCTCCGACTCACAACACCGCTCCGTGAACTACAGTTCCGCCACAGCCAAACGCGGGCAGAATGAGCTCGCGAGACGGTCTATAGAACAGAAATAAACTGGCTACCTAGAAAAGAAAATGCATTGTTAAAACTGACATGGTTTGCGTTTTCCTATTTTTCCTTGCCCATATGAAAAATGGCTGCCTGGTAAATGACATCATTATTATGCGACACCTGGAGACAGCTGTCTGGATTTGAATCTCATCATCCAATGGCTGGATGTGAAGTGCGGCTTTGGAAGCGGGGGTTGAAGCCTGGCAGCAAGTTTTTAAAGGTGAGAAGAAAGTTCTGGAATACGTGTGAGCGGGAGGTTAACCCCTTCTGAACACTGCATGGGTGGGCATGAGCAGGTGGTAAACATTCTATAGACCTGACTTGTAGCTGGTCCCAGGACACTTGTAGTGCTACACAGCTTATGTTACTAAAGGCAACGTGTTTTGGTTTTAGTGGAGAGGGACTAGGACATCCGTACATTTTTATTGCTGTCTGTGTCCGCATTGGGGAAATTTACCTTCTCTATCTGTTCTGTTTACCGTTCTCATCAATAGTAAAAGAAAATTCAAAATTTTGGGTGGCCCCCAGAACAGTCATAGAGGAAATCTTCCAATGGGGACACTAGTTCTAGCGACACACCTGGATTCCTATTACTTTGAACGTCTTTTCTCTCACTTCCTGTTTGGCTATGGGCACAGGAAGTGAAGGGAAATCTCCACAATGGGACACATATGGCAACAAAAAAAACTAACAGGTTCTTTAAACCTCATTTGCTCTAGCCAAAATTTACAAGAAAATGCTTTTAGCAATACTTTAAAGCAGGGGTAAGCAACCTTAACCACCTCAATACTGGGCACTTAAACCCACTTCCTGCCGAGGCCATTTTTCAACTTTCACACTTTGAATAACAATTGTGCGGTCATGCTACACTGTAACTAAGTGACCTTTTTTTATAATTTTCTTCACACAAGTAGAGCTTTCTTTTTGTGGTATTTAATCGCTCCCATTTCCCCCCCCCCCCCCCCAGGTTTTTCTTAGTTTCTGTCAGTAAATTTTGCAAATAAGTAGTTTTTCTCCTTCACTGATGGGCACTGATTAGGTGGCACTGATGAGGAGACACGAATATGCCGCACTGGTGGGCACAGATGGGTGGCGATGATGGGCAGCAGTGATGAGCGGCACTAATAGCCAGCACTGACTGACATCACTCATGGGCACTGATTGCTGGCACTTTTGGGCACAGATTGGTGGCAATTTTGGGCACTGATTGGCAGTGGTGGGCAAGTATTGCTGGCACTTAATTGTAATCAGGGCACTGATGATCAGTGCCCTGATTACATTCCTAGATGTCCCCTGTGAGGAGATGCTGCTGATCGGCTCTCCTCTCCTCTCACTGTGAGGCGAGGAGAATCGATTACCGGCATCTCCGTGTTTACATGTGACCGGCTGTGATTGTGATTGTGACTATGGTTAAAGAGCAGCGGCTCTTTACACAGATCAGGGTTGTGCCATGTCCTAGCAACACGGCGCAGCCGCGATCACCACGCTGCTTGCCCCCGGGGGCTTGCTAAAGTGGTTGTTCTGGGTGGCCGTCTAATGACATCCACCCAGAATGAGAGCCGCAAGTGGTTAATGAGGTGAAGATCTACCTGAACAATATGAGAGAAGACAAAGATTCACCGGGCACAGTGTCGCCTTCTCACTCCTGATTTAAACCTCTAATTGCAGTACTACTGTGTCGCAATCTCATGCATTGCATTCATGGGTTTGAATCGAGTGGTGAGGAGGCAACATATCACCTCCTCACCACCTGTCAAACAAACTTGGATTGCTTTTCAGGGGAGCAGCATTGCCTGCCGCAGTGCATTTGCAAATTTCCTGGGTTAGCTGCGCTTTGCCATAGACTTCTATTATATCCTGCAGGTGTGACGCACCAGTTTTGATGCACTTTCAAAAAGTGCATCAAATCGGCAGGATATAATAGAAGTCTATAACTAAGCACAGGAAAGCTGCAGGTCCATTGCACTGCACCCACGTTGTGGGTAAACCTCAGCACATCAGTGTGAAAGCAGCCCTATACTATTATGCCCAGTGTATTACTTCACAGTGACCTGAAGATCTCTTCTTTCCTGCCGCTGTCACAACTCTGGAGACCGCTAGCTGGGATAAGAAGCAGAGTGCAGTTGGTATCACTCCACATGGGACAGGAGCCAGCACTACAGAGGAGGCATCGGATTATGCGGCTCTTGCTCCATACTACAGCTCCAACTATACAAGTAGTCCCTCTGCATTGCACTCTGTTTGTTGCTCTGAGATAGCGGGTCAGCAAACCCAGACCACGATCTACTGGTTGTTGACCCTAAACCTTTTAGGTGCTGACTAAACATGAGCATGATGTTTATCCCTTACTGGACCCATGCCTTATTAGTGGAGGGTTTTTGTCAACAAAGATCATGTATTAAAATCCCATTTGTAGCCACTGACAAGGCATAGTAGTATACAGCTATGCTGTTCAAAGGTTTGTTCAGTTTTTAAAGTATAACTAAAGGCAAACTTTTATTTTTTTTGGATAGAGTGGAGATGAATTAGAACACCTGTCAGTTTTGTGCCCCTGTTAGGGAGATTCACCCTTCCCTGTTTACTATCATCACTGGGAGTGAATGAAAATCTCAAATTTTGAATGGTCACCAGAACAGGAAAAGAGGGGAGGTTTTACAATGGAGACACTAATTCTGGTGACACCAAGGAATTTTCCTCTCACTCGCTGTTTTGGCTATGTGACAGGACGTTTAGGGAAATTCCCCCAATGGGACACAGAAGGCAAAAAAACCTGACCAGGGGTTATAACCTTCCCATAAGCAGGCTATAGATGGATTGAGTTTTGGTATGGTAAGATGATTGAAACAGAAAGGGCATATTGAGCCAACCAACCGTTGTTGGTGTGGAGTTTTAATTCACCGATTTTCAGACCGAGTAATCCCATTAAATTTACTTTCTGATTCTGTCTGACAGATGATGACTGTCAAGCAGGACCTGCAAGACATTGTCGTGATGGCAGTGATTGACTGGTGATTCGCCACAGGTCTAGGGGGACATTAAAGATAAGTTCATGCAGGTATGGGAGCTTTCAGCTACCTTATTATTTGATCCTCTTTTGTGCCATTGTTCAATCATTCTCCCAGTTAGAGATGTGCACAATGGGAAAAAAAAAAAAAAAATTGTTTCAGATTTATTCATTAAAAAAGTAAAGAGTTTTTTATTTTATTTTTGGAAACATACTTACCTCAGTGGATGCAACATCGGTCCCCCGGCCCCTCTGCACTGAGAACCGAGCGATCGAACATCGCTGATCGCTCAGTTTTCAGAGCTCCGTGAGCAGAGAGCTGGAGACTGTCAGTCACAGCTCTCTGCTCTGCTTCTTCCTTGCTCATTGGAGCACTGGGCTGTGGAAGGGGCGGAGTGGCCAGTTTAGGCTCTCAGCGGCTCGCTGAGAGGCTGAGTCGAGTGTGAGTCCAGGCACCTGGCAGATCCCGACTCCATGGTTGTGATAAAGTCCAAGACAAAGTAGAGAGAGAAAATAACCGCTCAGTAGTCTTCAAAGAACCTCCTCACTGGAAAAAAACCATGGGTGCCGGCAGTGCAATTGTGATGCAAAAAAACGAAGAAAACTTGGACAGCCGCACTCCAAAAATGTTCTTTTAATTAAAATCGATCACAAAATGAACATGCCACAGCAAAAAAATTGGAACAAAAGCGAACGTTTCGCACTGTAGCTTATTATATTTAACATATTTTTTTAGCACTACAATACACATGATCCGGAGATTAGGGATCTTGTTTAAAAAAAAAATTCTATACATGAAAACACACATTTTCTGGTCACCCTATGCATGATGTTCACATCTTGGCTCTCACTATATATATTTTTTTTGTTTGTTTTGTTTCGTTTTGGTATTTATCACCCAATCCACAAACAACACATATAAACAGTGGTTTATGGATACCACAACACATACATTCACACCCTACAGCATTATGCATAGAATTTATCACCATATCACTATTTTTTGTGATCTTTATCATTTCTTCTTACTACACACCAATATATTCGTTACATATCCATTTTTTGACTTCATTTATTTCTTTATTCATTAAGGCTGCATTCACACCTAGGCGTAGACGATTTGCGGCGTTTTTTACCGCGACAAATTGTGGCGTTTTTCCCCCGGTTTTGTACAGGTCATTGGCATCAATGTAAAACGCCCAAGCCGCCCGATTCGCGCGTCAAAAAAGGGTCCGGGACTTGTTTGAAATTCAGGCGTTCGGCGTTCTTTCGGCGTTTTGCGTTGGAGATGTGAACCATCTCCATAGAGAATATTGTTATTTTTCCCCTCTAGCGTCTTTGAGCGTCGCGCTTCAGGCGACAAAACGCTCAGGTGTGAATGCAGCCTAAGTCACCCCACACAACATATCAAGATACAATTCACATTCATTGTCACACTCTTCCATTTTTCTCCTTGTTTCATCACAACATCCAAACAAACAATACATATAGATTTGTAGATAGTATATGGGTATGTGCATGTCTAGATTCACCTGGGTTCACAGGAGACACTAGTTTACCAGTTTATTGCTCGTTCACTAGGCCTCCAATCATCATCTCGCTGATCATGTGACCAGTGAGGTGAAGTATATATATTTTCAACAATCATTTGATGTGTGTACCAGCTATGACTAAGCACTGAAGCTGCAGTGCGAAACGTTAGCTTTTGTTCCAATTTTTTTGCTGTGGCATGTTTATTTTGTGATCGATTTTAATTAAAAGAACATTCTTGGAGTGCGGCTGTCCAAGTTTCCTTCGTATTTTTGCATCCATGGTTGTGATGATTCGATGCCTGGACTGAAAGCAGTGACGTCAGCAGAGAGCGGTCTTCAGTCTGCTCTCTGCTGAAATGGGTCACACAAATTGCACCCCTGTGATCCATAGCAGAAGTCCAGCTAAACAAGCTTTGGCTGGACTTCTCCTTTAACCCCTTCCTTACCGGCGCATTGTAAAATGACGCCGGCAGGAACCCTCCCTCGATCCGGTTGGACGTCATATGACGTCCTGTGTTCCCGGCGATCTAGGGCGCAAGGTGCCCGGTGACCGCGATTGCTGCCGGGCACCCACGATTGCCAGTGATCACCGTAGGAATGTGGATCTGTGTGTGTAAACACACAGATCCACCTCCTGTCAGCGGTGAGGAGACCAATGTGTGTTCCCAGTACAGAGTCCCCTCCCCCCCTACAGTTAGAACACACCTTAGGGAACATATTAACCCCTTCAGCGCCCCCTAGTGGTTAACCCATTCCCTGCCAGTCACATTTACACAGTTATCAATGCATATTTATAGCATTAATCGCCGTATAAATGTGAATGGTCCCAAAAACGTGTCAAAAGTGTCCGATGTGTTCGCCGCAATGTCACGGTCACAATAAAAAATCGCGAATCGCCACCAATACTAGTAAAAAAATTAATAAAATAAAAATGCCATAAATCTATCACCTATTTTGTAGACGCTATAACTTTTGCGCAAACCAATCAATATACAATTATTGCAAATTTTTTTTTATTTTTTTTACCAAAAATATGTAGAAGAATACGTATCGGCCTAAACTGAGGATTTTTTTTTTTTTTTTAAATTGATATTTATTAAATAAAAAAGTAAAAAATATTTTTTTTTTTTTTTTTAAATTGTCGATGTTCTTTTGTTTATAGCGCAAAAAATAAAAACCACAGAGATGATCAAATACCACCAAACAAAAGCTCTATTTGTGGGGGGGGGGGAAACATAAAGATTTAGTTTGGGTACAGTGTTGCATGACCGCGCAATTGTCATTCAAAGTGCAACAGCGCTGAAAACTAAAAATTGGTCTGGGCAGGAAGGGAGTGAAAATGCCCTGTATGGAAGGGGTTAAGTAAATCATTTTTGTTTTGTTCTGTTAGAATATTTTGTTTTTGGAATTTGTTTTGTATATTGAGATTTGTTTTGTATATTTGTTATTCCGAATCGATTTGTATTTTCAGAAGTTATTTCGTAAGATTGGCTATATACGTTTTGACTTGTTAATTTGTTATTTTGGTAGATTACTTATGCACACCGAGTCATCTCTCTTAGTCCAACCCACAAAGGGAATTGGAATGAGCCGATTGGATGATATCAACTGGAGTCCCTTGCATCCAAAAGTAACAAATGGCACAAAATGTATTTTGGATTCATCTGTTATTCTGATGGATCCTCCGCCATGCAACCCAAAACACAATAAGGAGGAATCATTTCATTTTTTATTAACTTAGGGCCAAATCCTCAAAAGGGATACGACGGTGTAACTGCTGTTACGCCGTCGTATCCCTGGTCCTAACTATGCAACTGATCCACAGAATCAGTTTTCCATAGTTAGGGAGAAGATCTGGCATGTGTAATTGAATTACACTGCCGGATCTTAGGATGCAGTACCGCATCCGCCGCTGGGGGCATTTCGTGTCGAAATGCCGCCTCGGGTATGCAAATTAGCACTTACGGAAATCCACGAAGCTTTTCTGCTTCGTTTTTTCTCCGTAAGTATTAAGTTGTATACGCAAAATTAGGGCTGCTTTTACATGGTGTAAAGTTAGTACACCATGTAAAAGCAGACCCTTCTGTCTCGCGACGCGTTTTTTTTTCGAATTTGAATTTTTTTTTTCGCGCCGTATCTTTTTTTTTTTCCCGACGCAACTTTATTGACCCGTCGCAATCCACAAAGCCAGACGTAACGTAATTTCGCGCTATGCACGTCGGGAAAATGACGTCACAAGCATGCGCAGTACGGGCGGCGCGGGAGCGCGCCTCATTTAAATGGGAATCGCCCCCATGAAATGAGAAACGCCTTGCGCCGGCGGAATTTAAGTTACACGGCCAGAAATTTCTAGGTAAGTGCTTTGTGGATCGGGCACTTGGGTAGAAATTTTAAGGCAGTGTAACTTAAATTAGAAATTCGCCGTTACGCCGGGTCTTTGTGGATTTGGCCCTTAGTGTATATATTGCAAAGATTACTGTATCTATTGTAATAAATATTCTCATGATCAACCCCAATATAAGAAGAATCTACGCTTGGTAGAATAAAAAAAAATGGATCCGAATCATTCGTTATGTTGTTACATTATTTTGGATGCTTCAAACTTAAAGTGGAGGTTCACCCTAAAACAATTATCTAACATTACATCCAGCATACTAACGACATGTACAGTATGCTGGTATTTATTTTTTTTCTCCGTACATACCGCTTTGTTGTTCTTTTCCCTCCGGGTTCTGATTCCCGCGGGACTGGGCGTTCCTATTGAGAGGTTAGATGATAGATGTCTGGTGAAAACTTCCCATGGCGCATCACCAGTTCTCCGTAAATAGCCAACCTGCAAGTCGGCTCTATATGGTGCCTGCGCAGTCAGCTCTACACGGCGGGTGCAGGCGCCATATAGAGCCGACTTGCAGGTGGGCTATTTACAGAAAACTGGTGAGGCACCTTATGCGCCATGGGAAGTTTTTCACCAGACATCAATCATCTAACCTCTCAATAGGACCGCACAGTCCCGCGGGAATCAGAACCCGGAAGACGGGGGGAAATAACAATATAACGGTATGTACGGCAAAAAAAAATAAAAAAAGCCAGCATACTTTACATGTCGTTAGTATGCTGGATGTAATGTTATATAATTGTTTTAGGGTAAACCTCCACTTTAAACAAAAGGCCCAAGCTATTGTTTCATGTCATCCAATCGAATACAAATGAATTAGCTATGTTCATTATCATTTATTTTGGATTAGTTGAAATGCGTTACTATTGTGATTCAGAAATTCAGATGTATCCAGATCTTCAAAGAATGTTAATTTCATCCAAATTTTGATTTGTAACTAAACTAATTGCACATGTCTACTCCCAGTAGGAAGTGTCCATGCACACTACTGCGTCTTTTCAGCTTCAGGGTCTAGGAGCAGGAAAAACAAGTTTCTTGGAACATTTTTCCAGCATAAACACTTCTAATAACGATTAATAATTGAGCTTTAGTTTTTCCTTTTTACTGCAAAAATGCTCACACTCCTAAAATTCTACTACAAAAAGCTATTACCATTTTTTTTTATGCAGCATTGTTTTAGCTTACAAAAGTTGAATGTTAATTTATTAAAACAAAGTGGTTTGGAAAAATACCAGATTATGGCCACTAGATGGAGCCGAGAAACATATGAAATAAATACTTATTTAGCTCCATCCAGTGGTGATAATGAAGTATTTCCCTGAACCATTCTATTTTTCAGAACTTTTGGCCTGCATAGAAGATAGAACATTCAATTTTCTTTGGGACTATTCTGGTGAGACCTGAACACTGGGTCTGCATGCTTTCATGGCCGTATTAATAATAGACTAACAGAGCATGTGCTGTTCTAAATAAAACCTGTACCCATGCTTGAACACATTACTGTCATTTATTTAATATTGCCATTATTCCACTTATTTCATGACTGTTATTTGTTTGATATTTTTATTGACAGTTAAAAATGTTTCCATTTTCTTTTTCAGGTGGTGATCCTATTGCTTACAGAAACGAATCCAAGTTAAATAAAGTTGAAACACGATGATACATTATATTACTCTATATCTTGGAAATGAATGTGTTCTGGCATCTTAAAACATTGTGCTGCATATACAGGAATGGATGGACTCACAGTATACTGACAACGATTTCATTTTTTTTTTTTTTTCAAAATGAATTTGCAATCAGAAAGTATTTAGTATGGAAATCATCCTTTTAGGATGATGGAAAGTGATGGACTAAGGATTCAGAGGCGTGTAAAGGTCCGGAAAAGGAGTTTATCTTCAGGAAATAGTCTCCTTACTCCAGCTAAAAAGAGGCCCGGTAGTAGTAGAGAAGATGTGGCGATAACATCTCCTTGTCATACTGTGGCTTATTGTCACAAAGAAGAGAAAAACATGTATTCAATCAATCAGGTGCGTGACCCTCAATACTATTAGTATGTTTGTAATGTGGTGATGTTTTTACACTCGTGTATTCTATTTTTGCTTGATTTCAGGATATTACAGTAATACCTTCGTTTGAGAGTGTTTTGCAAGACAAGCAAAATGTTTTAATTTTGCCTTGATATACAAGCAATGTCTTGATATAAGAGTAGCGTCATGTCACAACCGAGTATAAAAAAGAAGAAAGGAGCCTCTAAGTGTAGCAATATGGTTACATTTAATGAAGGTACAACATTTAGCAACTTATTGCTACACTTAGAGGTGCCTCTCTTCTCTTTTATACCCTGTAAAAAAATGCTTTGATATACAAGTGCTTTGGATTACAAGCATGTTTCTGGAACGAATTATGCTCGCAAACCAAGGTTTTACTGTATGGTACAAAGCACAATTTATTGTTTAATGCAGTAATATTTTTCAATGACATTTCTTTAGTTGATGTACCGTATTTATCGCGGTATAACGCGCTCCCGTGTATACCGCGCACCCCCAAAGTTGACCCGAATCCTGTGGAAAAAACGTTTTTTTTGTACTTACAGTTTTGGTGTCTTGCGCGGCGTCCATCGGCGGCCTCGTCGGGTCCGGCGTTCGTCTGCGGCTTCGGGTGTCCTCTTCGGCGGGTCCGGCGTCCTTCTGCGGCTTCGGGTGTCCTCTTCGGCGGGTCCGGCGTCCTTCTGCGGCTTCGGGTGTCCTTCTGCGGCAGGTCCGGTGTCCTCTTTGGCGGGTCCGGTGTCCTCTTTGGCGGGTCCGGTGTCCTCTTTGGCAGGTCCGGTGTGCTCTTCGGCGGGTCCGGCGTCCTTCTGCGGCATACTCGCGTCCTCCCCAGAGCGCAGTACACCTGTGTATTGTCGGCAATGCTCGGCTACCCGCGCTGACGTCCTGTACATCCAGGACGTGAGCGCGGAAGGTGCCGAGACTGCCCGACTATACCTGAGTGTACTGCGTTTGGTATATGTCGGCGCAGTATTCAAAACTCGGCGCTGGTTTCGGCGTATAACGCGCACCCACAATTTTGCCCTGATTTTCAGGGCAAAAAAGTGCGCGGTATACGCCGATAAATACGGTATTTGCTATATAATTCTGGATTTAAAGATAACGGTTATCAGAAGAGATAGAAATCCTTAAATCTCTACTATTTCTTTGTAGGACTTTGGCAGCGATGATGACATGTTTGGGGAATATGACAGCTTTGCTGAAGATCCATCTTTGCTGGCACAGGTGGAAGATTTGGAGGAAAAATGTCAGCAGGAGACTGCAAGTACTTTCCCCTGCACTTCTGCAGAAATCGAACTTGACCCAATTGCTCATACTTCAACACTAAATACAAAATTGAAATTGTCAAGTGAACAGCCACTACCACAGCAAATAAAGCAAAGGACGTTGCCACCAAAACTGAAAGATGAATCGAAAGAACTTGCAGATGATTTTTTAGATGATCTTCCTTGCTCACAGCTTCTTTATTATGAAAATGCATATCAAAATATGGATGCAGAAAGGTCTGCAATGAAGCAATCCATATATGATAGTGACTTGTATATGGATGCTTTAGATCACCTTAACAAAGGTGATGCTGCAGACACAAAAAAAGCATCCATCTTACCCCAGAAGGATCAAAAAAGGAAGAGTTTAAAGGACAGTCTTAAAAATACATTGGCTGGGAATGCTAAAGTCCAAACTCCGCATATTTTGAGGACTAAGCAAATGCAGGACACAATTCTTTTAGAAGAACTTGATGTTGCCAAAAATACTGTAGAAATGTCTTCCAGCATAGACTTGGGACCTTTCTATGGCTTGCCCAGTAAAGTTGCTGACCTCATTGAGGAGCTCAGAGGAATTAAAAAGCTTTATGGTAAATACAGTTTTCTTTGGCTGTTTTAATTATGAAATTTGTGATCTCTACCCTGAGTTTATGAACTGGGTTACTGAAATAATGCTTGATTTCTAGAGAAAAGTGAATCAACTGCGAGTTTAGGATTGACAGGTATCCAGGCAATAGACATTTAAAGCGGGAGTTCACCCGAATAAAACATTTTTTAACATTAGATTGATGCTCATTTTGTGAAGGGGAATCGGGTAGTTTTTTTTAAATCGAAGCTGTACTTACCGTTTTAGAGAGCGATCTTCTCCGCCGCTTCCGGGTATGGTCTTCGGGACTGGGCGCTCCTATTTGATTGACAGGCTTCTGACGGTCGCATACATCGCGTCACGAGTAGCCGAAATAAGCCGAACGTCGGTGTGGCTCTATACGGTGCCTGCTACTTTCGGAAAATCGTGACGCAATGTATGCGACCGTCGGAAGCCTGTCGGAAGCCTGTCAATCAAGTAGGAACGCCCATTCCCGCAGCCCATACCCGGAAGCGGCGGAGAAGATGCATCTCTAAAACGGTAAGTACTGCTTTGATTGTAAAAAAAACACCCAATTCCCCTTGACAAAACGAGCCTCAATCTAATGTTAAAGTGGAGGTTCACCCAAAAACCTTTTTTTTTAAGTATTTACATATTTTTAAGGAGGAAAAAGCAAGCTTGCGTTAATCTATGTAGCAGAAGGCACTGTGGAGAAATTCATTCTCAATGTTCATAACAGACGTAATGTAATCTGGATGTAGACAGATTTTTAGCAGCTTTATCTCACTCAGCAGTGATTGGCAGCCTTTCAACTCTCTAAGTAAACATGAATACCAAAGTTTCATCATTAACCACTTCAGCTGCGCAAGATTTTACCCCCTCCATGCCCAGGCCATTTTTTTGCTATTTAGCACTGTGCTACTTTAACTGGCAATTGCGTGGACATGCAACTCTGTACCCAAACTAAATTGATATAACTATTTTGTGGTATTTGATTACCACTGGGTTTTTTTGCGCTATAAGCAAGAAAATACAAAAAAAAAAAGCATTATTTTTTACTTTCTGCTATAAAACCTATCCAATAAAAAAAATCGAATTTCTTCATGAATTTTAGCCGATTATGTATTCTGCTACATGTTTTTGATAATGATAAAAAAAAATCACAATAAGTTTATATTGATTGGTTTTGCGTGAACATTATAGCACCAACAAACTATGGAATATATACTGGAATTGTAATTATTCTTCTACTACTAATGGCGATGATCAATGACTTATAATGGGACTGCGATAGTGCGGCGTGCAATCTGACACTAGGTTGGGGGGGGGGGGGGACTGACTAGCTGCCACTGACATCACCAGTGTCATTAGTACAGTGATCAGTGCTACAAAATAGGACAATCAAGGGGTTAAATATGTGCCTAACAATGTGTAAATTGTGCTGCTTTTTACTAATAATCTCTCATCCTTTGCAGGGATGAGAAACTGACAGATTGCTCTCTGTGTACAGAGCTCTGTGTTGAATGTCAACACAGGGCAATCGGCTGTGAATATACTGTACAATACAATACATCCAATAAGTCACAGCCAGGACCTGCTAATGGGCTACCGCTGTGTACAATCACAGCAGGAGCCATCTGGGGGTGCGCATGCCCATGCCCTGAACCCACAAGTAAGCAGGGACGTACCAGTGCATCACTTTGGAAACTTTTTTTGTGTTTAACGTTTTGAGGATCACAGTCCGTCTTTCTCTTGCCTTGCGAAAGAAGGACTGTGACCCATCGAAGCAATAAATGTTTCAACTCTGCTCGATTTAGAGACCGGTTAGTGCCTTCCAGCTATCTTGGATACATGAGAGTTTATTTGCAGAGGTGCACCCAGGCCCTTTTCTTGTATACAGAGTGCAGTGGCTACCTGTTGGATTATAATGGGATATTTGTATGTTGTGTGTACATGGTTTCCAATATGGTGAAAGGCTCTAGTGCTCAACTAGAGTATATGTGTCGGTACATCAACGGATTGCAGGCAACCATATTTTCTCTAATGCCAAGCATGCCAAACTGTTTTTAACTTACTATTGTATTTTGAATTTTCAAAGCTGGCACTAGGTAATAATGTAAAAGTCCATACAGCAAGAAAAGAGCTGATCTTAAATAGCAGCAGACATTTGATTATTATTATCATTAGAATGTAATCTCTGCGAGCTGGGCCCTACTGTACCTCTTGTATTGAACTGTACTGTAATTGTGGTGTTCCTCTATACATTGTAAAGCGCTGCGTAAACTTTTGGCACTATATAAATTGTGTATAATGTAGTAATAATAATATAGAGCTATCAATTTACGCAACACTTTACATACATATCATACATTCACATAAGTCCCTGCATTCCAGGGGCTTACAATCTAAGGTCCATAACTCACATTCACCCATACACATACTATGGCCAATTTACATAAAGTCCAATTACCCTACCAGCATGTCTTTGGAGTGTGGGAGGAAACCCTGAGGAAACACACACCGGCACAGGAAGAACCTGCAACTCTGGGCAGGTAGTGTCAAGGTTGGGAGTGTAGTGCTGCTAGGCAGCATGGTAAACCACTTACAGTGGGGATCGACAGTTTGGGCACCCCAGGTAAAAAAAATTATTAATGTGCATAACGAAGCCAAGGAAAGATGGAAAAAATCTCCAAAAGGCATCAAATTACAGATTAGACATTCTTATAATATGTCAAAAAAGTTTAGATTTTATTTCCATCATTTACACTTTCAAAATGACAGAAAACAAAAAAATGGCGTCTGCAAAAGTTTGGGCACCCTGCAGAATTTATAGCATGCACTGCCCCCTTTGCAAAGCTGAGACCTGCCGGTGTCATGAATTGTTCTCATCGTCTGGGAAGACCAGGTGATGTCAATCTCAAAGGTTTTTAAATGCCCAGACTCATCTGACCTTGCCCCAACAATCAGCACCATGGGTTCTTCTAAGCCAGGGTTATGCAATTAGCGGACCTCCAGCTGTTACAAAACTACAAGTCCCATCATGCCTCTGTCTCTGGGTGTCATGTTTGTGGCTGTCAGAGTCTTGCTATGCCTCATGGAACTTGTAGTTCTGCAACAGCTGGAGGTCTGCTAATTGCATATCCCTGTTCTAAGCAGTTGTCTAGAAAGCTGAAACTGAAAATAGTTGACGCTCACAAAGCTGGAGAAGGCTATAAGAAGATAGCAAAGCGTTTTCAGATGTCAATATCCTCTGTTCGGAATGTAATGTAAGAAATGGCAGTCATCAGGAACAGTGGAAGTTAAGGCAAGATCTGGAAGACCAAGAAAAATATCAGACAGAACAGCTCGCAGGATTGTGAGAAAAGCAATTCAAAGCCCACGTTTGACTGCACGATCCCTCCAGAAAGATCTGGCAGACACTGGAGTTGTGGTACACTATTCCACTATAAAGAGATACTTGTACAAATATTCATGAAAGAGTCATCAGAAGAAAACCTCTTCTACGTCCTCACCACAAAAATCAGCGTTTGAACTTTGCAAATGAACATATAGACAAGCCTGATGCATTTTGGAAACAAGTTCTGTGGACCGATGAGGTTAAAATAGAACTTTTTGGCCGGAATGAGCAAAGGTACGTTTGGAGAAGAAAGGGCACAGAATTTAATGAAAAGAACCTCTGTCCAACTGTTAAGCATGGGGGTGGATCAATCATGCTTTGGGGTTGTATTGCAGCCAGTGGCACAGGGAACATTTCACGAGTAGAAGGAAAAATTGTTTCAATAAAATTTCAGCAAATTTTGGATGGTAACTTGATGCCATCTGTGAAAAAGCTGAAGCTAAAGAGAGGATGGCTTCTACAAATGAATAATAATCCTAAACACACCTCAAAATCCACGGGGGGATTACATCAAGAGGCGTAAACTGAAGGTTTTGCCATGGCCTTGACAATCTCCTGACCTCAACATAATTGAAAATCTATGGATGGACCTTAAAAGAGCAGTGCGTGACAGACAGCCCAGAAATTTTAAAGAACTGGAAAACTTTTGTATGAAAGAATGGGCAAAGATACCTCAAACAAGAATTGAAAGACTCTTGGCTGGCTACAAAAAGTGTTTACAAGCTGTGATACTTGCCAAAGGGGGCAGTACAAGATATTAACTCTGCAGGGTGTCCAAACTTTTGCAGACCCAATTTTTTTGTTTTCTGTAATTTTGAAAGTGTAAATGATGGAAATAAAATCTTTTTTTGACATATTATAAGAATGTCTAATCTGTAATTTGATGCCTTTTGGAGATTTTTCCATCTTTCTTTGGCTTTGTTATGCACATTAATACAAATTTTTACCTGGGGTGCCCAAACTTTCGATCCCCACTGTATTTTTAAGACGAGAGCATTTCCTGAGACGAATGTTTAAAACCACAGAGCGGTTATAGCTAGTGTTCTCTTTTAGGAAATTGGTTTAGTTTAACCTGTATTCATTACAGGGGCCAGACTAAAAATTGGAGTTTATCTAGATATCATTCTTTTTTTTTTTTTTTTTTTTAAAGCTATAAACATGTGAAAATAAAAAACATGACCTTCATTTCAATTTAAAATCTGGTTTAAAGTATTCCATTTGTTTTCTTTTCAGACTGGCAGAATACATGTCTGACTCTGGATTCCCTAAAGCAGAGGAAGAACTTAATTTATTCATTACCAACAAGTGGGGGCAAAACACTTGTTGCAGAGATTGTAATGCTGCAGGAGCTTCTGTGTAGAAAAAAAGATGTTCTAATGATCTTGCCCTATGTGTCTATTGTTCAGGAAAAGGTGGGTTCTCTACAGTAGCCTTAGGTCTATGTAATGCTAGCAATCCTGTCACTGGTGGTAAGATCGCTGGGAGAGCAAAAAAGAACACTACTGTTCCTACAATGTCACTTCCTCACTGGTCAAATAGGCAATGGGGGTTATTTACTAAAGACAAATCCACTTTGCACTACAAATGCAAAGTGCAGTCCCTGTAGATCCGAGGGGGACATGCAAGGAAAATAGGAAAATAAAAAACAGCATTTTAGCTTGCACATGATTGGATGATAAAATCAGCAGAGCTTCCCCTCATTTCAGATATTCCCCTCAGATTTACAGCGACTGCACTTTCAGTGCAATTTCAAGTGCACTTTGCACTTTTATTGCAAAGTGGATTTGCCTTTCGTAAATAACCCCCACAGTGTATGCCCAGACTCCCCTCCCACTGCTAAAACCGGAAGAAAGATTTGTCTCAGGATAAGAGACGCTTGAGAGGGGATATGATTTCAATCTACAAATACGATACTGGTGACCCCACAGTAGGGATAAAACTTTTTCGCGGAAGGGAGTTTAACAAGACACATGGCCACTCATTAAAATTAGAAGAAAAGACGTTTAACCTTAAACTATGTAGAGGGTTCTTTACTGTAAGAGCGACAAGGATTTGGAATTCCCTTCCACAGGCGGTGGTCTCAGCGGGGGGGCATTGATGTTTTCAAGAAACTATTAGATAAGCACCTGAACGACCACAACATACAGGGATATATATTGTAATAACACACATAGGTTAGACTTGTGTTTTTTTTCAACCTCACCTACTATGTAACTATGTAACAAGATCTGCACTTTCCAAAGAGTGTAGAAAGAGAAATACAGCAGATATACATGTAAAACTTATGCAGGGAGATTTGTTTCAGTCCAGTCGAAAATTTGCAGTCCAGGGACCTCGCCTGTGGAATGCACTACCAACCACCATCCGACTGGAGTCGGACCACTTGGCCTTCAGGAGAAAGATTAAAACACATCTCTTCTGAGGTCAAGGGGTTCCTTACCCATGAAATGGATATAGCGCCCAGAGGCGATTCAGTTCGCATGTGTTGCGCTTTACAAGTTTCTCTCTCTCTCTCTGTGTATTATCAGAGGCTGTTCACTTCACTGGGTAATATGTGAGGGTTTACAACCACTTTAGGATGACAGTTGCGCGAGTATTATTGAACGGGAAATTATGAATATTTTTGTATAAAATATTAATCTAACTAGAGTCCCCTCACATTTATCCGTGGCATTAACAGGCAGTAAAAATGTAATGTCATTTATTACCATAGTACATGGTAACACATGCATTGCAGTGCCATTTATTGTGCATGGCATGGCAATGCACCAGCACTGCAGCGGTTCACAACACGCATGCTGTGTGTTGCAGTGCACTGCGGTAACAAAACTTGGGATTGGATTTTAGTTGATTGAAGTGCGCAGTGCAAGCATTGCGTTTAATATATGTGGTTTTACGCAACGCATAGTGGGGTTGATTTACCAAAACTGGAGAATGCAAAATCTGGTACAGCTCTGCATGGTAGCCAATCGGCTTCTAACTTTTTAGCTTGTTCAATTAAGCTTTGACAATGAAACCTGGAAGCTTATGCAGAGCTGCACCAGATTTTGCACTCTCCAGTTTTAGTAAATCAACCCTAGCGTGCATAATCTATTACAATGCTAAAAAAATATATATATAAATAAAGTGTATTCATCTCTACTAATACAGTGCATCAGGTGCTCCAAAAGTATGCAGTACTTATTATTTCTCTATTAAATAAATAAAGTCCATTGTTCACTAAGGGAAAAAAAAAAGCGCTCGGTGCTTTTGTTTGACTTGCTCTTCGATTCTTTCCCTTTACAGAATTAATTGCCAATGTGCCACCATCTTCTCACCAGATAGATTGATGGGGAGTGGGGGTTCCAGATGAGTCTTACTACTAAAATTATTTTTTATAGACTGAAAGCGTTGATTTTATTTGAGCTAATGAAACCAATGTGTCCCAAAATAATTGTTGGCAATTTTACTTTTATTTATTTTTTTATTTATTTTTTCCAGGTGCGAGGCTTATCTAGCTTTGGGGTGGCATTGGATTTTTTGATAGAGGAGTATGCTGGAAGCAAAGGAAGATTTCCTCCAATGAAAAGAAGAGCAAAAAAATCTCTGTACATTTCAACCATAGAAAAGGGTCACAGTCTTGTGAATTCGTTGATTGAAACTGGGCGGATTGATGATTTAGGCTTAGTTGTTGTTGATGAGGTAATAAATTGCCCAGATATGTCATCATTCAAACTATGTTTTAGCTCTGTAAATCTTGAATACGGTGCTTAAAGCGGTGGTTCACCCTTATTAACATGTTTTTAGCATAAAATTCGGCATAGTAGCGCGAGCTACAGTATGCCTGTCTTTATTTTTTTAGTCCCGTACTCACAGTGTAATCGTAGACACAAGATTCCGACCCCCCTCGGGGAATGGGCGTTCCTATGGAGAGGGAAGGTGATTGACGGCCGGCTCTGGCACGCCACGCTTCTCCGGAAATACCCGAAATAGGACTTGGCGCTTCACGGCGCCTGCGCATAGTCTGTGCGCAGGCGCCGTATAGCGCCGTGAAGAGCCGAGACCTGAGGGGGGTCGGAATCTTGTCGCTACGATTACACAGTGAGTACCGGACTAAAAAAATAAAGACAGGCATACTGTAGCTCGCGCTACTATGCCTCATGTTATGCTAGAAGACATTTTTTTTTTTTTTTATTAATAGGGTGAACCCCCGCTTTAACCTTCACATGTTTTTTCTTTGTTTATTATATATTCTTACAGAATCACATTGGCATGTACATTCACAGATTTCCAGCTTTTAAGACTACTTTGATTACCGTATTTATCGGGGTATTGCGTGCTCCGGCGTATAGCGCGCACCCCTAATTTTGACCCCTTTTTCCTGTAAAAAAAAAAATGTTATTACATTTTACTACTTACAGTTTTGGTGTCTTGCCCGGCGTCCATCGGCGGCCTCTGTGGTGTCCTCCCGGCTTCTCCCGCGCTGTTTTCATGGCGAATCCCCACTTCCCGCGCTCAGTTTGAAGCCTCCGCCGACGTATACTGAGCGCAGTACACTCGCGTATATTTGGCCAGGCTCGGCTTCTCACGCATAAACGTCACAGAGCGTGACTACGAGTGAAGCCGAGCCTGGCCGAATGTACCCGAGTGTACTGTGCTCGGTATATTGCGGCGCAGGCATTCAAACTAAAACCTGAATTTCAAGGCAAAAAAGTGCGCAATATACGCCGATAAATACGGTATATAATATATCAACTATTTTAACCTCATTTTACCATTCAGTAACCTTCACACTTGGTAGCAGGCAGACAAATGTGTTTTGCGCTTACTTTAAAGCTCTTTATGTATTACTTTAATGCAGTCACGTTGAATTTACAGTAATAAATATGGATCTCCTTTATTTTTATAATCAGCCAAGTTCTGCAACAGGAGTTACCAAATCCTGTGCTGCCAGCACATACAGTAGGAGACCCTGGGGGTGGGAAATGGGGTGCTTTTGTGTGAAAGCTAAGGTCTGCAGCCTGACTTCATTATTGTAGTACAATAGGAGGGTTATATTGGGCTTTAAAGTAGGCGCGCTGCTCTAATCAACATCACTCTTGCTTTCTGAGCAACATTGTTGATTTGGTAGTGTTCAAGTACTCATGTTGGAGAGCTGGGCTTCTTTTTGACTGTGAGACTCTCCTATGTGCTTTAGGTAACAAAAAGATAAAAAAGTGGCATATTTATTACTGAATATACCGACTGTGATTGCATTACAGTAATAAATTAATAGGGTTCAAAATGGGCTTTAACTGTTCTCCACTACCAGATGAATGTCCCACTACTGGGCAGTGAAAATCCTATGCAAATACTGACAGTTGTAAAGTTGACCTTTGCATAGCGCTTGGTACGCCTCCCCCTTCCATTCTTGGTTCTGGTAACAGGCCACTTAGGTTATGAGCACTGAATTATAGCTGTAATGGGAGAATATCAGGTAACGAAAGCACCTCTCTTCTCCAGGTTGACATGGTTCAAAAAGGCATTAGGGGAGTCAGATTAAAATACATGCAGATTCCACAGTGGACCTAGAAATCAGAGTTTGTTGATAGGATGAATGAGCTTATTGAACAGTTGCTCTTTCACTGTCCTAGTCTTCATCAATTACAGAGAAAAGTAAATGGTTTGAACATTGTATAGTGTCTGACAGGGGTATCTAGATTAGAAAACTAGCTGAACAAAATTACACGTTTCTGGCAGGTAAGCTAGTATACACATATTTAAGGGTGTATATATTTATTTACTAACATTTACAATTTGAAGTAAATGTGTGCCTAACCATCATGGGACAACGCAACTGGTTCACTTAAAGTGTATGTTACCCTAACATTTCACATTCCTGATATGTGTCTGTTTTACATTGTACTTGTGTTTTAACTTTTCTTTGTATTTCTTCCTTTGTGTAAAATACCTGGTGATTCTGCCAGTCTTCCTGCCTTCTTATTTCAAACTGACAAACCAGGCATAAGAGCACATCCATCCCAGTGTGGTCTGTTTTCTGACAGTCCCAGCATGGCACAGCCTGCCTGTCCTCCAATGGCCAAGACTTGTGCTGACATTCCTCTCTTTGCTTTCTTCTGACACACACACCCTGCAGTCTTCACCCCAGCTCTCTAAGCCCCTTATGCAGCTGAGAACAAAAATTATTTATAATATGTGTGTGAGAATATGTGCATACACACGCACGTGCTTTGCCTTGCATTTTTATTTTAAATTAAATGGTTTATTTTACAAGATAAGGGTTCACATATATAGAAAGATCCGCACACCAAGAGTTACTCTTTTAAAAAATCATAATCTTTATTCAGAAACCACAGATAAAAATAAATAAATAGTTTACGCGTTTCAGGCTATGAGGCCTTAGTCATAACTGAGGGTTCACATATATTATATGCTTTAACTGCTCTCAAATCATACTCGTCACACTCTTGTCTATCCGTACAATGGTATTGAGCCCTGTCTGGGCTGCCTAATTCCATCATGATGGATTGAAGCAATCGACTATATCAGGGATATGCAAATAGCGGACCTCCAGCTGTTGCAAAACTACAAGTCCCATCATGCTTCTGACTCTGGTGTCATGCTTGTGGCTGTCAGAGTCTTGCTATGCCTCATGGGAATCGTAGTTCTGCAACAGCTGGAGGTCCGCTAATTGCATATCCCCGGACTATATCAATTGTTCCTAAATCCTTACTAATTGTAAATGAAAATACTTTGTACTTATTGGTCTGAGTGTTTTACTTAGCTACATTATTGCTATTTCAGTTGTTGATTAGGTGTCAATTTGTTACTATTTGCAAGTCTAATGATCCTCTCTTGACATTTATCCAATAGTTGCATATGTTGGGTGAGGGGAGCAGAGGTGCAATTTTAGAAATGACTCTGGCTAAAATTCTCTATACCAGTGGTAAGTTATGTTCATAATCCTTTTTATATGTTAGTTGTATATATAAACAGGCCCTTTTAAAGATAAATGCTTTTAATTTATCTCTTAATAAATCTGCCATGAACAAAATACGGGAGCTTGCACTGGAGAAAATGCTAGCTGACTAGCTTTTAGGCTGAAATTTTAGCTTGTATCATATTTGAGGCACTTGCCTTCAATAAGAACACAGCCGATGAAAGTTGAGTAAAATAAATCTGTATAATTTTGTTCAAGATCAGCAATTTTCATTTCAAGGATTTTTATTAATTTTATATTTTCACAAATAAAGAATGTTCCAAAAAAATATAGTAGGGAACATTTGGTACATGTGACAAAGGAAAAACCAGAGATTGGCCGACATGGCCTCACAGATCATAAAATAACATGAAATTATACATAGGAAACGGCTAGAATTATTGTAAAATAGCATTACGCGTGTGAACAGCATTAACTATGATATATTTCAAAACAAGTTGTATACAGATTACTGGGTCAGGGATAAGTATGGGTTGTATTGCCCATAAATTCTCAGTTAAAAATGGAGAAGAGGGTGAGATGCAGTACCCCCAACCACCCCTAAGGGGATCATGCTGTGGGAGGGGGGGACACCACCCCGCGACTTCCTTAATTTTCGACCCTAGGCACCACTCCTGAGATTCATGAGTAAGGAAACGTTATTTAGGTACAATAGGACATTAAACAACCATTAGACTACCAATTGATAAGTATAGAACTGAGATTGGGTTGATATGAACAGAACTGATGTAGACCTCCGGAGCTGCCTAATAATCTACTTTAAAAAAAGCCTGTGTAGTGTTTTTTTTTATTCTTGACACGTTTCCCCCAGGTGAATGGGTAGGGGTACGATGTACCCCATACTCATTCACATAGGGTGGGGGGCCGATATCTGGGGGCCCCCTTGTCAAAGGGGCTCCCAGATTCCGATTAGCCCCCTGCCCGCAGACCCCGACAACCAACGGCCAGGGTTCTCGGGAAGAGGCCCTGTCCTCATCAACAAAGCACTCACCACCCCATGTTGAGGGCATGCGGCCTGGTACGGCTCAGAAGGGGGGGGGCACTTGCTCGTCCCCACCCCTCTTCCTGACCGGTCGGGCTGCGTGCTCGGATAAGGGTCTGGTGTGGATTTTGGGGGGACCCCCTCGCTGTTTTTTCGGCATGGGGGTTCCCCTTTAAATCCGACCCAAGGGCCTAGTATGCCCATTCACGTTGCGCCGTTCGCGCATGCGCAGTAGGGAATCAGGCAGTGAAGCCTCACGAGGATGGCGGCGGGGCAGCCGAGACCCAAGCAATTGCTCGGCTTCGGCTGCTGTCATGGCGGGCACCCTGGACAGGTAAGTGTCCTTATTAAAAGTCAGCAGCTACAGTGTTAATAGCTGCTGATTTTAATTTTTTTTTTTTTTTAAACCGGACTTCCACTTTACAAAGCACAATACGATAGTACTTGAACAAAAATGAGCTGCATGGTGGAGTTGCCAGAAAGAAGCCTTTACTGCGACAATGCCCTAAAAAAAAGTCAGTTGAGATGTGTCAAGGTGTTGTCAGACATATTGTAGTTGGAGCCCAACTGTATATAGCTATGAGCACCAAAAAAAAAAAAAAAGGTGCCACCTTCCACCCGAAATAAATTGCATTTTGTTGGTACAGTCTACAGTAGCTATCATTTTGTCAGTCTAAGTAACTATTTTAGTTGCACGTTGTCAGAATACTAGGTAAACTGTATTCATTACTTTATTTTTAGCATTACACTGTGTGATTTTTTTTTTATCTAGCTATCAAAATTTGGTATGGTATTGCATCATGATTCGTTTTTTGTCTTTTCAAGCTTATTTCCCCCCCCCCCCCCCCTTATTATTTACCTGCCAATTCTGCTAATATTAATTGCTGTGTTAGGGTGGCTACAATTACTCACTGCATTGCATCTATGAAGAATCGGCATTGTCCCTTCAGAACTGCAAGTCCCATGAGGCATTGCAAGGTTGACAGTTACAAGCATGATTCCCAAAGGCAGATGCATGGTGGGGCTTTCTTGTAGAAGCTCATTTGCAAATGATTGTGAATAAAACTACAAAATTGCAATCCTATTATCTCTAATATTTATCCCTGTACTTTATTTACAGGAAACACCCAAATTATTGGAATGAGTGCGACCTTAAACAATGTCGATGAACTACAACAGTTCCTGAAGGCAGAATATTACACAGATAACTTCAGACCTGTAAGTTCCTACCTAGTTGATTAAAGAGTGCCTCTTACCAACAGAACCTGGAAAGAGTAGAAGTAATGTGTAAATTACACTAGGCATAAGCCAAGTCCATGGATTGGTTGCTTAAAAATGTTCTTCTACCAGCAACTTCTGGGGACTGCTAGTTATAACAAATGCCTCTGGTGTCAGAGTTTTCCCAGTACACGTTTTATGTAAGGGAAGTGCCAGGACTCTAAAGTCTTTTAAGCTGGAATATTCATGCATTAGGTGGCAATGTAATCTACACACGGAATTCCTTTTGCACCACTTATGTTTCCTTGCTGCAGTTATCCACAAAAAAATATAGAATCGATACCAAGTTGTGCTAAGATTTCGGGGATGGATAAGTATACAGGCGCAATGTAAAAAACGGGTCCATGGCAGATTGTTGTTAAGGAGAGAGGAAAAAAGAGCTGGCACCTTTTATCACACAGGGAATCATTAATGATCCAGATGGGTTTTCTAATCCACCTGATTGTTCCTCTAAGCCCATGTTTCCTAAACTATGGGTAATGCAGACCATATATGGGTTGAATTCCGAACGACTTGTCGATTACAAAACGCACAAAATTTTCAATCTGATGGTGCCACCACTGATTTTGAAATTTGACCAACCAAACCAACCTCATGTTGTGACAGAAAAAAACTATTTGTGACCGGGAATCTTCTTATCTTTCCAGGTCACAGATCATGCACATTTCTTTTTTAATTATATTTCTCGCACAATTCTACCATCATTGTTTAGAAATTCGTTCCTTTTTCAAAAAATTTCCATGCCCAATCACTCAAATTCGATAGTCGCAGGAAAATCGGCAATTGCTGCGGCCCCATTATTGGTGAAAATCAACTGATTATTCAAAGGTGCGATTTTTCAAATGAAGAATCGCTCGGAATTTGACATGTGTATGGCCGGCATTAGGAACCAAATTTGGTCGCACATGTGTTTGACAGGTTGCCACTGGACTGTGTACTTAGTTTGTCCTAATGCAAAATTAGTGGTGAGTGATATAGCACACGTTACTTATCTGTTTTAAACTGAATACTAATGGAATCTGGGATGTAGCTTATAAACAAGGTGAATAATTTATTTTGTTTCTATGGGATGAAATCATAATAATAACCCCCCCCCCCCCCCCGGAATGGCAACACCTACCCCCCCTGACAATCTCGGAAGCCTGTGAAACACCGGTACAGACACATATGGGGAACTAAAGCCCCAACAATGTTGGGGGGGTGGGTTTTTTACACAGGCAGGGATGTGGGATGACGAGACCCTGGTGCTAGTTGGAAACATCAAAAAGATAATATGATGAAGAATTTTATTCAGACGTTGCTGACATTTTGGTAATAATTCTCTCCCTGAACTCTAGTATGTTAAGCTCCCTGTCATTTGCAGGATATTTGGACATATGCTCTGCTATCAATGTAGTAAAGGTTTCTAGAGGTTGCGTGATGAAACAAGGCTTGTATTTCTTAATTAAAAACAGGATCTGCAAAAAATACTTGAAGTTGCTCAAAATTGGATTTTTAGAGTATTAGGCCCTGTACACACGATCAGTCCAAACTGATGAAAACGGACTGAAGTTCAGTTTCATCGGTCCAAACCGACCGTGTGTGCGCCCCATCAGTCTGTTATGCTTCGGTCCAGAAATGTAGAACTTGCTTTAAAATTGAACTGATGGACTGGTAACCGATCGGTCAAAACCGATGGTTAGTACGCAAAAGCATCGATTCCAAACCCGGGCATGCTCAGAATCAAGTCGACGCATGCTTGGAAGCATTGAACTTAATTTTTCTCAGCACGTCGTTGTGTTTTACGTCACCGCGTTGGGCTCGATCGGTTTTTGAACTGATGGTGTGTAGGCACATCAGACCATCAGTCAGCTTCATCGGGGAACCGATGAAACTCAACTTCAGTCCGTTTTCATCAGTTTGGACTGATCGTGTGTACAGGGCCTAACTTGGTATTGTACATTCCAATGGAAAAATCCAGAATATTTACTAAAAACTATATTAACAGACTGCGCAGCCTGCTGCTACCATCCTTCCGTCCAGAAACACAGTATGCAAATCTCTAATTTGTAGAATAATAAAATAAGGTTATCTGTAGTAAGAAAAACAAACTAAACAGGTACCGTAAGTCAGGAGAATTTTGGGGATAAAAGGTTACAGGCTTTGGTACTAGAAAGAAATGTACTTTTATGTGCAAAATAATTTAGGGTCCTTTCACACGGAGCGGACCGTTTTTGTGTCCGCAAAAGCTCAGCGGGGATGATCCGTCATCCCCGCTGAGCTGTCGGCGGATAGGGCGGTCCCCGCACACAGTGCAGAGATCGCCCTGTCTCTTCTCCGCTCTCCCCTATGGGGAATCGGATGCAGACGGACCGTCTGTTCGTCTGCATCTGATTCGTTCCGCCAGACAGAAGAAAAATAGGGTTTTCTTCCGTCCGCAAAACCGGATCCCGACGGACGCGGATGGTCGCGGACGTTAGCGGATGCTCCATCCGCTAACGGACGCGATCCCCAAGGGAACTATTACAAGTCCGTAATGGACTTGTAATAAGCGGACGAGCGGAGCGGACGTGTGTAAGGGGCCTTACACTCTTTACAACTAAAATATATATATATATCAAATACTGTACACACCTCTCCTATCTCGGTTATGTACCAGGTGGAACTGAAGGAATATGTTAAACTAAAAGATTGCATCTATGAGGTTGACATCAAGGCTGAAAATAACTTGACTTTATCACGTCCTCTTAACTACAAGGTAAAGTATAAAGGTAAATTAAAGTTGGTGGGATTGGGCCCAGTTACAGCACAGAACTTGCATAGTACAGAGCACAAAGGGCACAGCCGACACATTAAAGTACAAAGCATGCACATCACAAACACGGCATAAACCGTGCAAATCAAACATTGCATACACAGCTCAGTGTGGTCATTGCATAGATAACAAACACAGCATAGAATGTTCACATCACAGATCCTATTACTTATAGGGACACTGCATGCACAAACAGAGCATTATTTGTACAAGGTTACATTTGAAAATCATTTTTAGCTCACTTTTTTTATCAAAACATTAATATGTGGAATAATCACAGGTGTAAAAGTATTTTTATTTGTCTTTTATTGAAATTTTAGTATTCGAGCAATATGCTGAGACTAGATCCCGATCACATTATTGCCCTGGTGACCGAAGTCATTCCTAATAATTCCTGTTTGGTCTTCTGCCCTACCAAAAAGAACTGTGAAAATGTTGCTGAGATGATCTGTAAATACCTTAACAAGTAAGGCAATATTTTTCTTTATTTAAAAGCCATACTTTTTCCACACTACTCCGCCTAATGCATTACCATTACCCTCCTGGCACTTGAGAGGAAGACAAATCCCGAATAATCACAGCAGAAGCTGGCACAGATATGTTCCTTAAAGTACATCTAAAGCCAAATCCTGAGAGCATAGCTTTCCAAAAATGAAAGGAATCCTATCATAGGTGTCTGTTTTATGAAACAGAGAAAAGCCGTGATCATCAGGATCATGGCTGACCTCTGGGGTGTACCGATTTATGACATAATCCCGAGAGAATGTAAGAAACCTGAGGTATCAAAACCTAAGACCTGGAAGCGTAGATGCCCCTTTAAAAATGAGGAGGAGGAAAAATTATTTAACCATTTAACCCCCGGACCATATTGCTGGTCAAAGACCAGAGCACTTTTTGCGATTCGGCACTGCGTCGTTTTAACTGACAATTGCGCGGTCGTGCGACGTGGCTTTCAAACAAAATTGGCATCCTTTTTTCCCCACAAATAGAGCTTTCTTTTGGTGGTATTTGATCACCTCTGCGGTTTTTATTTTTTGCGCTATAAACAAAAATAGAGCTAAAATTTTGAAAAAAAAATATATTTTTTACTGTTTGCTATAATAAATACCCCCCAAAAATATATAAAAAAACTTTTTTTTTTCCTCAGTTTAGGCCGATAGGTATTCTTCTACATATTTTTCGTAAAAAAAAATCGCAATAAGCGTTTGAATGGTTTGCGCAAAAGTTATAGCGTTTATAAAGTAGGGGGTATTTTTATGGCATTTTTATTATTATTTTTTTACTAGTAATGGCGGCGATCAGACACTTTTCACACATTTGACACAGACACATTTGACACATTTTTGGGACCATTGGCATTTTTATAGCGATCAGTGCTATAAAAATGCATTGGATTACTATAAAAATGCCACTGGCAGTGAAGGGGTTAACACTAGGGGGCGGGGAAGGGGTTAAGTATGTTTCCTGGGTGTATTCTAACTGTAGTGGGGGGGTGGACTGACATGGGGAAATGACTGATCTTCTGTTCATACATTGTATGAACAGAAGATCAGCATTTCTCTCCCTGACAGGACCGGGAGCTGTGTGTTTACACACACAGCTCCCGGTCCTCGCTCTGTAACGAGCAATCGCGTGTGCCCGGCGGCGATCGCGCCCGTCGAGCACGCGCACGGGAGTCGGGGGCGAGCGGGGAGCCTGTGCGAAAGCCGACGTATAGCTACGGGCTCTCGCACAGGGGAGCTGACCTGCCGCCATATAACTGCGGCGGCTGGTCGGCAAGCAGTTAAAGTACTATGTTTGGATGCTTCTCTAGCTCAAGTATCCAAACATTAGGACCTCTACTTCAAGGATTCCAGCAACATACGGGATCAGATGGATAGGAGGTCGGAAACCCTATTACGCAGGGCCTGGGATGCCAATGCTGCAGCTATGGGTCCAGCATTGGCCTCCGCCTGTGTTGCCAGAAACGCGGATGCATTGGTCAGCAGGTTGACGGACCATGTCTCGCATGGGACCAAATCCAAGGAGGTGTCGGATTCTGTGGAGGTAATTGGTAAGGCGGTACCCTATCTAGCAGATGCTGCGGTGGAAACCGTTAGAACAACTGCCAAGTCAGCAGCTCTTCTAAATCCCGCCAGGAGAGCCCTTTGGGTAAAAAAGTGGTATGGGGATTTTACCTCTAAGTCACGTCTTTGTAGTATACCCTTTGAGGGCTCGCTGCTCTTCGGGTTGGGCCTGGATCAAGTCCTATCCCGATCAACAGAGAAGGGCAAGAAATTCCCGACTAAGCCCAAAAGGGAAGACGTTTTTTCGAGGGGGCCCCCCTTCAAAAGACTGGTTTAGGGGAAGAAGGAGCCAAGGAGAAAGTGGGGGTTTGGAAAGGGCAAAGAAAAAGGTGGAATCCTTTTTTTCCGGGCCCGGACCTTCTAATAAGGAAGCCAAATTACGCCAACCTAAAGGTCTGTGGGAGGCTCTCGTGGTTTCTCCGTCAATGGGAAAGGATCACGCAGAGCCCTTATATTCTAAATCTCATAAGGGAGGGTTACAGCTTGGAATTCCTGTCCATCCCCCCTCCGAATTTTATCCTTACCTATCTCCCCAAAGATCCACCGAAAGCAGAGGGCTTTTTGGAGAGTGTACGGGAGCTGGCAGAACACAAGGTCATCATCCCTGTTCCTGTAGGTCAGATCGGCCAGGAGTTTTATTCCCACATCTTTGTGGTTCTGAAACCCTCGGGCAAATTTAGTCTGATCATAAACTTACGAAAGCTGAACAGGTACTTACTATTCAAGAAGTTCTGTATGGAAAGTATCTACACGGTCAGAAGGCACCTCAAATGAGGAGTCTTCATGATCACGTTGGACTTGAAAGATACTTATCTGCATGTCCCCATTGCCCCGAAACACCAGAAGTTCCTGCGATTTGCCATGCAGACAGGGCAGGGTGTCCAACACTGGCAGCTCAAGGCGCTCCCCTTCGGTCTATCGGCCAGTCCGAGAATCTTTATGAAGATTCTCACCAAGGTGTTGTCTTTTCTACACCTCCAGGGTGTAGCCTTGATCACTTATTTGGACGATATGCTAATCTACAGTCCGGCTCTAGAACAGCTTTGGTCAGACCGAGACAAAGTGTTGTCCACTCTAGAATCTCTAGGTTGAATGGTCAGTCGGGAGAAGTCCTTCCTGGATCCCTCGCAGTCCAAGGTGTACCTAGGTTACCTGGTAGACGCTCAGTGGTCCAAAGGGTTTTCCTTCCCCAGGAAAAGATCACAAAGGTGCGGAGGGCTGTGTCCGCTCTCCACAAAGCCGAAAGGGCCTTTCTGAGGACCATTATGAGAATGCTGGGGCTCCTGACATGCATTCCAGCAGTACCCTGGCCCAGTTCCACTCTCGTGGACTCAAGGGATTCCTTCTCTAGTCCTGGGATGGTAGAAGGGAATCCCGGGACGTAACAGTATCCCTCTCAGGAGAGGTAAGAGGCTCCCTAGACTGGTGGCTCAGTCCGAACAACCTGTCGGGGGTCAGGCTTGGACCCAACAAGATCCATTGAGTGTGACAATGGACGCGAGTGCCTGGGGCTGGGGGGATCACTTGAGAGATCTCTACACCCAGGGGCCTTTGGACAGGAGCAGAGCAGGGATTCCTCCAATTTCAGGGCTGTTCATGGCGGTCTGAAAAGCGTTAGACTCTTTCAAGGACCAGGTAAGGGGGGCGGGAAGTGCAGATCTTCTTGGACAATGCAGTGGCTGTGTCCTACCTAAACCACCAGGGGGGAACAAGGTCCCACAAGCTAATGAAGCTGACCCAGGAAATCATGGGGGAAGCAGAGAACATAATCCCCCTAAGTCTCCGCAGTCCATATAAGAGGGTCCCTCAATGCTCAGGCAGACTTCCTCAGCAGGCAGCCCATTCATCAGGGAGAGTGGGAGCTGAACAACAAAGTTTTCTCTCTGGTAAGCCAACACTTTGGCAAACCAGAAATAGATTTGTTTGCTTGCAGAAAGAACAAAAACGTTCAGAAGTTCTTCTCTCTCACCAGGGAGCAGGGCTCCCAGGGGGTAGATGCCTTAGCCCAGAGCTGGGAATTCGGCCTGGAATAGGCGTTTCCTCCCCTGGTGCTCTTCCCCGGGTGTTACAGAAGATTTCTCAGTCAGACGGGTGCCTCATTCTAATTGCACCCTGGTGGCCAAGGCGGGTATGGTTCCCCACCCTGAAGAGGTGGTTGATTGCTCCTCCATTGCATCTCCCGTCCAGACGCGATCTCCTCTGCCAGGGACCAGTTTTACATCCTGACCCGGCGTTCCTTTCCCTGATGGGCTGGTGTTTGAGAGGAAGATCCTCAGGAGTAGGGGATGTTCGAAAAAGGTGATTGATACGCTTTTGCTAAGTAGGAAACCAAGCTAGAAATATTTATGCAAAAATTTGGCAAGTCTTCTCTCGCTGGGCTCAAAATAAATACAATGGACAATATCGCGCTATGGGATATGAAGTGCTAAAAATGAATCAAAATAAATAAATAAATGAACAAAACAGTGTTAAACTGATAACTAAAGCTGCAACCTTTTAACCACATGTGATAGACATATGAAAACAAACAGAAATACCAAAATAAGATTGCGCTAAAATATCACAAAAATAACTTATGTAAAAAACAAACCAACCCATGTGCTAACATATCGTGGAAGACATGTATGCCATATAATAAAATTAAAAAATGTATTGAATTCAGTCCAAACTCAAACATAAAGTGAAAACTCAGGGTGATTAACCCCACACACTAGATGACTCCTGAATCGATTGTCCAAAAATAGAAAAAAATCTATTTCACAGATGTAGGTTGAAGAGAATAGAGATGAAGAGATTCCACCACCGATCGGAGTAAAGTTTGAGCACAAAAAATAAAAACCGCAGAGGTGATTAAATACCACCAAAAGAAAGCTCTATTTGTGGGCAAAAAAAGGACGTCAATTTTGTTTGGGATCCACGTCGCACGATCGCGCAATTGTCAGTTAAAGTGACGCAGTGCCGGAAGCTAAAATTTCGCCTGGGCAGGAAGGGGGCATACGTGCCCAGTAAGCAAGTGGTTAAATAAATAAATGATAAAAAAAAACATCAGTTGCCATTTACAATTCACATGCCAAACAATAGACATGTGCCAGTGATTATGTGTTACTAAATAAAAATTAACATCAAATTCAGTATATATAAATACTATGTTGAAAGATAAGCAAAAATATAGTCCATGAGTGCTATATCAATGAATGCTGTACACCTGTGCTCTGTGTCAAGATCCAAAATCTGATGGAAAACGTGTCCAAACAAAAGTGATGAATCCTCCACCAGTGAGTAATAATGGCTCCTTACCGACTTGCCCTGATCCCTTATGACAGGGGATCGTTAAGCGTGTGTAATTAATGTGTGTAATTAATGGTCTCACTCCCACTATGCGGCTCAGGCAAACTCCATCTTTAAAACAGTGGATCTCATCCAGCGAAAGTTGCAAATCACCAGCATAAGTACCCAACTTGATCAAGGCAAGTCGGTAAGGAGCCATTATTACTCACTGGTGGAGGATTCATCACTTTTGTTTGGACACGTTTTCCATCAGATTTTGGATCTTGACACAGAGCACGGGTGTACAGCATTCATTGATATAGCACTCATAGACTATATTTTTGCTTATCTTTCAACATAGTATTTATATATACTGAATTTGATGTTAATTTTTATTTAGTAACACATTATCACTGGCACATGTCTATTGTTTGGCATGTGAATTGTAAATGGCATCTGATGTTTTTTATCATTTATTTATTTAATGGTGACACATTTGATGTGATATCATAAGTCATTGGTTACATATCTATATATCACTGATTTTGTTCCTTTTGACATTCTTAATTTGGTGACTTTTTTGATTTAAGTTCTCACTTGGTTAAGGGATAGCGTGATTTTTTTTGTTTTTCCAATATATTTTACTCAGCATGTCATAAAATGATACTAAAAATGGCACATTCACTTTTGTATGCTTAAGAACGTACTTAGATTACAGAACACCTGAGAAGAAAATCCTGCTTGAAAACCTGAGGAACACAGGCAATGGAACATTGTGCTCTGTGCTGAAGAAAACAGTCCCCTTTGGCATTGCCTACCATCACAGTGGACTGACCAGTGATGAGAGGAAGTTGGTGGAAGAAGCCTATTCAGCTGGAGTCCTCTGTCTCCTTGCATGCACTTCCACTCTGGCAGCAGGAGTCAATCTGCCAGCTAGAAGGTCAGTTTATTAAACAATTTATTAATTCTGACGAATGTCTCAATAAACATCAACCCGCTGGTACCATCTCGGTGGTCCTCCTCTTTACCTTGAACATAGTTTCGGCATATATGCAAGATTTTGATATTTATTTCTGTTAAGTAACGTAAAAAGTAGGATTGGGTAAATTATGCATTCTGTAGTGTCTCTTTCCATTTCAGAGACGGTGGCCAATCAATTTCTGGACAATAATAACATGAACAAATGTTCTTTGCATAAAATTATACTCACGATAGTGAAACAAAAAACTCTAAGGTGGAAGTGGAATAATGAAAAGGGCCAAACAAGCTGTTCATCATTGGCGTTTGTGGCCCTCTGAAAATACTGGTTGCCTGCCTGTGTCTTACATTAATAATTTTGTAATACCCATCCAGAACAAGCATGCTGTAAAATCAAATATATAATAAAGGGGAGATGAGCCAAAACATCATCATGGCAGTTGGGGGGAACTTACTTTTTCATAGAGGTGAGCTGTGGTAAGCCCCCCATATACTTTTCCCATGACAGGGCTAATAGTGCTTTTTATCATCCTTGTTTAATACAGCACAATGTGTAAAACACATTTTCGTTGTGCCTACAGCAGGGGTCTCCAAACTGCGGCCCGGGGGCCAGATGTGGCCCTTTGCTAGCCTTTATCCGGCCCTTGGGGCACAATTCCTCCCACTGACATGAGGCACTATTCCTGCCATTGACACCAACAATGGAGCACTATATTATCCACTGATACCAATGATGGGATACTATTCCTCCTACTAATAGGGGGAATACTCCTCTTCCTATTGACCACCAACCCTGAGGCCATAGTTGTTCTCACTGATGCTGGGCCCATGACATTTTCTTCCCTTACTGGCCCCAATCCGGCCCTCCTAAAGTCTGAAGGACAATAAAGTGGCCCTTTGTTTGAAAAGTTTGGAGACCCCTGGCCTACAGCAACCAAACGGCATTCTTCTTTCACAAATAATGACGCCTCTGGATGCTGTGGGTTACTGTTACTTACCTAGCCATTGCCCCTTTTGCATTGCTTCATTACTAAGCCCTTATTGGTTCAATTTCATTCTAAGAGCCATTCTAATGTTGATTTCTTGGTTCACCTTTGCTTTTCTTCTGGAAATAGTTGTAAAGAAGTGACACTTGTGCTGCTGAAATCCTGAACCTGCCATGTTGTACATTAATATCTCAAGTAAACTGTGAGAATGATGATGGTTGTTTTTTCTGTAGCTTATATATACACTCACCAGCCACTTTATTAAGTACACCTGTTCAATTGCTTGGTAACACATATTGCTAATTAGCCAATCATATGACAGCAACTCTATGCATTTAGGCATCTAGATGTGGCGAAGACAACTTGCTGAAGTTCAAACCGAGCATCAGAAAGGGGATTTAGGGTGATTTTGAACTTGGCATGGTTGTTGGTGCCAGACGGGCTGTTCTGAGTATTGTTTTTAAAACTGCCGATCTACTGGGATTTTTATGCACAACCTTCTCTAAAGGTTTACAGAGAATGGTCGGAAATATAGAAAATATCCACTGAGTGGCAGTTATGTGGAGGAAAATGCCTTGTTGATGTCAGAGGAGAATGGGCACACTGGTTTGAGTTGATGGGCAACAGTAACTTAAATAACCACTCGTTACAACCAAGGTACAGCAGCAGAAGACCACACTGGGAGTCACTCCTGTCAGCTAAGAACAGAAAAATGGAAGCTACAATTCACACAGGCTCACCGAAATTGGACAATAGAATATTGGAAAAACATTGCCTGGTCTGATCAGTCTCAATTTCCAGCTGCAACATGGGCTAGCACAAAGGTATATAGCATAATAAAGACAAACACACCAATAAAATACAACACCTTTATTAAATTTTGGAATTAAAATTGGCCACCAGGATGGGGGGGGGTTACAATTTCAAATAAATAAATAAGCCATCTTGGCTAAACTATTATAAATTAATTGCTGTCCATCCAGCCAAAGCTGGATGACTACTCCTCCCCACTTCGGATGATATCATGACTTGAGCAAAAAAGAGAGGTGGGGGCGGGTGGTCGTCGCTGCGCGTCGGAAGACGGTCTGAGCGGTCACCTCACCCGGACCTATAAATAACCTTCCGTCAGCGCGGGCTACTAGCCGCGCGAATCCGCCAATCAGCTGCTCCGCTGTATGGACCAATCCCTGGCTGATCCTGCCCCGGGAAAACCACGGCAGTCGAGACCTAAAAGAGGCAAAGACAAAGAAGGGGAGGGAACAAAACCGTCTCCCCCTTTGAGCCAGCCCATGCCGGTCCAGCTTATTGCTGTGACCCCTCATTCAGATAGTAGGGTCAGAATTTGACATAAACAACATGAAAGCATGGATCCATCTTGCCTTGTATCAATGGTTCAGGCTGGTGGTGGTGTAATGGTGTGGGGGATATTTTCTTGTCACACTTTGGGCCCCTTAGTACCAATTGAGCATTGTTTAAATGCCATGGCCTACCTCAGTATTGTTGCTGACCATGTCCATCCCTTTTATGACTATATAAAGTCACATACACTTTCTGATGGCTACTTCCAGCAGGATAATGCACCATGTCACAAAGCTCAAATTATCTCAAACTGGTTTCTTAAACATGACCATGAGTCGCTGTACTCCAATGGCCTCCATAGTCATCAGATCTCAATTAAATAAAGCACCTTTTGGATGTGCTGGAATGGGAGAATCGCATCATGGACGTGCAGCCAACAAATCTGTAGCAACTGCGTAATGCTATCATGTCAATATGGACCAAAATCTCTTGGGAATGTTTTTAACACCTTTTCGAATCGATGCCACAAAGAAGTGGATGTAAACCCGAAAAATTGTATTTATTTTTTTGATGTCACAATGTAGAGTATAAGATTTCCTATCATCTGTGCCCAGTCTTGCCACGCAGAGATAATCCAGCTCTGAGCAATCCTCTTTTATTGTTCATTGAAATAAAATGGACTTGCAGAGAAAAACCTTAGTCCGTTCCGCCCCCTTGCTGTGAGTGACAGGTTATTTACATATCTCATGCACTAGCCTGGAGACAGGCATTATTTTTCAATTCCCACCCCCACTCCTTTTCTGAAGTTATGTGGTTACTTTTCTGGATTTTGACTGGATGTTAGTGACCATAGCAGAATTCAGTGTAAGAGAAATGTAGAGGTGGGCGGGGAGTCTACTGACATCACGACTCCACCCACCGAGCTCCAGACAACAGATCCACCCACAGAATCTTTTCTTTTTCTTTTTCAGTTCTTATAACAGACAGAAGGGAAACATTTGACAGGTAAGGATACATACAGGAGGCATGTATATCCTTATAGATCAGCACTATGGCGGCAGTATAGAAAGGATGAGAGTGGGTTTACATCCACTTTAAGGCAGTTCTGTAGGCAAAAGGGGGCCATTAGCAAGGTGTACCCAATAAAGTGGCTGATGAGTGAGTGTGTGTGTGTGTGTGTGTATATGTGTGTGTGTGTGTGTGTGTGTGTGTGTGTGTTTACAGTAATAATGTCCTAGCTTTGCTTTTCCTTCTGCAGGGTTATTTTACGGGCACCATATGTTGCTAAAGATTTCCTGAAGCGGGCACAATATAAACAGATGATTGGCAGGGCAGGCCGAGCTGGAATTGACAGTGCTGGGGAAAGCATCCTTATTATACAGGACAAAGATAAACAAATGGTAATCCTAATGATTTTAAAACACGAGTCAGCACTGTAAAGCTTATCTTTTACACCACCTTCCACATATTTAGAGCTTCAGTTACTTATCTAGGGATAGTAGAGTACAAGTCCAGTCTATTCCCTTTCTGTTGTCTAGATTATTATCATTGTCGCCAAGCCAGTGATGAGAAATCCATACAGATGGCAACAAAAAAAATGCAAAAAAATGGGTTGTCTATACATACGGCAGTGTGGGTTTTTTTTTTTTTTTATATAAAAGAAGAAAGATTTATTAAGGTTTTACACAGAATTGAGATCCTATACAAAATGCAACATAGAAGGTACAACATGACAATGGAATAACTATCGAAGATCTGACATCAAGTCTTTAAAGTGTAGGTTCACCGGTAAGTTGCTATTTTTACCCTTAGATGGATGCTCATTTAGTCTAGGGGAATCGGCTAGTTGTTTTAAAATCGAAGCAGTACTTACCTTTTTAGAGAGCGATCTTCTCCGCCGCTTCCGGGTATGGGCTGTGGGACTGGGCGTTCCTTCGTGATTGACAGGCTTCCGAAAGGCTTCCGACGGTCACATCCATCGCGTCACGATTTTCCGAAAGTAGCCGAACGTCGGTGCGCAAGCGCAGTATAGAGCCGCACCGACGTTCGGCTTCTTTCGGCTACTCGTGACGCGATGGATGCGACCTTTTGGAAGCCTGTCGGAAGACTGTCAATCAAGAAGGAACGCGCAGTCCCGAAGACCCATACTCGGAAGCGGCAGAGAAGATCGCCCTCTACAACGGTAAGTACTGCTCGGATTTTAAAACAACTAGCCGATTCCCCTAGACTAAATGAGCATCCATCTAAGGGTAAAAAAACATTTATGGGTGAACTCCCGCTTTAAGCTCTGGTTCACACTGCTGTGTTTTGACATGTGATTTGACGTGTCAAATCAGCGACAATGACACTGTCCTAATCGGTGCAACGCCGCATGTGCGGCACTGCACCCATTTAGCCTAGGTTCACATTGGAGCGATTTGTCATGCGATTTGAGAGATAAAATCGCATGACAAGTCGCAGCCTATTGGCGGCAATGGCACTGTTCCAATCGGTGCGACACCGATTTTGCGGCGCCGCACCGATTTGCAAAAGTAGTTCCTGCACTACTTTTGCCGATTTCAGGTGCGATTTCTATAGACATCTGTGTATGAAGCCACACAAATGTCTATCAAGTAGGACCTGAAATCGCGCTGACCTTGCTACTTTGAAATCGCGCTACTTCAAGTAAAGTAGCACGATTTCAAAGTAGCATCAGTGTGAACCAGGGCTCAAAGTAGTTTCTGTACTACTTTTTGCGATTTCAGACCGCAATTTACATTGACATCTGTGCAGAAACCTGCATAGATGTCTTTGTAATCATGGCCGAAATCAAGACTCCCAGCGGGAGTGAAATCGTGCGAGTTCAGCCCTAAACCAAAATAAAAAAACACTGAAACTTGGGCCTCATTCACACGTGCCCAGAGTTTGGCTTGGAGTTTTGAAAATGAAAGATAGAAGCTGGTTGGTTGCCATGCACAACTGATTCTGACATTCCAGTTTTAGTTCATACCCATTATCTATAAATTGGATGGCTGGAAAGTACTATATGACCCTGTTCATGTGGGACAATTAACTGTGTGCCCCATTCAGACTGTGTTTTACGGGTACAGGGATGTGTAGGTGTTGCGTGCATCCCTGTGCTGGCAGTCCCATAAATGTCTATCGAGACACATGGCTACACGGACACAGCCGCTGTGTCCCAATGTGTGTGTGCGAGTCCCTGGATGTCCTTCCCTGCACAAATGTCACATTGGGAAACAGCGGTTGTGTCTGTACAGCAACATGTCCCAATACACATCTGTGGGACTGCCGGCATGGGGATGCACGCAACATCAGGCATCCGCTTGCCATTAACTCACCTGCATGGGTCGCGCAACTAATTGCCCCACATTACAGTTAGATGCAAACACATGTCTAAACCAAAGATGTTTGGGAGTTCTAGGACTAAATGGGTTAAATGGCCTTACTTTTAAGGCATAATATTAAAAACATTGACATTTCTCTTGTGTAATTATCTATAGTGATAGCTACTGTTTTTTAAAGTCCAGGTAAATGTTGTTTGTGCTGGTCATTAACATAAACCGTGTAATGTTTGCTTGTAGTGTAATAATTTAAAAAAAAAATGTGTTTTTTACTTAATGGCTTTTGTTTTTTTCCCATGCTATGCTTGTTTTGCTTCTGCTTTGTACATACCTATTTTAGGTTCAGGAATTGGTTAGCAAGCCACTAGAAAAATGTTCTAGTAACCTCATGCATGATGATGGAAAAGGATTTCAAAATTTACTGCTTTCACTAGTTGGAATAAAGGTAATATATTTTGTTTTATTTAACATTGATATAGCTTGTATTTCCATAGTAAAGGTTAATAACTGATCATTATTTCAGTTGTCACAGTGACAGAAAGTGAAAGAAATGTTTTATTTGTCATTAGCTCTGGAACAAGAGGTGGCGGGGAGTGCCCTAAAGGGGACATCTGTTCTGGAGAAAGCTGTAGAAGCAGGGATTCCTCCACACTTTTGGGAGACTTTGTCGTTTTCCTCAAGTGCATTTCCCAGTCTCTTGATGATAAATAAATTTTATATATATATATATATATATATATATATATATATATATATATATATATATAATCAATTTAATGCATTCGATTTTCAAGTTGGGCTGTTGACATTTTACATTTACAAATTCACATTTTGTTTTCAGTAATTCATTTATTAATAAAGTTATGTATATTAAGGTGTGTGTGTGTGTGTGTGTGTGTGTGTGTGTGTATACCGTATTTATTGGCGTATAACATGCACAGGCATATAACACGCACCCTAACTTTAAAAGGGAAGTTTCATAAAAAAAACTTTCCGCATCCCCCTGCATATAACGCACAGTTTATCCTCTATTTTTAGGGTAAAAAAGTGAGTGTTATATGCCAATAAATACAGTGTGTGTGTGTATATTTATGTATGTGTGTGTGTGTGTGTGTGTGTGTGTGTGTGTGTGTATATATATATATATATATATATATATATATATATATATATATATATATATATATACATATATATAATATTATAGTGCATTTTCGGTGCTAATGTTTTTTATGTATATACTTTTGAGCGTGTTTGAGATATCTGTATTTGCATATGAGTAAAAAAAAAATTTTTTTATATCTTGCACATTTAATTATATGAAAAAAAAATAACAATAATACTTTTTCCTATTTGGCAGTGTAATCCCCAGCCCTTTGTCTGGTTGTCATATACTGTTAATATAAAAGTCCAGAAATGGATGTATTCCCAAGATGCAGTAAAACAAAAATGTCACAAATCCAACACATTTTGAGGGTCAACAAAATACCCCCTTCATCGGGGTTTCTGAATGAATGAATGAATGATCATTTATACTGAGCTGAGATGGAGGAACACAAAGCACACAGTCTGTGTCAGCAGCTGGATTGAGTGTACTCTTAAGCCAGCTACTGACAAACTGTGTGCTTTAACCACTTAAGCCCCGGACCAATATGCTGCTAAATGCCCAAAGACGTTTTTACAATTCGGCACTGCGTCGCTTTAACAGACAATTGCGCGGTCGTGCAACGTGGCTCCCAAACAAAATTGGCGTCCTTTTTTCCCCACAAATAGAGCTTTCTTTTGGTGGTATTTGATCATCTCTGCGGTTTTTATTTTTTGCGCTATAAACAAAAATAGAGCGACAATTTTTAAAAAAATGCAATATTTTTTACTTTTTGCTGTAATAAATATCCCCCAAAAACATATATAAAAAAATGTTTTTCCTCAGTTTAGGCCGATACGTATTCTTCTACCTATTTTTGGTAAAAAAAAATCGCAATAAGCATTTATCGATTGGTTTGTGCAAAATTTATAGCGTTTACAAAATAGGTTTTATTTTTTTTATTTTTTTTACTACTAATGGCGGCGATCATCGTTTTTTTTCGTGACTGCGGCATTATGGCGGACACTTCGGACAATTTTGACACATTTTTGGGACCATTGTCATTTTCACAGCAAAAAATGCATTTAAATTTCATTGTTTATTGTGAAAATTACAGTTGCAGTTTGGGAGTTAACCACAGGGGGCGCTGTAGGAGTTAGTGTTCACCTAGTGTGTGTTTACAACTGTAGGGGGGTGTGGCTGTAGGACTGACGTCATTGATCGAGTCTCCCTATAAAACGTATCACTCGATCGATGCAGCCGCCACAGTGAAGCACGGGGAAGCCGTGTTTACATACGGCTCTCCCCGTTCTTCAGCTCCAGGGAGCGATCGCGACGGAGTGGCTATAAACGAATAGCCGCGCCGTCGTCCCGGATCGCTCCCCGCGGGAATCCGACCGCCGCATGTAGCGGTGGGGGGGTCCCGATCGGACCCCCGACCCGCGCAAAGGCAAGGACGTACCTGTACGCCCATTTGCCTGTACGTGCCATTCTGTGGACGTACATATACATGCGGCGGTCGGGAAGTGGTTAACAAACGCACCTGGTTTCACATACTGTAGACGTGCATTTGTTTTCGTCCGAATGCATTTTCGTCAGAATTTCGAGGATTTTCGCGTTCGTTTTAACAAATGATAGCAAACGTGCAGAATCCAAAAGATCCAACATAAAAAATGCTTTTTCATTTCGTTGCGACAACAGTTCGATATAGATAGAAGATTCGACATGACGTGACAATAGCGATCTGTGTCTATGGAACCTGCGGTTGAATGTGCCTAACCTAACTCTTTTAGTCCAAGATTATTCTACATAGAGAGAAAAGATTTTACATTATAGAGACATGAAGATTCGATGAAGCAGCTAAAAACATACGATCTCCACGAGCGGACATTTATGGTCAAATGCTCCGCCCATAGGCTATAGAAGAATTCTAATGTTGGTTGACTAGTAATAATAATAAATATAATTTTTACTGGTCATACAACATTAAAATTCTACTATAGCTTGTGGGCAGAGCATTCGACCAGAAATGTACGATTGCGGCGTTGTACAATTTCGCTGCTCCGTCGAATCTTTTTAGAACATTCGACAGACACCATAAGCCTTCAATGACAGATTCGACCTTAATTCAGATTTTCGGACAAAGGCATTTTTCCCAAGGCATCTTTCAGGACAGCACCTTAAGAGATAGTGACTCCACCCACAACCACAGGAAACACCTTCTTCCTCCAGATCTTTAAAGGGAGGCACCTCCCTAGCATACCTAAGTTTTTGTGTTTCCTCCAGCCTGGAGGGAACATCTTCTGTGAGGGGAGTCAATATCTTCTCAGGTGTTCCTGGAAGATGGCTTTCCCTCTTACTTTTCCTCCGTTGAGACCGTCTGTCCTCCCATGCTACCCAAACGGCAGCGGTAGCATTCGGGCTCCTTTTTTCCCCCTCAGTGCTCGGAGAGAGCCGAAAAAACGATCGGTGGCCTGGGAAAGCAACGGCGGTCGCGCCGCCGCCATTTTGGCGTGGTCCAGGATGCAACAGCAGGTCGCCAGGTCAGCGCGACCGCAGGGGAAAGAGTCAGGACAGAGGCTGGGACCTATTTCCGTTTCCGGTCTGGTGCAGAGGCGCTGTAGGAGTCTGGAAACGGCGTGTGAGCCACTGTAAAGTGCTGTTCATCTGTAATGGAGGACGCAGAGGTTACAGCGGTGGGGACAGGCACAGGCACCAGCAAGGCTCAGGTAGGAGGCAGCAGTGCAAGTCTGCCTTTTTCCTTACCTGTATTTTTTTTTCTTTTCTGGTCTCCTTTTTTCTAAATTCCCCCTTTGTCTGGGCACTGGAATTGGCACATTTCTTCCCTATAAGGGGGGTGCATCCACGGGGACTGGGTCTCACTAACGATTCCCCTGCTTTCGTCCTTCTCCCCAGGCCAAGACTTCTGACCCAAAAAAGAAATGTCGGCGAGAATTGGAAGAAAGCTCTATGCAGCACATGCATTTCTTCTTTAGTATAGGAGGAATCAGCCTTGGTACGGGAAGAGTTGGTTGCCTCTGTAAAATAACTTTTTGCCACGATTAAAACTTTTTGTGACTCATTCGTTTCCCCTACACTTCACAGTCCTCCCAGGAGTCTGTGGCTATTCCAGCATTAACGTCTCTAGCTGAAGAGCCTGTTACCAGGGAAGTACAGTCCCACGTACCTTCTAGTGACGATTCAGAGGACTCAGGAGAAGACTCCGCATTGTCCCCTTCAAGATTTAAATTATCCCTGGAAGAGGTGGATGGGTTACTTAGCGCCATTTATGGTACTTTGGGTCTAAGTGAGGAAAGAAAGGATTTAAGTTTACATGACCGCATGTATGCAGGTCTAAGTGAACCCAAGGGTCAGACATTTCTGATGCCATAAAAAAGGAATGGCAGGATCGAGAGAGAAAAAAAATATTTTTCTCAAAAGCCCATAAAAGGCTTTTTCCTTTTGAGGAAGATCCCTCTGCAGTATGGAATAAGGTCCCTAAACTGGATGCGGCCTTCTCTCAAGTTTCCAGGTCCACTGATCTGTCTTTTGAAGACATGGGGGTTCTCAAAGACCCTATGGGCAAATGCATGGATCTCCTACTTAAAAGATTGTGGCAGTCGATCATGAATAATTTAAAGCCCGCTATAGCCACAACGTGTGTAGCCAGAAATTTTGAGTTTTGGACTAACCAATTAAAGTCCCATATAGTGGCGGATTCACCTAAACAAGAAATCTTAGACCCTTTTTCCACTTTATCTTCTGCAGTTGCTTACATAGCAGATGCTTCAGTTGATGCAATTAAAATGTCGGCAAGATCTGCAGCCTTGACTAATACTGCAAGAAGGGCATTGTGGTTAAAGACTTGGCCAGGTGATGCAGTTTCAAAAAATAAGCTTTGCGGGATTCCTTTTTCGGGGGACCTTCTTTTTGGGCCTGATCTAGAAAGTATCCTAGACAGGACGGCTGATAGGAAGAAATCTTTCCCAGTTAACCACTTTAGGACCTTGCCTGTTTTTCAGATTTGGCGTTTACAAGATTAAAACTTTTTTTTTTGCTAGAAAATTACTTAAAACCCCCAAACATTATATTATTATTTTTTTAACACCCTAGAGAATAAAATGGCGGTCATTACAATACTTTTTGTCACACCGTATTTGCGCAGCGGTCTTACAAGCGCACTTTTTTCTAAAAAAATATGTAATTAAAAAATAAGACGTCAGTAAAGTTAGCCCAATTTTTTTATATATTGTGAAAGATAATGTTACGCCGAGTAAAATGATACCCAACATGTCACGCTTCAAAAAATGCGCCCGCTCGTGGAATGGCGTCAAACTTTTACCCTTAAAAATCTCCATAGGCGACGTTTAAAAAATTCTATAGGTTGCATCTTTTGAGCTACAGATGAGGTCTAGGGCTAGAATTATTGCTCTCGCTCTGACGATACCTCACTTGTGTGGTTTGAACACCGTTTTCATATGCGGGCGCTACTCACGTATGTGTTCACTTCTGTGCGCGAGCTCGTCGGGACAGGGCGCTTTAAAAAAAAATGTGTCCTTTTTTTATTTTATTTATTTTATAAATTTTTACACTGAAAAAAATAATTGATCACTTTTTTTCCTAATTACAAGGAATGTAAACATCCCTTGTAAAAGAAAAAAGCATGACAGGTCCTCTTGAATATGAGATCTGGGGTCAAAAAGACTTAAATGCAAAAAAAAATTAAATAATAATTTGTCATGGGCGGAAGTGACGTTTTGACGTCACTTCCGCCCTGCTATGCTATGGGGACGGGTGGGGGCCATCTTGCCCTCACTCGTATCCCAGCCGAGCAGAGGAGAGGACCCGATCGCCTCCGCCGCTGCCGACGGCTCCGGTAAGTGGCGGAGGGCGCGGGAGGGGGGGCCTCTCCTGCCGCCGATAACGGTGATCTCGCAGCGAATCCGCCGCGGAGACCACCGTTATCGTTTACAGGACGGCTCAAATAAAAGATGGATATCTCGGTTGTGGCAGCAGCTGCTGCCATTACCGAGATATCCATCTTTAAAAACAGGACGTATATGTACATGAGCGGGTCCTTAAAGCGGGAGTTCACCCATTTATTAAAAATTTTTTGTTCTCCCCTTAGATTCCTGCTCGTTCGGTCTAGGGGAATCGGCTATTTGTATAATATGAGCAGTACTTACCCGTTTTCGAGATGCATCTTCTTCCGTCGCTTCCGGGTATGGGTCTTCGGGAGCGGGCGTTTCTTCTTGATTGACAGGCTTCCGAGAGGCTTCCGACGGTCGCATCCATCGCGTCACTCGTAGCCGAAAGAAGCCGAACGTCGGTGCGGCTCTATACTGCGCCTGCGCACCGACGTTCGGCTTCTTTCGGAAAATCGTGACGCGATGGATGCGACCGTCGGAAGCCTCTCGGAAGACTGTCAATCAAGAAGGAACGCCCATACCCGGAAGCGACGGAGAGGATGCATCTCGTAAACGGGTAAGTACTGCACATATTTTAAAACAAATAGCCGATTCCCCGGTGAACCCCCGCTTTAAGTGGTTAAAAAGAAGAAACAACCCCCAAGACGTTTTTTTTTTTTTTTTCAACCTCAAAAAGCTCAAGAAAAAGACAACAAACCCCAGGGGGGTATGAGGAACCAGGCCGCACAGAAGGCAAAAGGAAAAGGTGGAATCCTTTTCCATCCTTCGACACAAGCCGAGAAATCCCAATGACTCAGCCGTGCGGGTAGGCAGAAGATTACAGAAGTTTCTTCTGCAGTGGTCAGTGGTAACATCCAATTAGTATGTCCTGACCACTCTAGCCCAGGCTTATGTCATAGAGTTCGCGTAGAACCCCCCGAAGAGGTTTTTTATAACAGATACCCCAAAAGACTCAGAAAAATCCCTGGCCATGGAGTCCTCATTGAGAAAACTGATTTAACAGGGTGTGGTGGTACAAGTACCTCCAGAAGAGCAGCAACTGGGGTTCTATTCACACATCTTCCTGATAAAGAAACCAACAGGAAAATTCTGAATGATCCTAAACTTGAAAAATTCAAGATGGACTCAATATTTTCAGTCAAAAACGTATTGACGCCAGAGTGTTATATGGCGTCAATAGACTTAAGGGATGCATATCTGCACATCCCGATCTCCCCTCAGTCACAGAGGTACCTCAGGTTGGCAGTAAGGATGGATGGAGTGGTGCATCATCTACAGTTCAGAGCCCTTCCATACGAGCTGTCATCCTCACCTCGAATCTTCACTAAAGTGATGGCGGAAGCTCTAACCCTGCTTCGTCTACAGGGGGTTGCAGTTATACCCTACCTAGACGACCTGTTATTCTTCGCCCCATCGAAAGAAAGGTTACTAAACAATCTATCCATTGGCGCGAAACCACCTGGAATCTTTGGGTTGGATTTTGAATCTACAAAAGTCCTCCCTAGTGCCATCGATACGTTTTTTGGGTTACCAAGTCGATTCGGTGAATCAAAAAATGTTTCTCCTACAGGAGAAAAAGGACCGAGTACAGGACGCTGTGTTGCGACTGCAGTCCAGCCAGCCTATAACAATAAGGCAAGTAATGTCGGCATTGTGAGTTCTGACTTCTACGATGCCGGCCATTCAATGGGCAAGATTGCATTTCAGATGCCTACAGGCCTTTCTCCTGAGGTCATGGGATCACAGTCTCAGATCCCTGGATACCCAGATAAAAATCCCGTCTCGAGTGAAGAGGTCACTTTATTGATGGAAAGATCAGGAGGTCCTTGCAAGGGGTCTGGAGTGGTCCTTTCCAGTAGAAAGGAGACTGACTACAGACGCCAGTGCATGGGGATGGGGAGCCCATTTAGGAAAAAATTTCATCCAGGGGACTTGGATGAAAGAAGAAACAAAAGGATCGTCAAACTGTAGAGAGCTAAAGGCAATCGCATTGGCGCTAACAAAGTTTGCTCCGGACCTCCAGAATCACCATGTTCCAGTTGATCCCTTGGGTATTGAGAAAAATTCAGAAGGAAAAGGTACCGGTCATCTTGATCACACCATTCTGGCCAAAAAAAGCTTGGTTCTCGACGGTCCTAGGGATGTCAATCAAGCCATGTTGGCATCTGCCTCTCAGACAGGATCTATTAATACAAGGTCCTGTAAATCACCCAGATGTGTCCAGTCTCTCCCTGGTAGCGTGGTATCTGAAAGGCAACTTTTAAAGAAAAAAGGTTTTTCAGACTGTCTGGTGTCAACACTACTAGAAAGTAGGAAAAAGATGACGAGGGCCATATACACCAAGGTGTGGAAAGTTTATAACTCCTGGTGCACCTCATCTGGTCAAGATCTGGACGATCTTAAATCAATTTTGGAGTTTTTACAAGAGGGAGCACATAAGGGTCTAGCAGTTAGTATTTTGAAGGTACAAGTATCTGCCCTTACAGTGTTTCTGGAAAGATCTGTGGCCTCAGAACCTCTAGTAGCTAGATTTTTCAAGGCCCTTACAAGGGCTAGGCCGACCCAAATCAAGGGTTTTTCGAAATGGAATCTCTAGTGCTGCAATCCCTGGCAGGAAAACCATTCGAACCTTTGAAGGATGCGTCTCTCATAGATCTCCCCTTAAAAACTCTGTTCATGGTGGCTATCACTTCAGCACGCAGGATCAGTGAGTTACATGCCCTGTTAATATGGGAACCCTATTTATCTTTATTTTCGAACAGAATTGTTCTAAGAAGAAGAAAGAGAAACTTTTTTTCATATGTTAGATTTAAGAAGGGCTTTGTTATGCTATCTAAAAATAACAAAGAGCTTCAGACGCACAGACTATTTGTTCTGTTTGGTGGCAACAAAAAAGGTTGCCAAGCTTCAAAAGGTACCTTGGCTAGATGGTTGAAGTTATCCATTCAGGCAGCTTACTCTCACACAGACATGGTGCCACCAGTTGGAATCTGTGCTCATTCCACAAGAGCACTTACAGCCACATGGGCAGAAAGAGCTGGTGCCACCCCTGAGCAAATCTGCAAAGCAGCAACATGGTCAAGCTTCCATTCGTGCGGCATTACAGACTGGACCTCACATCTGCCAGTGACCGGGCATTTGACAGAAAGGTCCTGCAAGCTGTTGTCCCACCCTAAGAGGGTAAGTCTCTGTTATCCTCTCAGGGTGCTGTCCTGAAAGACGCCTTGGGAAAATCCAAGTTGGACTAACCTGTAACTTGTTTTCCAGAAGTCTTTCAGGACAGCAACGACCCGCCCTAGTGTTTTAATATGCTATGCTGTGACTAACGTATGTGTTTATGTGTTCCAGCCAGGGCCGGAGACAACTGAGGTATGCTAGGGAGGTGCCTCCCTTTAAAGATCTGGAGGAAGACGGTGTTTCCTGTGGTTGTGGGTGGAGTCACTATCTCTCAAGGTGCTGTCCTGAAAGACTTATCGGGAAACAAGTTACCGGTAAGTCTAACTTGAATTTTTAACGAAACAAAATAAATGAAAAAAAGGAATTCGGGAGTAACTAAATACATGTATTTTTCGGACGAAAACCAAATTCCGAAACAAAATATTTCAGCATGCACATGTCTAATAATTTGTGCGGTATACATTATAATATACGTTTGAAACTAAAGGTGTGGCACTTCAATCTCAGATTATGTCAGTCACAAACCAAAAAAAAACAGCCCATAGTCCAGATAGCCTGTCCAAATACCATTAGAACTTTTTATAATAGGACAACTCCAAGTTCCCAACACTTATTAAATTTCCCCAAACCATTGTCATGCCCCCTCTACCTACCATCACTTACAATCTAATTAATTCTGCCCCAGGATCTCCTCGCAACCAGTTATGTAACCAAATGCTTAGGCATGATTTCTGGGATCCCCAGGCAGTTGAAGAGGAAGAGTATTATTTGATGATAGATCTGCTTAAGATTGGTGAAATATCCATTGGGTAGTGATGTTTTGCTGTGAAATGTGCACACTGTACCAGAAGTATTATATGTTCTATAAAGTTACCCATATGAACACAATTGCAGATTTCAAATGAATTTTATGTTCGGTTTTTATAGATTGCAAGAACAGCCGAGGAGATCTACGGCTTTGCATGTTATACTTTGTTCAGTGTACAACAAAAACATTTATGTAAAGATAAATCACTGTGGGACATAACAAAGGAATCATTAGAAGCACTTGAAATCAAAGGCCTTATATGTGGCAAAAGCTGTCCCAAGTCAGATCAGCTTGTGTTTGAGGTTACAAGACTAGGCCAAGCAACGTATAAAGGTAACCCAACATGTTGACTCATATGGGCAATTCTTTAATATCCATAACAGCAGTTATCTGTCTTTAATGTTTATATTGTCTTGTAGGTTCCATTGATTTATCTTACAGTGATGTGCTGTACAGTGATCTCACAAAAGGACTAGAAGGCCTAGTACTAAAGAGCCACCTTCATCTTCTGTACTTGGTGACACCATACGATATGGTAGCACAGTGCAACCCTGACTGGATGACTTACTTTAGACAGGTGAAATATAACGCTGTCAAATTAAGCTTGAATTTTGTAAAAATGTGCCGTTTATCTGAGACGAGAACCTGAACTGATCCCAGAACTCAAGGCAAGACACTAAATGCTGCAAAGAAAATCAATTTTTTTTCACTATATATTTTGTAAAAATTCATGAGGGTCAATATATTATATTGTACGCTCTGGAGCTCATAACATTAAAACATATTTTGTTAAAAATAAATTCTGGGTATGGATATTTTTGCACACAATACAGTAAAATGTTCAAGCTTGGACCAGTGTAACTATGCATGATCCATACCTGTGGGATCCCCGTGGAAGCTGGAAATCCCTGTAGTAGATACTACAGTGATCATCACTAGCTTCAGAGTCCTGTGCCAAGTAGCTGCCCTTCTGCATAGCGAACACACTAGATCACTCTCGCTCTCGATGTCACACCACTTCCTCAAACTCAACTTGTCCAAAACCGAGCTCATAATATTTCCTCCCCCACGTGCCTCTTTCCCTGACTTCTCTGTCAAGAGCAATGGCACAACCATCCCCACATGGCAGGGTGTTATCCTGGACTCTGAACTCACTTTTTGGCCCCACATCCAATCACTTTCCAAAGCTTGCCGCCTCAAACTCTGCAACATCTCCAAACTATGTCCCTTCCTAAGCAATTAAACCACAAAGCTCATGATTCACTCCCTGGCTATCTCTCGCCTCGAGTACTGCAACTCCCTCCTCATTGGCTTACCTTTAACCCCTTCCATACAGGGCATTTTCACCCCCTTCCTGCCCAGACCAATTTTTAGTTTTCAGCGCTGTTGCACTTTGAATGACAATTGCGTGGTCATGCAACACTGTACCCAAACGAAATCTTTGTTTTTTTCCCCCCACAAATAGAGCTTTCGTTTGGTGGCATTTGATCATCTCTGCGGTTTTTATTTTGTTGCGCTATAAACAAAAGAAGAGCATACATTTTTTTAAAAAACACAATATTTTTTACTTTTTTATTTAATAAATATCACAATTTAAAAAAAAACATATTTTTTCCTCAGTTTAGGCCGATACGTATTCTTCTACATATTTTTGGTAAAAAAAATCGCAATAATCGTATATTTGGTTTGCGCAAAAGTTCTAGCATCTACAAAATAGGTGATAGATTTATGGCATTTTTATTTTTTTTACTAGTATTGGCGGCGATTTTTTTACTGTGACCGTGACATTGCGGCGAACACCTTTGACACGTTTTTGGGACCATTCACATTTATACAGCAATTAATGCTATAAATATGCATTGATTACTGTGTAAATGTGACTGGCAGGGAAGGGGTTAACCACTAGGGGGCCTTGAAGGGGTTAATATGTTCCCTAAGGTGTGTTCTAACTTTAGGGGGGAGGGGACTCTCAAGGGGAGGAGACCGATGTGTGTTCAGATTACCAGCAATCTCGGGCACCCGGCGGCAACCACGGCCGCCGGGCACCCGCGCCGGGTCACGAGCGTTGCCGCGGGCGCGCGCCCTAGATCGCCGGGAACACAGGACGTCATATGATGTCCACCCGGATCGGCGAGGGGTTCCTGCCGCCGTCATTTCCCAATGGCGCGGTATGGAAGTGGTTAAATAGGCTATCCCCCCCTTCAGTCCATTATGAATGCTGCTGCCAGACTCTTCAACCTTGCAAACCGCTCAGCCTCTGCTACCCCTCTCTGCCAAATCCCTCCATTGGCTGCCACTCTCCCAACAAAATTAATTCAAAATACTAACAAAAGCCATCCACAACTGCCCACAGATACATGACTAGCCTAGTCTCAAAATACCAACCTAATCATCCTCTTAGTTCCTCCCAAGATCTCCTGCTCTCTAGCTCGCTCATCACCTCCGCCCATACTCGCCTCCGGGACTTCTCCAGAGCCTCTTCCATCCTCTGGAATTCCCTACCCCAATCTGTCAGACTATCTCCCAATCCATCCACTTTTAGGAGATTCCTGAAAACTTTTCTCTTCAGAGAAGCCTATCTTGCCTTCACTTAACAACTGTATTTTTATTTTCTTCATCAGCCCATCCCCCACAGTTATTACACTTTTGTATCACTAGACCCTCCCTCCTAGATTGTAAGCTCTAATGAGCAGGGCCCTCTGATTCCTCCTCTGTTGAATTGTATTGAAACTGTACTGTCTGCCCTACTGTTGTAAAGTGCTGTGCAAACTATTGGCACTATATAAATCCTGTATAATATTAATAACTAATTTGCTCTGTATGGGCACGATTTAGAGAAGACATTGCATTATCTTAATGTATGCAAAAGTGTTCTCTGAGGTGGAAAGGCCGAGGGGGTGACATCACAATTGCCACTTCATCTAAATCGAGAACTCTTTGCATTCATAACCAAACTGTTAAGTGTTCTCTGAATGGTGCCTGTGCAGAGTGGTACTTAATACAGTTATTTCCAGATTCCACAGGCATTGGCCGGCCAGGTTTGGATCAAGCATACTTATGTTGATCTAAGCTGGACCATTATAGCTATACATAAAAACATGCATTCCTGGAATTTAGCTTTAAAATTTAAAAGAGTTGTAAAGGCAGAAGGTTTTTTATCTTAATGCATTAAGATAAAAAAAAAACCTTTTGTGTGTAGCAGCACCCCCCTAATTACCTACCTAAACCCCTTCTCTCTCCAGCGATGTCCACAAACCCCTCAGTTATACAGGACACTCCTCCTGATTGGCTGAGACAGAGCAGTGGCGCCATTGGCTCCCGCGGCTGTCAGTCAAAGTCAGTCAGCCAATCCGGGGATAGAGGGTGCGGGGCAGGGTCGGGGTTCTGTTTCTGAATGGATACACGGAGCACTGGCTCGACTTGGGTGCCCCCTGTAGTAAGCTGCTGGCTGACTGACACTCAAAGGAGGAAGGGGCTAGGAGCAGCGAAGAAGAGGATCGGGGCTTCTCTGTGCAAAACCACCTGCACAGAGGAAATACGTATAACATGTTTGTCATTTAAAAAACAAAACAAGACTTTACAATGACTTTAACTCAATATTTACTGACTTTAAATTGTTTGGGCTAAACTGGCCCAAAAAAACGATTTCCTTCATTAACTGATTCACCTGCTGGGCATACTGAATAAACTGTATGTAGCATCTGCTACATACAGTATACAGTGCTGTGTTTGGCAGTGAGACTTTCCATCCTGCTCCCAGAACAAAATCCAAGTGGGCTGAGCACTGCTCAGCCATTCATAGGAAGCTTGTATTCTGTGAATGAATTCAAAGCTTCTTCTGATTGGCTGAGGGGGGTGGATGACATAACTTCTACTGTCTCAGGCAATCGGAGAAAGCTTTGTATTCATTCATGTAACAAGTGGTTAAAGCTGAACTCCAGGAAAATGGCTAAACACATCAAATGCATATAAGGAAGCAGTTTTATGTGCCAAAGGATATGTATTATTCCCCATCTAATTCTGAGCTTTACACAGCTCTGCCTTATAGCACATGCCCGCCTGCAATTAAAATACTCTTACCTTCTCTAGCCTATGACTGGACAGTAAAAAGGAGGAGTAGTAGACTGATCAGTTCAGCTCTCTGCGGCTATCGACATGTCTCTCTATTGACATGTCTGCTCCGACATAAATAGGCTGCTTGGCTTGCAGGCAGCACCTGGTGGCTGAAACTGCTTAAACAAGGCACTCAATTCATTGACTATGGGTGTCAGCACCTGGGAGAACATTGGCCTTACATTGTTTTACATGCAGTTTTCCTCAGACCGAAAGAAAGGTGGTATTGTTCCTTTATCGCCTATCTTTCTTATTAAAGATCTCTGTTTTTAGGCAGCCTTGCATAACCCAGGCATCTAATGTCTTTGTGTATTTGCAGTATAAAAATGGATTGCCTACGTTTCCGAGTTTTGAGAATACATTTTTGTTTTCACAATTTCAATTTTGTTTTTCTGTCAACATATTTTTTATTGATGTTGTTTCTAAACATTGTTCTTGCTGTAGAGTTTAGTATTAAAATGGAGCTAAAGTCACTATACCTATCTCCTCTTTAATGGTCAAGTCCCAGAGCAGTCCCTCACCAATGGTGGCATCTTCTCCCCAGGTGTCTGGTCTTCAGACACCTTCATTCGTCAGTGCAGGATGATGTAAGTGACCCAGGGACTTTAAAACACAAGGACCGTGCTTGCCATGTAAGCTGAGCTGTGCATGCACAGCTCAGTTTATATACCTCAGGGGACTGAGCAAGCAGATAGGTGTATTTTATTGCAAAAGAGATGTTGAACGTCTCTTCTGCAATAAATAGTCTGCTTGGTCACAAGTTTTTATAAAATGCCTTCATTTCCGCTTTTAGGCACACTTTATCTCATCATAATATTATGTATAAAATAATATTGTATATATTTTGTTTTCAGTTTAATCTGCTTGATCAAGTGGATCAGAAAGTGGCTGGAAATGTAGGAGTGCCAGAAAGTTTTCTTGCACGCAAGGTTTCAGGCCAAAGTGTAAAAAAGGTTACTTTTTTTTGTATTATTATTATTAATGGTTATGTGGTTGTGTACTATGAATTATCCTTTCTCAACTCAAATGCTGTACTTATGTTAGGTTACTTACATAGTTTGCCTTACCTAATGTAATCTATCGCGGATGCCCAGTTTTACAATACAGCTAGCTGAGGCGCAAACGTCATCGGTGGGCTGGCATAGAGTGCAAAGAAGCCTGCCACCGATGCTGTTAATTTTGAAAATGGTTGCATTGGTGCCAGTCAGCACAGGAGAATATGAAAAGGTTAACCAATAAGGAAAAGGGGTGCATGTACATATGTAAGTGTACTTGTTTAACTACACACATAGTGATGCCAGTTTCTAAAAAAGGATGTGAGGAGGTCCTTATCTTTTCTATACTTTAAAGCATAACTGCAGTCAAGGTAAAAAAATATAAATAAGCACAAGGAACATTACTTACCTTGTGCTGCTGTCTCTTCTGTAGTTGAAATTCACCTCCATTGCTATGCCCCACCCCACCTCATCTTTATTTTCCGGTGCAACAGGGGTCAATAGAACTGAGGGCGCAGTGACAGGCACTCATTAAAGTGGAAGTTTAGTCCTAAACTAAAATCTCGAAATCTACACTGCAGGCACAAGCTAAGACTAACCTATCTAGCCATTTTTTTAAAGCCGATCCCATGCTGAGCTGTCAGCGGCGGCTTCTCTATGTAGGCATATGCAGAAGAGGCAGCGACAATGGAAGCCCCATAGTAAGTCTATGGGTGAAGTCACTTCCCAGGCATTTCCTAGCCGTTGGCTGTGTCCTACACAGAGCTTCCGCCGCTGGAGACCGAACTGGATCGGCTTCAGAAAAGGTATGTATAGCAAGTTTTGCTTTACAGGGTTAGATAGGTTAGTCTTAGATTATGCCTGCAAGTAGATTTAGAGATTTTGGTTTTAGGCTGGACAATTTAAGTATGCCCCACTATGCCTACCCAGGCATCAATGAAGGAGAATTTCAGCTAATAGCAGATGCGTCAACACAAGGGAGACATCCCAATGTCCCTTGTGCTGAATTTTGTGTTGACTGCACTTGGGGTTTAATCCTCTTTTTTTTTTTTTTTTTCTTGATTTTCTATATCTATATATAGTATTGGATCAGCTAACTGGAGTATTGAGTAGATTACTTGAAGTAATATATAATGTCAGGAATTTAATTACCGTATATTCAAAATGCAGACACCATTCAGTTTATGATAAAGGTTTAGGCTTGTTTCACATACATGGTTTCCCCATGGCTGTGTTTGCTCATGCACAGCAGCCCATTCATTTGAATAAGCTGCTATATCCACTGAAAACGCAGTGAAAAAAGTCCCTGCACCTTTTCAGAAAGAGCGGTCGCAGGAAAACTGCAATTTACAGTGCATGGGAGTGCTACTCAGATTAATGATACCCCCATGCATTTTCTCTGCCGGTGCAGGAACAGGTGCAGCAGCAACCACCTGCACAAGTGTAAACCTAGCCTTATTCAGGATTGCAATGAAACTTAAATGAAGGCAGAGATATAATGGTAACAAACACAAAGTAGATGTCACTTACTCCAAACTGTTTGTTATATTGGTTGGATTTCTGGCTTTGGATAACTGATACGTAATATGAAAATCAGTAAATTCTATTGAGAAGAAAATATCTGTTTTGTAAGATGAATTTTTTTATTCACAATAGTTCCCTGAAAAGTGTTGCTCTTCACATCATGTTTTCAGTATGTTCTTATTGTCTGTAATGACCTGGTTTGTAGTGAATGTTTTGTCTTTACATTTAAAAAAAATTGCAGAAAGCCATAAGACCTCCTGTGTTGTAATATCTTCTGATTGTAGAATGTAGACGAAAGAGCGGTGAATCGTCTTTACTTGTCGTTCATACTGTATGCTTTGATGAAAGATTTGGACATCTGGTGTGTGTCAGGAAAATTTAACATGCCTCGAGGGTTTATTCAGAATTTGCTGAATTCATCTGCCTCTTTCTCCTCTTGTGTTCTACATTTCTGTGAGGTAAGTCAATAAACGTGTCTTTGTAAATGATAAAACAAATGGTTTAGCATTGCAATGGTTGCATTTAATTAAAAAAGAAGTGGAAGCCCACTTTACCTTCTTATCGGCCTCAATTCTTCACAGCAGTGGTTCACAAGGGTGTTAGAAATATTTCTTAGGGTTTTTGTTGACTGCTTACTCTGTAGCATTACCATGACAAGTATCACCATGAAACCACCACCTGTTTGAACTTGACACAAACACAAATTTCTGACCCCACCATCTGCATGTTGCAGCAAAAATCAAGATTTGTCTAAAAGGGTCATCTTTTTTTTAACCTTAAAGTGACCTTTTCAATTAACCCAGCATTTAAAAATAGTGGTACATTCTTAATCTGATTAACGGTTTCAAATACCATCCTTCTATTCCCCAAAATGCTTAAGCTATGCCTGATTAAAAGGCACTTTTACCTTCTCAAAGTCAAATTTCTGTGTCTTGGAGGACACACTGTATTGGAGATTGTGTTCAGTAGTTTATATTGAGCAACCATTTTTGTAAACCTTTGCAAAAGAATGGATTACTTTAAAGGATAACTGAACTTTAGTTCAGTTATCCTTAAAATGTAGGTCCCTTATCTTAGTCTGCCACTTGTCCAAAAGCCACGGAGATCTTTGCTGTGGGTCCACTGCATGCTGCATGGGCTTTTCATTTAAATTATCCAAGAGGCTGAAAACCCGGCATCCAGATATAGCCTATTTAGTAGAACGTGGCGGCAAGGGATGTAACCCTGGAAGTTGAGTATTTTCAAGAGTTTAGTTCCACTTTACAGCAATGCCTTCTGCTTTATTCCTGTTTTTATAAAAGATCAATGTTATGTCTGTAGAAATATTTCATGCACATTTTTCTTTTTTTTTTTCTTCTAATTAATAAAGAGTGGTTTCTTTTCTCAATAAAGGAATTGGATGAATTTTGGGCATATAAAGCCCTTCTTCTGGAGGTCACCAAAAAATTGAGTTACTGTGTAAAAGCAGAACTTATACCCCTAATGGAAGTGGCTGGTGTTTTGGAGGTAAGTAAAAACATTTGCATTCAGCTGTCATTAAAAGAAAAAAAATCAATATCTTTCTGGTGCTGTTAAAATAACAAGTATTCTAAAGGTCCCTGAGACTGTAGGAAATCTGCCTTTCCCCTGAAGATCCTGGCTTTGTACCTCATAAAATGGTAATAAACCTGGTCCAATGATGCTTTAAAAAGGAGGAGTATAGCCAAACAATTTTGGCTATACTTCTCCTATGGATCACAGGAGTGCAGTTCACAGTCACAAGCTCTCTGTAGGCTGAAGATCGAGAACTGAGTGATCAGCAGCCTTTTGATCGCTCAGTTCTCAGTCTTCGAGGCAGCGTGGGACAGCTGCAGCCATTTAGGTGAGTATGATTGAATGTTTTTTTCTTTATCGTACATCACAGGACACAGATCAGCCATAATAATTACTATGTGGGTTATGCGCCACCTATAGATGAATGGATACTGGCAGATTAATCAAACAGGAAGTCTTACCCTATATATACCCTATATTACCCTATATATCCTACACAGGCAGTACCTCAGTTTTTTCACTAGTGTCTGTAAAGTGGTGGTCACTGATTTGTTGCATGTGCTCTTGGAGAATACTTGGAGGTTCTATTAGGAATCACGGCCTTCAATCAGATCCATTCGAAAAAGCTGTCAGCGAAAATTAATAGTACCTGAGCCTAATTGGATAAAAGAGAAAAATCCTCAGTTTGCCTGTACTGCAGCCTTACAGCGCTGGACCCTGTGTAATGGAACCCTGTGTAGTGTTTGTTCTCACCAAGGTGCTTTCCTGCAGGGTGTTATACAGGTCCAGGGGAGTGGACCCCAGATTAAGGGGGACCCCCAGTCCCTAAAGGTCCTTTATGACAAAGCCACCGTAATGGGTGAAGATTGGACTCCTGTTATATTCAGTATTCCTGCAGCAGGAATTGTAAGTCTGCATTTTGCAGTTTCTCTTTAAAAAAAAAAGGAGATGTAAGGGTTGTCTCCCAGTGGCCACTGGGGGCAGTGCGCTGTTCATGCTCTGTCTGTATACTTAGGAGTATTGGGTACAGTGTCTCCTCCAGTCACCAGAGGGTGTGGGCTCGCTCAGTATGGCCTGATCCTGTATAGACAGAAAGTAGAAATGGGGACATTAGGTCTATCTTAAGATCTCAAGCTCCTGGATATCCTTCAGTTTCAGATAGGCCTGGTCCGATCAGTGATGACCTTTCTGCAAGAGGTAGATTTCGGGGTTTATAGTCATCAATGACGCATATCCTCAGGTGCTGTTTTTTTCCCAGGCTCATGAGGTTTCTGCAATTACAGTGCAAATTCATCTTTTTTTATTGCATTGTAACTCTGCTCTTTGGGCTGTCCATAGCTCCCAGGGTTCACAAAGCTCCTGGCCCTGGTGCTGGAATTGCTAAAAGTTGCAGGGGGTGTCAATCTTTGTATACCTCAATAATAATCTTTTCTCAGGAAGCAGTTGGTTCCAGATTTTCCTTGGATACATTTCTGCAGGAGGAAGTTGTATTTAAGTCGACGCACTTTTCCTACGTACAGTCCTAATCCAGGTCTTATGTACAGGATCATTCTCTCACTGTCTGGAACATGAAGATCTGAGCATTGGATTGCCAGAGAACTCCTGAGGTATTACAGAGCTCAAATTGGTGGTTGATGGTTTCGGAACTGGAGAGGGCGAAATTCTTCCTTTCAGGGGTTTGGAATATATTAACCACTGAGGCCAGTCTCTCCAATTGGTTTGAAGGTGGCTACAGTTCAGTGGACGTGGGTTCCACAGAAGAGAAGACTGCCCATCTGTATCTTGAACTTTTTGGTCAGTACACTTTGCTCTGGATTATTGGATGAACCAGTTGTAGGTTCAATCCAACACTGCCTCTACGGTGGCATATATCAACCACCAGGGCGGCACCAGGAGTCGAGCGGCTCAGGAAGGTAAACCACATTCTGTCTGGGGCAGAACAGGTGCTGTCTCTGTTGCTAGTAGATATTCCATGTATAGAAAAATGACAGGGTTTTTTCCACCCTTCAGCAACTAATGCCGGGACTATGCGGTCCCTGATTTGTGAGAACTTTTTTGGCAATCTGCCAACGTTGGGGAGCTCTGCAATAAGTTGGACAGGTTGTGTCTGGGACGAGAGTCCCAATGGCAATAGTGGCTGTCACGGTCTCTGCCCCTCCATGTCCCTTACACCCCGAAGAGCTGTCCCCTGCTGTGATCATTTGGGGTGTGGTTGTATTGCATTGTTTGTGTGTGTCTGCCTTGGAAGATATGTATATTATGGGATGGATGTCCATGTGGAGGAGAGGGGCGACTCCTCCAGCAGCCCCCCCCTACTGATAAACTTAAATACACCTGACCTGTGTGTCTATTGTCATTGAACAGTTGAACCCACCCTGATCCAAGGGTGGGAGGAAAGTGTCTCTGAGGCATTTGATCTGTTTAAACGTGCTGGAAGAAAGGCAGTTGTGTGGTTTGCCAGTCCTGCAGTCTCCATCCTGAGAATGTCTTATCCCTGTGATCGCCTGTGCTGTGAGTAGAGCGAACTCTGTTCTTTTGTGCCCAAGACTAGGCACGGACTATCCCTACTTGCCAGAATGCTGTCATTTCTTCTGTTTGGCCAGCCTGGCACGGATTACTCCTTACCAGCATGGACGTTGCTACCCCACTGTGCATTTATATTGTGTTATGGGTTCTTGTTTTGCCCGGCTGTGATACTTGCTGCCTGGCTGCGTGTTAACCCCCTCTACCGTTTAATAAAAAGCTTTGTGGGTGCTCCTACTCTCCGCGTGTGTCTGTTCCGCCTACATCTCCGTCACAGGGGTATATGCACTGGTAACCAATTCTGCCTAATTGAGGCCTTCCCTCTGTTTCGACTACTGCTGCATCTTTTGCAAAGAATCTGGGGGGTGGTAACACTGATAATAGTGTTGGCCAAATTAGCCCAGGAGACAGCGAATGGACAGCGAATCTTGCAAGGGACGCTCCTTGGACACTTCCAGTCCATCTGGACCTAATGGTCTTGGGTCCTGTTTTATCCGCACTGTTGAACACCTGGAAGCTGGCTTTAGGGAGCTTAGATTACAGGACTTTGGATTTTTTTTTACCTGGGGTGAAGCCAAGAATTGGCAGCCGCAATATCTGTGAGTGGGAGTTTCTTTCCTTCCTCCAATCAGGAAGGGTATGGAGATTGGCCTTTAAGGACCAGATTCGACCCTATCCATTTTTTTCCAGAAGTTTCTCACTCATACATTCTTCATACAGGTATATTGTAGACAGTCCCGCCGGTCAGGCCAACCTTGTGTCCTTGGGACTTGAATTTGCTCTGAACTGTCCTTGCAGAGGCAACCTTTTGAACCAATTTGAGAAACTTTGTTAGTCCTTTGACTCGGAATGTGGCTTTTTGGTTGCCATCACTTCAGCAAGTGGAGTGTCAGAGCTGATGGCTCTCTCATGCAACGGTTCTTGGTCTTACATCATAAGGCTGGCTTCACACTGAAGCGTCAGCCGCGGTGACGGTATAGCCGCGCTATTTGTAGCGCGGCTATACCATCGTTTTTACCGCGATATTCGGCCGCTAGCAGGTAAGAGAGCTGCCGCTCCAGGTGAGCTCACTAAGGTAATTGATGTCCACTCAGAAGCAGATGGGTGCTGGCAATGCACAGGATGTGCAAAAACAATAAGGATATGGACAGCCGCACTCCAGTAACTTGAAAAAAGACGTGCCCTTTATTGGGTACAGGAAAAAATGCACTACAGGTATCAGCACACAGTGGGATAAACAGCTGACGCGTTTCGCATTGAGTGTCAATGCTTAATCATAGCTAGCGGCCGAAAAAGGGTTAATACCGCCCGCGTTGCGGCGGTATTACCGCGGTATTACAGCGGTATTACCGCGCTTTCCCATTGATTTCAATGGGAAGGCGCGGTATAGGAGCGGTGAACACACCGCTCCTATACCGCGGTAAAGAAGCGGCTAGCAGGACTTTTCGAGCGTTCCTGCTAGCGCGCCGCTTCAGTGTGAAAGCCTTTGGGCTTTCACATTGAAGAGTACAGGGCATGATTTTTCATGCGGTATAGCAGCGCTATTTTTAGCGCTGTACCGCATGAAAAACTTCCCAATGTGAAAGGGGCCTAAGGTGATGTTGCGTCCTCATCCATCTTTATTGCCTAAAGTGGTTTCTAGTTTTCACTTGAATCGGGACACTGTCTTGCCTTTCTTTTCTAACCCTCAGTTAGAGATCGCTGCATTCTCTGGAGGTAGTTCAGGCAGTCAGGATTTACTTGAACTTTTGGTGCAGATCAGGAATCCTGGTTTGTGCTGCCAGCAGAGCTCAGGAAGGATAGGAGGCATCCAAATTAACAATTTTTGGATCCACCAGTCAATCAAGCCTAATGCCTCGTACACACATATGGGATTTCCGATTATAAAGTTCCCATTGAAAATCCAGAGGGGAAAGCCGAGAACCTGCTCGGTTCAGTCTTTCCCCTACACACAGCCAGTTTTCCCCGACAGGAAAACTGCAATGGAGCTTTCAAGTGCATTGCTTTAGGACATCTTGCATAGTAATTATTATGTCTGCTCTGTGTCCCCTGATGTACGATAAAGAAAATTGGATTTTTCCTACAGCTTACCTGTTAAATTCTTTTCTTGGAGTACATCACGGACACAGAGGTCCCTCACCTTTTTTTGGGGATATTCACTGTTTTGCTACAAAACTGAGGTACTTCCTGTGTAGGAGGTGTTATATAGGGGACTTCCTGTTGATTTGAGTCGCTAGTGTCCATTCACCTCTTGTACCGTGATGTGCTCCAAGAAAATGATTTATCAGGTAAGCAGTAGGAAAAATCTGATTTTCAAATGTAATAATATTCTACATACTATCCTGGGGAATTCGTTTATACAAATCTTGACTTGAGCGCAAGTCAAGCTGTACCACAACCACTTTTGTCCAATGAATCTCATATGGGTAAGGTCATACATCATATTGGGGGATCAGCAGCAATGTTCAAGAGAGGTGGGCCACAGCTCAACATGCAGAGCTTGTACATTAACCACTTAAGGACCGTCTAACGCCGATATACGTCGGCAGAATGGCACGGCTGGGCACAATCACGTACCTGCCCACAACCCGGTCCAAAGCTCTGTGACCACGGCCGCGGGACCCGCAGACCCCGATCACCGCTGGAGTCCCGCGATCGGTCCCCGGAGCTGAAGAACGGGGAGAGCTGTGTGTAAACACAGCTTCCCCGTTCTTCACTGTGGCGCCTTCATCGATCGTGTGTTCCCTTTTTAGGGAAACACAATCAATGACGTCAGACCTACAGTTAGAAACACAGATGAGGTCACACTTAACCCCTTCAGCGCCCCCTTGTGGTTAACTCCCAAACTGCAATTGTCATTTTCACAGTAAACAATGCATTTTTAATGCATTTTTGCTGTGAAAATGACAATGGTCCCAAAAATGTGTCAAAATTGTCCGATGTGTCCGCCATAATGTCGCAGTCACGAAAAAAATCGCTGATCGCTGCCATTAGTAGTAAAAAAAAAAAAAATGAATAAAAATGCAATAAAACTATTCCCTATTTTGTGAACGCTATAAATTTTGCGCAAACCAATCGATAAACGCTTATTGCGTTTTTATTTTATTTTTTTACCAAAAATAGGTAGAAGAATACGTATCGGCCTAAACGGAGGAAAAAACATTTTTTTATATATTTTTTGGGGATATTTATTATAGCAACAAGTAAAAAATATTGAATTTTTTTCAAAATTGTCGCTCTATTTTTGTTTATAGCGCAAAAACTAAAAACCGCAGAGGTGATCAAATACCACCAAAAGAAAGCTCTATTTGTGGGGAAAAAAAGGACGCCAATGTTGTTTGGGAGCCACGTCGCACGACCGCGCAATTGTCAGTTAAATTACTGCAGTGCCGAATCGCAAAAAGGGGCCAGGTCCGTTACCTGCATTTTGGTCCAGGTCTTAGGTGGTTAATGCCCCTAATTTATTCATGCTCACGTTTTGTGAAGTATGCTGTAAGGACAGGTGTACTTTGAGCTGTCAATACTCTGTTTTGCTGCTCCAGGTGATTAGCCTCTAATGATCCCAGCTGTACACCGCATGTGTGTGACAACATCTTGTACAGAGTTTTCAAGCCAGCTTTTACGCTAAACCTGGATCCATTGTCTGTGATGGAAAGACAGCTGTCATTAAACTTTAAAAATGCTATTTAGTACTCGGGTCCACTGGGTAATGATTTAGGCTGCTTTCACATTGGGCAGCGGAGGTGCGGTGACGGTATAGCCGCGCTATTTTTAACGCTGCTATACCGTCGTATTTACAGCGATATTCGGGCTCTAGCGGTGAGGTTTTAACCCCCGCTAGCGGCCGAAAAAGGGTTAATACCACCCGCAATGCGCCTCTGCAGAGGCGCATTGCGGGCGGTATTACCGCGGTTTCCCATTGATTTCAATGGGAAGGCGTGGTACAGGAGCTGTAAACACCCCGCTCCTATACCGCTCCAAAGATGCGGCTAGCAGGACTTTTGGAGCGGTCCTGCTACCGCACCGCTTCAGTGTGAAAGCTTTCGGGCTTTCACATTGAAGCCTGCAGGGCAAGATTTATTCATGCGGTATAGCAGCGCTATTTTTAGCGCTGTACCGCATGAATAACGCCTCAATGGGAAAGGGGCCTTAGGCTCCATGCACACTGGATATTGGACTTTGGGGTTTTTTTTTTTTAAAGCCCATAAACTCCACTTTATGTGTCCATGCACACATGGAAGTTTTTCAGCTTCAATGAGTAGTGGAGTTTATGGGCTTTTTTTCTGAACGCCCAAAAATTGCCTTCAAAGTGCTGTTTTTTTACCTAAAAAAAAAAAAAAAAACCCAACCCTGATCAACGTAAAAAAACGATAATAAACACTCAAAAACTTCGCTCGCCAGCTTTTTTTGGCATTTTTGATCCATTGAAAAAAAAATGCTAGCTCTACAAAAACGCTAATAAACGCTATTGCAAAAACGTTAAGTGTTGAAAGACTCCCTGCAAAGCTACTGCCCTTTTTATAACATTATTTTAGCCTCCAGTGTGCGTGGAGCCTAAGCGCTGACTCCAGCATTAAACGCGTCTACCTGCTTGTCCCCCACTGTACTTGTTCCATCTGTCATTTAGTTTTAGTGTTTATACCGAGTTAAGTGGATTGTTGGAGTGCAGTCATCCGGATCTTCCTTGTCTTCTGTACTTGCTTTGAACTGTATATGTGTATATCTTATCAGTTTTCTTAATATATCTGTGTTTTTTTTTTTCGTAAGAGTAATATGAAATTCTTTCTTTAAATGGTAGAGAACTGAAAATGGCTTCTTTTGAATTTAATGTTTAATGTCATGTTTTTTATTCAATAGGCCCGGGCCAAACAACTTTATAATGCAGGTTATACCACTCTGGCACATCTGGCTAATGCTGATCCACAAGTGATGGTTAATAGCATTGAACATTTATCAAAACGCCAGGCAAACCAGATTATTAGCTCAGCAAAGGTGAGAAGTGTCATGCGTACTTTATGCATGAAATTGATGCATATTTAAATGTTAAGAATATATCTTGTCGCAGATAGAGTATTCATAAATCATTCGTTTTTATTTTTGAGTTTAGAGTTTTGAGAGTTCAGATAATGTTATAATTTTCTCTTCCTGTTTAACACAGTGTGATGTCTGGGCATACAGCCAAGATAGCTAAAATTGCTGATTGGAGGAAAGGCACACACCCCCAGAGGCGGCTCTAGACATTGTGAAGCCTGATGCCGCGTACACACGATCATTTTTCAGCATGAAAAAAAAACGTTGTTTTTCAGCATGTCCAAAAAACGAAGGTATCCCAACTTCATCATTAAAACGACGTTGCTCACACACCATCGTTTTTAAAAAATGATCTAGCAAAGCGTGGTGATGTACAACACGTACGACGACACTATAAAGGGGAAGTTCCATTCGCCTTTGGGCTGCTTTAGCTGATTCTCTGTTAGTAAAAGACGATTCACGCTTTTCTGTCTGTTACAGCGTGATGAATGTGCTTACTCCATTCAGAACGGTAGTTTTACCAGAACGAGCGCTTGTTGTCGTTTTTCAGAACACACGGTCATATTAAATGACGTTTTTTAAAAACTACGTTTTTTTCATGCTGAAAAATGATCGTGTGTACGTGGCATTAGTCAAAACTTAGACATGAGGCCCCACACACGGCACAAAGATGCAGAAGACGGTCAGAGACCTTGCAGACAATGATGCAGGAGACAGTCAGAGACTGTGCAGACAATGATACAGGAGACGGTCAGAGACTGTGCAGACAATGATACAGGAGATGGTTTTATTATGGTAATGCCAAGCAAACTCTTACCTGATTAACACGGTATCAAACTTTGGAGCCACAGACAGGGTACTGACAGACAATCACACCACAAAGATGCAGGAGACGGTCAGAGACTGTGTGGACAATGATACAGGAAGACGGTCAGAGACTGTGCGGCCATGATAACAGAATGAGCATAATTGATAACTTTGCAGTGTAATGCTTCTTTATTATCAGCAGGTTTAGGGAGAAGGTAAATAACACCGCTGTATTACTTAACTGTAATAAAGAATGTGGTGCACCGTTCTGGCTGTACTGTCCGGCAGAGGAATCTGAATCGCAAAAATCGCAGCATAGAATTATAAATGTTTTGGTAAATGACATAACATTTTGCATATGTGCTTGAATAGCTGTTTGCCTGGCGTTCATTTTGAAAGAGGAACTGCAGCAAGATAAATTAAAAAAGCCCATTAAAAATAAAATGAGCCCTCCAGGTTGAAAGAAAGACAGCCTCATTCAACGGCCTTCCTTGAAGCCCACACTGGAATGTACATGACCTCAGCCTGTCATTCAACAAGTAAGGAGACGCAGCACAATGATGATCCAGTGGCGGCTGGTGCTCAAAGTTTTTGGGGGGCGCAAACAAACTAAAAAATTCAGGAAAAAAACATCAATTGCAGCCTCAGTGTGCCCCATCAAACGCCGCCCCTGTGCCCCATCAAACGCCGCCCCTGTGCCCCATCAAACGCCGCCCCTGTGCCCCATCAAACGCCGCCCCTGTGCCCCATCAATCGCCGCCCCTGTGCCCCATCAAACGCCTGCCGCGATGAGACCATAGCCAGGGTACAGGCAGCATGTTGTAAGATGTACCTACCTGCTCCTCTCCTCGGTCCCCTACTAAAGGCAGCAAGAGAAGCATGTGATGTTCTCTCTGAGTGCCCTGCAGTGCAGTCTGGGAGTTGTAGTCTCTGCAGAGCACAGGCACCAGAGGGCCAAGTTGAAGTCTGTGTGTGAAGAACTGTGGCGAACTTCAACTCCTGCCATGCACTGGGGCCGCCAGCTTTGGGTGAAAGGATAGGAGAACGGCGCCACGGTGGTGGAGTCTGCTATTGGACGCAGCGACAGACGAGATGATGTAATGTGTGTGGTGTTCTTCTCCCTTGTCCGTGGACCCGGTGGCTCAGCTGAGACAGGCGGCCTCGGCGTCAGTCTGTGTGCAGCGCCCGCTCACTCTGTCGACTCGCTCTGGCACACTGGACGATATTTCCTTCCACTCCTGAGGCAAATTAGGTGGCCGCAAGCGCGAGGCCCTTCTGAGGGCGAGGCCTAAGGCGACCGCCTAATTAAAGAGCCGCCTCTGAACACCTCCTCTCATCATAGGCTGGGACTCTCAGAGGTGTTTTGTAACATGGCTAGCTGTTAATCTATTTTAGCAACCTCCCCTGAAAGAAATTTCAGGCTGCTTTTATCTGATGTGTCCAAGAATTTGTCAGGCTGATAACAGGGGAACGGTTCAGGAGAGAGCTAAGGGACTTGGTTCTTTTAAGATAGATAACAAAATAATGCAGATATGTGCCCAGCTGAAATTTAATGAATTGGGTTTACATCCACTTTTTCAAAAGTGTCGCCCCTTTGTTTATAGTGCAAAAAATAAAAACCGCAGAGGTGATCAAATGCCACCAAAAGAAAGCTCAATTTGTGGCGAAAAAAGGACGTCAATTTTGTTTGGGTGCAACGTCTCACAACGACGCAATTGTTAGTTAAATCAACGCAGTGCCCTACCGCAAATCCTTCCGGTCCTTAAGTAGTTAACCACTTAAGGACCCATTCACGCCGATATACGTTGGCAGAATGGCACGGCTGGGCACAATCACGTACCTGTACGTGTCTATTTAACCCCTTTCCGGTGCACTTGTGAGAAGCAGTTTCTTCTAATTACCTTGGTGGTGAATTCACTCATTTAACATTATCTTCACGCCTGACGGCATCAATATTCACCAGCATTGGACTTTCATTTTTTGCATTTATCTTTTGGACTTGGTTCACTTGTATAACCCTTATTCATTTTACATTTATATTTGTTATCGTTATTTTAGTATATATTTATTCAACAATAGCTTTAAGCTTAGAAAGATTTAGCCCAGACTTACAATTTTAAGGCAGTTCTTTTTTGGTGTTAATTGAATTTATAATAATTTGGTCTTTTGCTTCCTTAAGATGTTACTGAATGAAAAAGCTGAAGCTCTCCAAGAGGAGGTGGAAGAACTTCTTCGTCTACCTGCAGACCTCCCGTCGCTTATTACAAAAAGTGAAAATGTTCAGACGATTGAATAAATTTACTGCTGAACATAATTTTATATTATATTGACTCATTGACTAAATGAATTCAGACTGTAATAAACCAAATCTACTTTATTTTTTTAATTACTTGTAGAGTTTTGGGATCTTTTTTATTCACCGTTGAGCTGCAAATTTCCTTACAACATGCCTATAATTGTGTATACAGACAGTCCCTGGGTTAAAAACAAGATGGGTTCTGTAGATTTGCTTTTTAAGTTGGACTTGTATGTAAGTTGGAACAGGTACATGTTTTAAGTGCAACTCCAGCCAAAAATTATTTTCTTACGTTTTTGGATAGCATAGGGAAGGGTTAACACCCCTGTAATGTTGATTTTGCTGTCTGTGCCCCTGTTCATAAGATTTCACCTCACTTACTGTGACACTTGGATTTTTAACATTTTGGGTTTTTGTGGAAACAAAGATTGGTGATAAAGCTTTGGTGGGGACACCTTTTTAGCATGTTAACTGTTACAGGAGTAAATTTCCCTCGTAAGTCGTATGTAAATTGGATGTTTGTAACTGCCTGTAAGGGGCAAGTCATTCAAATGAACGTTCGGTAATTGGAGCATTTACCAATCCACAATGAAAAATGACCATCCGTGACCTCTGTACAACCGACATCATTTATTTGTTACAATTCATACATGTCTACATTTTGACTTGTATGTGACATTGTGGCTTGGTGAGTTAATGGAAAAGCAGCAATGTACATAACCCTAAGAAATTTTCTAACATCACCCCAAAAACACAGATCATGCCTATTGCAACATTTAAAATATGTTTGCTCCATATTTTTCATATTCAAACTACATGTATCTTTCTCTCTGGGCTTGTACTATATCGTAGAACTTGGCAAAAGTGCCACCTAAAGTATAAGATCAAGTTCGGATCTCTGTTTCTATCATTGTTTTTATCCATAGAAAAACAAATGTTTACAATCCTGAATGACAAAGCGCTAAAAAGATTATGCATTAGTTGATTAATTTTAAAACGACAGCTCTTATCTGTGAGTACCTGTGATTTTATTGCCACTATTTTGCCTCTAGTGTCACAAGCTTGATTCCTTCTGCAAAATCTTTATTTTACTTATTTCCAGTAGACATTGGCTGCATGCATCGTTTTTAATAAAAATCACTAAAACCAAATGCAGATCTGGCATTTCAGCTTTTTTAAAAATGCCCCAACAAGCACTGGAATGTCCACAGTCCAGCTGCCTTTACCCAACACAAGCACTTTAGAAAAAGGCCATTCTCCTACATAAAATCCGTCTCAAAGTAATGGATTATACACATTCTTCAGTGGGTGGAAAGTCAGGGCCAATAATGGCCCACTTCTCAGAAACCGAGAATGTTCATTAGTGTCTTGACCAGGCAGAGTCCCCTCTGAATCAGGATACATTTTGACAGAGCTGCCCATGCTACTGGATGCAGTACTCACTAATATGTAATACTCTCTTCCATTGAAGCTTTAGGCCATAAACCAACCCTTTGGGATTTACTTCTGCACCCAGAAAGCTTACTCTAATGAAGGGGAGTTTCAAAACCTGTACCTGTTTGGTCGGTTAGGTGCATAGTTTTCTTCAGCTGAAGGATGAGTAACATTTCATTACCATCAATGGAAACATTTTAGGACGGAAGAAACGAACAAGGAGAGGAAAGGGGGGAAGTCTTTTCTTCTTCCTTTTGCATTCCTTTTCCCCCCCTTTTTGCTATCTATACAAATATGTATACATACGTACATACAAAAGGGGGCTTCCACCCCTGGGGTATCTAGGAGGCGGAACACTCTATCTACTCTCAGAGGAAGGGGGAGACCCTGCAGGCGAAACCTTCCAGAATTTCAAGCTATGAAGGGCTCAAAATCCAAAGAGTAACATAAATTTGATCACACGGTTCACATAAGTCTATAGGACTCCCATCTTTTTTTTTTTCCTAAGCAATCATGTGTTCTACAGCAATCCAGTTCAAGTCCAGTGCTTAAGTATCCCCAACAGGTCATGTTTTCAGGCTTTCCATTAGTTTGCACCTGTGATATGCCTTAGTAATTACCACAGCCAAGGGAAATCCTGAAAATATGACCTGTTGGGCGCCTTGAGGACTGGAGTTGATGAACCTTGTTCTACATTTCTAATATTTTCCACTCTGCATGCCAATTTGGCCAGTGAAGGAGGGTCAGGTTTACTCCAGTGTCTAGTGATTACCGTCCGTGCAACCATGAGAAAATGTCGTCTTTTCTTTGTTTATAAGAGCACAAAAATTATTATTACAAATGTAATTTGAGATAATCCGCTACCAGCTTTTCGTAGAGTCTCTGTATCTTATCACAGAAAGGAATGATCTTAGGGCATGTGCCTTCGATATGGGACATAGTGCCCGCGGCTCGCAAACAGCTCTTTATTCTTGGGCAAGTGGTGAGACTGATGTTTTGTAAGTATATTGTCCCAATCCATGTCATCAGGCAATACAGCCAACTCCCATTCCCATTTAGCTATAAATAGTGGAGGTTGTGGAAATGATTATTTTTGCAAAATTTGATATACCAGGGAGAACAGGTGTTCCAGTCTGGTGGGCGGCTTAAGTATTTTAAAGCAGACCCGTTAGTAACTTCAAAAGTGTGCCAGAATAAATTCATGATTTTACAATATACAACATAATTAAAGCTGAAGTTTAATCTTATAGTTTGCCTTCCCTGGGCTCTCCCCCCCACCCTCATCTACATGTTAATCATATTTTTAAATAATACCTTTTAAATGTCATTACATACCTTATTTTAGATCTAGTAATGTCATCATTGTGCTTCTCCCTTCAATTTAGGCACACCATGGCTGATAGGAGCCTATACATGGCTTCCTGAAAACATTAGAGCACATTGTCTCACTACTCCTCTCAAGAGCTCTAATGCAATCAGTGGGCTGGCTCTTCAGAGGAGCTATGTGAATATAAAAACACGTTGATAGGTGGATATCAATCTGTGCGTGTTCCTAGGCTGGCTACAGTTGTGTGAAAATCGCCTTAAGCCTAGGTTCACACTGACACAATTTCATTCCCGCATGTCAGTTCTGACTTCAGGGGCAATATTAGAGACATCTGTGTGGGTTTCTGCACAGATATCAATGGAAATCGCACCCTGAAATCGCCAAAAGTAGTACAGAAACAACTTTTGAAAATCGTTGCAACCCCGCAAATGCGGCGTTGCACTGTTTCAGCCGCTGCCATTGCCGCCAATTTGGATGCGATTTAACATGTAAAATCGCATCAATGTGAACCAGGGCTATTAGTTGAATGAAAAGTTTAGTTAGAAGACAGGCTGAGAAAAAAAGCTAGGTCACTGCTTTTTTAGCACTGAGGTGTCAAATGGGTTCTTTAGTGTGCTGCGAGCATAGAATTCAGTTTGCCCTAGATCAGCATCAGGAGTTGCCATGGTGCTGGCAGGACCTCCTCCAGCATCATAGCAACCAATGACACTCTAGGGCCAGGAAACATGGTTTTGTTTGTTACTATGGTTATAGTGGCCAGCTAGCTTACATGATTCTGATCAAGGGCAGGCGACCTGCAGGGCCACTCCCAGCTTTCAGCAGAAGATGGGAGAAGACTCTACCCTGCTGTTTGAGCCAAAAGATAGGGCTGGGACTGGGATCTGGGGTACCCCTTTGTTTAAGGGGTCGTCCAGATTCCGATTACCCCCCCCCCGCCCGGAGACACCCACAGCCACCGGGCAAGCGTTATGGGGATGAGGCCCTTGTCCCCATCAACATGGGGACATGGTGCTTTGGACTCTAAAGTATGTTGAGGGCATGTGGCCTGGTACGGTTCAGGAGGGGGGCGCTCTATCGTCCCCATTCTTTTTCTGCGGCCTGCCAGGTTGCGTACTTGGATAAGGGTCTGGTATGGATTTTTGGGGGGAATCAGCTGCGGTGTGTAGTACACCCTTAGTATGAGATACATTCAGTGAACAGATGCCTACCGCCTAAAATAATTGCTCCCCATCCATCTGGCCTACATTGCTCTCCTACCTCTCCCTCACCTTCAGAGAATGCTGCCCCAAGAAAGACTGTAAAAGTATGGCATAACATTGAGAAAAAAAATCCCTTAGAGGAGGCAGCATCTCTGATGAAGCTAAACACTGGGGTTGGTGAAAGATGTCACTCTGAGGATCTACTTTGCAGGGTGTCATTCGACCCAGAATAGGATCAGCCAAGGATTGAGAAGAAGTGGTGAGCATTGCAGCCAGAACTGCTTTTTTTCAGAATTTACGCTGCTGAGTCTCTGGCTTTTTAAGGATGGAGGAATAGTGCAACACTATTGAAACAGGATGTTGCATTATCATTATTACTAATCAGCATGTCATTCTTTTTTGTGGGAACATGAATTTGCTGTTTATGTTTTACTTACCAAATTCATACTGTACAGCCAAACTTCATATCAGCCAAGGTAAACAAACGGCAACGACACTGCTGTCTGCATGCAAGCAATGTCATATGAAGCAAAGTGAGGTAAATCTAGGTTGTTATAATTTGAATGCTCTGTTCCAATCTCAAAACACATGCACTAACTCAAGAGTGACATATTTCCAACAGACCAAAGGTTGTGGAGTGTCAGTAGTTTTTGTTACATTTTACAACCCCCTCTACTCTTTGTCCCTTCCTACCTTCTTTGTAATGAGCTTCAGCTGATCAAAAGCAGACTAAACAATAGAATGGAGTTAAGGAAATTGCCCAAACTTTAATTTACTGGCCACAGACTGCTAAGGGAATTTCCCAATATTTATATTCCCAACAATTTACATGGTATGCAGTGACACACATTGTGGTAGGTCTGCAAAACACATATTTTGGCCAGATTTTGGTTTAGAGTCCAAAGACCAATCCAGTCTTAAATAATATAGCATCAACATCTGTCTGTATTATTTTGAAACGATAAGCCTTTTGTTTAACTAAAGTTGATGAAAAACACACTGGGTCATATCCACGTAGCGGATCGTAATTTTAGGCAGGCGTAGCGTATCGTAGTAACGCTACGCCGCCGCAACTTTGAGAGGCAAGTGCTGTATTCACAAAGCACTTGCCTCTAAAGTTACGACGGCGTAGCGTAAATCTGCCGGCGTAAGGGCGCGGAATTCAAATGATAAAGATGTGGGCGTGTTTTATGTCAATTTGACTTGACCCCACGTAATTGACGTTTTTGTGAACGGCGCATGCGCCGTCCGTGGGGGTATCCCAGTGCGCATGCTCCAAATTAACCCGCAGCATGCCAATGCTTTCGACGTGAACGTAATTCTATGCAAAGCCCTATTCGCGAACGACTTACGCAGACGACGTAAAATTTTCAAAATTCGGCGTGGGAACGACATCTATACTTAACATTGAGTACGCCTCATATAGCAGGGGTAACTTTACGCCGAAAAAAGCCTTACGGAAACGACGTAAAAAAATTCGCCGGCCAGACGTATGTTTGTGGATTCGCGTATCTAGCTAATTTGCATACTCGATGCGGAAATCGACGGAAGCGCCACCTAGCGGCCAGCGTAAATATGCACCTTGGATCCGACGGCATACTAAGACATACGCCAGTCGGATCTAGCCCAGCTTCAGGCGTATCTTGTTTTGTGGATACAAAACAAAGATACGCCGGAGAAAACTAGAAGTTACGCGGTGTATCAATAGATCTGGCCCACTATTTCTAAAACAAATGATTTCATAATTTAAAAAAAAATATGTGACTCTGCTATCACCCTCTTGCACTAATTTTTTTCCTTTCTCTGTTTCATCTACCCTTTTTAGTGTACTCAATATATGTACTATTTTATTATACATATGTAGATTTCTTAGCTGAGCAGCATATACTGTATATCATATAGCCTTTAGGATCAATTGACAAAGCTAAAACCAGGATAAGCATTCTTATTTTAAAAAGTGACAATTATTTTCAGCAAAATCCAATGTGATTTGAAAATACAATCACACAGCAAACATAAGGATCCTTATCCTTGTGTAAAGCTCTATGAAAAAAGGCTAATGAATTTCTCAAACTAACACTCTTCAGTTTTTTAATGACTTGTTTGGACACCATACCGCCAACCACAGGGACAGTAAAGCCTCGTACACACAGTCTGATTGTTGGACGACCAAGCTTCTGATTTTTGTCAAAAGGGCTGTTGCTGGAAATTGTCATTTAAAAAACACGAATGTAGTGACGTACTATGAGTGTATAAAGAGGAAGTTAATTTCTCAAGCGCCACCCTTTGGGCCCCTTCTGCTAATTTTGTGTTAGTAGAAGTTTGGTGAACGTTGATTCACGATTTTCAGATCATACAAAACAAATGTATTTTAAAATACATTTGGCATAACTACATGCAAAGCAGCTTCATTATTATCCCATTAAAGAAGATGAGAATTTTGACATTTCATCAATTGCCGTGGCACGAATGTTAATTCTAGATTCCGAGCATGCGTGTTTGTACTTTCGACTTTTGTGTGATGGATATGTGTACTGACCATACGAAAATCAGACGTGGAGCCTTCGTTCGCTGAAAAATTTCTAGCCTGTCCTCCAACTGTCACCCAAAATTTGTTGTCCGAAAATTGGAAAACAATTGTCTAAAGAAGCGTACTAACTGAATTGTACGAGCATTGCTGCTGCTGTGACACCACACAGTTTGCAGTGCATTTCTCTGTGAGTCAGGAGCATGTGAGATTTTGCATGCGGCTCACAGGAATGTGAACCTAAGGAAGAAAATATCTTTCTACAGCTGACCATACATGGTTATTTTTTTTGTTTTTTCTTTGTTTAGCTAGCGTGATTGCTTCATCCACACAAATGAGGTAGATAGAAAATCCCCCCCAAACGGGTGTCAGGGCTGGGCTCAGCCCTTCATTCTCTGTGCTGGCAGCTCAGCTGTCAGCTAATTGCCAGCTCCCATCTCTCCACAGTGATCCTCCTGTTAATGATTCTGCTCGTCAGCCCTGCCTACTTAAAGCCTTCCAGTTCAATTGCTCTTTGCCTTCGCCTGTGTTAACATCACAAGAGACTTTCATCTGCATTCCTGTTGAAGACCTGCTTAACTGACGATCCCTCTGGCTACAGATCCTGCTTGTTTTATGTCTACCTTTATCGCTGGCTCTTGGACATTGGCTTGGCCGACTACCCAATCTGGGTTACTTAACTCTGGCTATGTTTTGACTACGCTTACTCTGTTTACCTTTTTATTTTTATTATTAAACAAGTGTGATTTAACTGTACTTCTGTCTCGGACTGATTCATGGTTTCTGACAGTAGGCGAAGGCCATGAATTCAGAAGATGCAGCCAATTCACTTGTTGATAATATTTTTTCCAGATTGGATGACATGGATCGATGATAAAGACGCTCCTGAGTCGCACGGGTCGTCTAGAGTCTCCCACTGTGGCCACTCCGGTAGTCTCTGTGCAGGCACCTGCCTTGAGTATTACCTCTTTAAGAGGTATGTCTAGTTCCGCTCCGCTTCCCCAGTGATTTGGGGGTGATCCAGTTCAGTGCAGAGGGTTTCTCAACCAGGTTCAGATATACTTTGAGATGCTGCCCCAGGCGTTTCCCACGGACAGAAGTAAAGTGGGTTTCATGATATCTTTGCTTTCTGACAGAGCTTTGGCCTGGGCAAACCCTCTATGGGAGACGCAAAAACCCATGGTCCTGAGTTACCCAGAATTTGTGGCTTCCTTCAAAAGGGTATTTGACGTTCTTGCACGCTCTGCTTCTGCTGCCAAGTGCCTCATGTCCATCATACAGAGTACGAGGACGGTTGCTGATTACGCCATTGAATTCCATACTCTGGCAGCAGAGGTTGCTTGGAACAATGTGGCCCTCGTGGCTGCTTTTTCTCATGGTCTCTCGGATAACATCAAGGATGAGATAGCAGCCTGAGATATACCCACTGAGCTGGAGAAGTTGATCACATTTGCCATCCTCATTGACTCCAGACTCTTAAGGCTGCCTTTGTTTCTGCTGCTGTGTTGGCACATCCTGATCGTACGTTGCCTTTTATCCTTGAAGTTGATGCTTCTGAGACTGGAGTTGGCGCCCTTCTGTCTCAACGTCCTAGCTCTGACAGCGCTATGCATCCGTGTGACTACTTTTCCAAGAAATTGTTACCTGCGGAGTTCAATTACAAGATTGGTGACAGAGAGCTTTGGGGGTCATTTTAGCCCTGAAAGAATGGAGACATCTCCTCGAAGGTACCACTGTGCCGGTTCTCATTCTTACTGACCATAAAAATCTCACATTCTTGTCTGAGGCTAAGCGCTTCTCTCCCAGAAGGGCACAATGGGCTCTCTTCTTGTCGGGTTTTAATTACATTGTCTCATTCTTACTCGGTACAAATAATGTAAGGGCTGGCGCCTTGTCACAACAATTTTCCTCCACTTCCAAGATGGAGACGGTTCCTGTGATTCCTCCTGATAGTATTCTGGCTACGCACCAGTCTCACTTCTCCTTTGGGAGACAAAATTCTTGCTGCTCAGGTCGATGCCCCTCCTGAGAAACCATGTGACCACTACTTTGTTCCTTAGAGTCTCCGTGCTGCCATGCTCCAGACTTACCATTCTCCCAAGGCTGCTGGCCACCCTGGGAAGAATCAACTCTTTTGGGCCATTTCCCAACAAATCTGGTGGCCTAGTCTACGTGCTGATGTAACCGCCTTCGTAGCTGCCTGTTCTGTGTGTGCTCAGAGTAAGACTCCACGACACCTTCCAGTGGGCCTCCTACAAGCCATACCCAATGGAGAGAGGCCCTGGACCCACCTGTCTCTATGGATTTCATTGTGGAGTTACCCAACTCCCAGGGCAACACAGTTATCCTTATGGTGGTAGACCGGTTCTCGAAAATGTCTCACTGTATACCACTTAAGAAGTTGCCTACGTCTAAGGAATTGGCTTCCATTTTTGCTCAGGAGATCTTTCGCTTACATGGTCTACCCAAGGTCATTGTCTCTGACAGGGGAAGTCAGTTTGTGTCACGTATCTGGCGAGCCTTTTGTGCACAGTTGGGAATTGAGCTTGCCTTCTCCTCTGCGTATCACCTGTAGTCTAATGGGGCTTCAGAACGAGCCAATCAGTCCTTGGAGCAATTCCTGCGTTGCTATATTTCTGACCATCACAACAACTGGTCAGCCCTCTTACCTTGGGCGGAGTTTGCTCACAATAGCGCTCTGAATTCTGCTTCCCGTTTGTCCCCATTTATGGCTAAACTATGGTTTCCAACCTTCCATGTTGCCTGACTTGTTTGTTCCTCAGAGTATTGCTGCGTTAGAGGAACATCTCCGTGGTCTTCGTTCCACTTGGGTACAAGTCCAGGAGGCTTTGCAACAGGCTAACCAGAGGTACAGACTCCATGCTGACTGCAGACGCCTGCCTGCACCTTCCTACCAGGTCAGGGACAGGGTCTGGCTGTCATCTCGCAACCTCCGACTTCGTGTTCCTTCTCTGAAGTTCGCACCTTGCTTTATTGGGCCTTTCTGTATCCTTCGCAGGATAAACCCAGTGGCTTACACGTTGGACCTTCCTTCCAGTATGTGTATCTCTAATGTGCAACCGTTTTACAACCTCTGTGCCACGTCCTCACCCTATACAGGTTGAGAACCATGAGGCGTATGAAGTACAGTCCATTGTTGACTCCTGTAGGTTCCGTGGGCGCATACAGTACCTGGTGCATTGGAAAGGGGTATGGTCCGTAGAAACGCTCTTGGGTCCCATCCTCGGACCGACATGCCCCTGTCCTTCTCTGTGATTTCCATAGACGGTTTCCCCTCAAGCCCAGTGGTCCTCCGAGGGGGCGGGGGTCGTTGAGGAGGGGTTACTATCAGGGCTGGGCTCAGCCCTTCCTTATCTGTGCTGGTAGCTCAGCTGTCAGCTAATTGGCCAGCTCCCATCTCTCCACAGTGATCCACCTGTTGATGATCCTGCTCATCAGCTCTGCCTACTTAAAGCCTTCCAGTTCATTTGCTCTTTTCCTTTGCCTGTGTTAACCTCACAGAGACTTTCTCCTGCATTCCTGTTGAAGACCTGCTTGACTGACGATCCCTCTGGCTACAGATCCTGCTTGCTGTATGTCTACCTTTATTGCTGGCTCTTGGACATTGGCTTGGCCGACTACCCAATCCGGGTTACTTAACTCTGGCTATGTTTTGACTATGCTTACTCTGTTTACCTTTTTATTTTTATTATTAAACAAGTGTGATTTAACTGTACTTCTGTCCGGGTCTGATTCATGGTTTCTGACACCGGGAGATTGTATTTTGACAGGGGCACCCACCTGCAGCCGCTGATTGAAGTTGGGGAGCCCACACACTGATCAAAATTCGCTCCTTTGAGAGCCAGTCACAGTCTCCTGAAATGGGAATTGGATGCGTGGAAATCCACATCCAATTTGCACCAATGTGAACCCAGCTTAAAGCCAAAAACTAAAAAAAATAACCTTTATACATCTGGCACATGTTAATGACTGCCTTGAATATTACAGTACCTGCTGTATGGCTACCTTTTTTTCTCAACTCTGCAAAGGAAGAATGCATGCGTTAATTTGTTTTAGCAATTTGTATAAAATTACTCCCATTAGTAAGAGAAAAAATAAGCAACTAAATCCATTATTTAATATTTTTTCCTTCTTGCTTATGGAAAGAACAACATATACTGTCAATTATAAGGTTACAAACCACAAGTATTTGAATACTGCTATAAGTTTTAAGCATACAAATGAGACATACTGTACAAGCGTCTTCTTAAAGCAGGTGTTATTTGTGTGTCATCATTCATCAGAATTTTAGAAATAAGGTGTGCCTATTTCCCTTCACACATGGGTGTGACATATGGATGTCTGTGCATGCAAAACTGCTGGTTTATAAACCAGATACAACTAAAAATACAGAGCAATTTATGCAGCTGTTTCAGATGAATTAGTCGTCATCAGTGCAAATAATGAAAACCGGTGACGTTGCTAGGGCAGTGCGGGGGGTGAGGTCCACACCCGGGTGCCACCCACTACAGGGGTGACACCATCCCGAGGGTAACAGAAGCCCTGGCTCCCTTTTTGCATTTATTTTTTTTCAGCCAGAAAACGCTCTTTCAGAGCCGCGGGCACTCCTGGCCTGTGTTCTCCTACTCCTCCTCCCCTCTGTCTCTCATTACGGCACTGCTGAACAAGCCTGTCACGATCGACCCGGGCGGCGCAGCTGCACACGGTCTTCTCTCTAGCTGCCGACTGGGTGTCCTGTGACTGTATCTGAGCTGCCCGAGCTGATGCAGTATTGGGGGGAGGTGGTGGGTGTCGGCTTGCAATGGGGGGATTACTAATAGAGGGGGGTGCTTTGTCCTGGGGGGTTCTGAACTAATGGAGGGGGTGCTATGTCCTGGGGGGTTCTGTACTAATGGAAGGGGTGCTACATCTTGGGGGAGTCGGTACTAATGGAGGGGGGTGATATGTCCTGGGGGGGGGTCTTTACTGATGGAGGGGGGTTCTTTGTCCTGGGGGGGTCTTTACTGATGGAGGGGGGTTCTTTGTCCTGGGGGGGGTCTGTACTAATGGAGGTTCTTTGTCCTGGGGGTCTGTACTTATTGAGGGGGGGTTGTGCTATGTCCTGGGGGGTCTGTACTAATGGAGGGGGGTTCTTTTTCCTGGGGGGTCTGTACTAATGGAAATTGGTTCTTTGTCCTGGGGGGGGGGGTCTGTACTAAAGGAGATGGTGCTTTGTCCTGGGGGGGGGGTCTGTACTAATGGAGAGGGGGTGCTTTGTCCTGGGGGAGGTCTATACTTGGAAGGGGGTCTGTACTGATCGAGGGTGGTCTATACTTAGTGGCGGAGGTTCTGTACTGAGGGAGGACTATAATTGGTGAAGGGGGTCTATACTTAGTGGCGGGGGTCTACTGAAGGAGGGGGGACAGTACTAAGGGGCGACTATAGTTGGTGTAGGGGGGGGGGGGTGACACCATCCCTAGTGATGCCACTGATGGGAAAAAATAATCTGTTGATGGATGAAAAATGGACAGCAATGCATTCCTATGGACAAACTAATGTAAATGAACATTGTCTGTTTTCATCAGTTTTACGCCCGCTTCTGTTCATGTCTGTTTTTTTAACCAATCATTTATAAAACAAAAGTGGACGAAAAAATTGATGTAAATGGAATCCATCTTTTCTTAGCAAAAACGTGACTGAACAGATTATGACTGTGTGAAAGGGGCCATATGTTTATTTTATAAATAATCAGATTTGGGTAATGTGATTCAACTCAACGGAAAAACCCTCCTGTTAAGGGGAGCTCCAGTTTTGGCAACAAAATTCTAAATAATAAACGTTCACAGCTCCAAATACTGTAGCTGCTGACTTTTAATATAAGGACACTTGCCTGTCCAGGGATCCAGAATTGTCGGCCCCCCAAGCCTATTCGTCAATTGGCTTCAGGTGCAGGCACCGGCTTCTTCATAAAGAGAAACTGGCAGAGAAGCCTTCAGGCTTCACAGCTGGTTTCCTACTGCGCATGCGTGAGTTGTGCTGCGCTTTATGAATGGTCACGCTGTCTTCTGGGACCTGTGTACGTCCCAGAAAACAGTGGGGGGGCCAGAAATACTCAGAGGTTGCCACACCAATCTTACCTGGAAGTAGGAGAGGGTACCTGCTCCCCCACAAATATTGCCAAATGTGACAGTGGAGGGGGGGAGCAGGCCCGTCGCAACAGGACAGGCAAGGCAAGCAATTGCTTGGGGCCCCGAGCTAGAGGGGGGCCCCCAAGCTGGCTCGCCTGTCTGCCTGCTGCTATGTTCACAGGCTCCCCGCGAGCCCCCCTCCTCCCGCACGGAGAGCCGCACAGCTGAATCCTGGAGTTCAGTGCCGAAGCGTGTAGTTGCACTGAACTCCAGGATTCAGCTGTGCGGCTCTCCGTGCGGGAGGAGGGGGGCTCGCGGGGGGGGGCGTTTCTCCGCCCCCCGCAAAGTGGCGCGGTCACCGGGGACAGTGCAGCCGTCCCTCTCTCTCCACTGACTGCAATACATTACAGTCACACTTCGGCTCCTCCCCCCCTCATGGCTCAATGTGTACACAGCCAGGAGGAGGAGCCGAGGAGAGACACGAGTGCTGCACAGTAAGCAGGAGGTAAGGGGCCCCCCTTAAGCAGATTCGAGGTGAACTATTGAAGTGATGGGAGAGGAGAGGGTGGTATGGTGATATGTGCTGGGGACTGATTTGAGAGGGAAGATGATATGTGCTAGTGTGTGTGTGTGTGGGGGGGGGTCCGATTCCCCCCCCCCCCACTAGCACATATCATCTTCCCTCTCAAATCACTCCCCAGCACATATCCCCATACCACCCTCTACCCCCCCCCCAAATTAAGATGCTCTGTTCCCCTGTGCCCATCCCACCCTGTCCTCATCCCACCCTGTGCCCATCCCACCCTGTCCTCATCCCACCCTGTGCCCATCCCACCCTGTCCCCATCCCACCCTGTCCTCATCCCACCCTGTCCCCTTCCCACCCTGTCCCCATCCCACCCTGTCCTCATCCCACCCTGTCCCCATCCCACCCTGTGCTCATCCCACCCTGTGCTCATCCCACCCTGTCCCCATCCCACCCTGTCCTTCTCCCACCCTGTCCCCATCCCACCCTGTCCTCATCCCACCCTGTCCCCATCCCACCCTGTCCCCATCCCACCCTGTCCTCATCCCACCCTGTCCCCTTCCCACCCTGTCCCCATCCCACCCTGTCCTTCTCCCACCCTGTGCTCATCCCACCCTGTCCCCATCCCACCCTGTCCTCATCCCACCCTGTCCCCATCCCACCCTGTCCCCATCCCACCCTGTCCTCATCCCACCCTGTCCCCTTCCCACCCTGTCCCCATCCCACCCTGTCCTCATCCCACCCTGTCCCCATCCCACCCTGTGCTCATCCCACCCTGTGCTCATCCCACCCTGTCCCCATCCCACCCTGTCCTCATCCCACCCTGTCCCCATCCCACCCTGTCCCCATCCCACCCTGTGCTCATCCCACCCTGTCCCCATCCCACCCTGTGCTCATCCCACCCTGTCCCCATCCCACCCTGTCCTCATCCCACCCTGTCCTCATCCCACCCTGTCCCCATCCCACCCTGTCCCCATCCCACCCTGTGCTCATCCCACCCTGTCCCCATCCCACCCTGTGCTCATCCCACCCTGTCCTCATCCCACCCTGTGCTCATCCCACCCTGTCCCCATCCCACCCTGTCCCCATCCCACCCTGTGCTCATCCCACCCTGTCCCCATCCCTCCCTGTGCTCATCCCACCCTGTCCCCATCCCACCCTGTGCTCACCCCACCCTGTCCCCCTGTCCCCATCCCACCCTGTGCTCATCCCACCCTGTCCCCATCCCACCCTGTGCTCATCCCACCCTGTGCTCATCCCACCCTGTCCCCATCCCACCCTGTCCTCATCCCACCCTGTCCCCATCCCACCCTGTCCCCATCCCACCCTGTCCCCATCCCACCCTGTGCTCATCCCACCCTGTGCTCATCCCACCCTGTGCTCATCCCACCCTGTGCTCATCCCACCCTGTCCCCATCCCACCCTGTCCCCATCCCACCCTGTGCTCATCCCACCCTGTCCCCATCCCTCCCTGTGCTCATCCCACCCTGTCCCCATCCCACCCTGTGCTCACCCCACCCTGTCCCCCTGTGCTCATCCCACCCTGTGCTCATCCCACCCTGTGCTCATCCCACCCTGTCCCCATCCCACCCTGTGCTCATCCCACCCTGTCCCCATCCCACCCTGTGCTCACCCCACCCTGTCCCCCTGTGCTCATCCCACCCTGTGCTCATCCCACCCTGTCCCCATCCCACCCTGTCCCCATCCCACCCTGTCCTCATCCCACCCTGTCCCCATCCCACCCTGTGCTCACCCCACCCTGTCCCCCTATGCTCACCCCACCCTGTCCCCCTGTGCTCATCCCACCTTGTCCCCCTCCCACCCTGTCCCTCTGTCCTCATCCCATGAAAATGACAGGACGAGTCTTAAAAAGGAAGGGGTGCGCGAGTTTCACCAGGCCTAGGGCAGCACAAAACCTAAATACACGAGTGTGTCCTGCCTGGCTCCCTCTCCCCTCCTCCTCCCTCTCCCCTCCTCCTCCCTCCCTCACAGTCCAGAGCCGCCAGTAGGAGGCTGCCCACCGGTTCCTGTAGGCTTTGTGTGCGTGCAGGGGGGGTTGGGGGGCCTCTATGTCCATTTTGCTTGGGGCCCCCAAATTCCTTCAAACGGCCCTGGGGGGGAGGGTGTGAAAAAGCGGATCTTCCCCTTTTTGGTGGCGCTCTGCTTTAATAGCCATACATGCTTACAACTTATACTGTATATAATGGGAACAGTCATGCACATAATGGTTCTGGATACACAACCTGTCTAGCTATACCATTCTTAACACAAAATTGTAATTCACTGTTTTGTACAACATACCATTTTTCAATTGAGCAAAATATATCATAGTCTATTGTATTGAAGGAATTCATATATCAGCAACAGAAATGCATAATTGTAATGAGGGCAGAAGCTGTGCCCAAAAAAAGGCAAGCAAAGCACAACGGTCTGGTTACTAGTATTGCCTTTAGGTTACCTGCAGCGGGGCTTTTCCCTCTTACTGACATACCATGTCTTGTCCTGAATTGTGTCTCCCCGTAGAGTAGCTATCTTGGTAGAGAATCAGCACTTTCCTCATGCCAGATCTATCACATGATGATTGGTGATCTGATGACTGGTGTGGCAATTTTCAAGAAGCAGCAGAGAGGTGGAGCAAGCACAGATCCAAAGAATAAATGAAGCCGAAGCAAGGAGACCCTTACAGGGAAGGTCCTCAGGTACGGCTTCCTCACCAGCAAGGGTCTCCTGAATAACTGGAAGCCATTGCTCTACCACCCTCCCTCTGAAAAGCAATCCAATGTGGATATAAGAGATTTAAGTAATAATCCACTCTGTAAGGTTGCTTGGCGACCATGCCCTTGCAGTCAGTCTCACAGTAGGGAAGAACGGGAATATGCTGATGTAAACAAGCATCTCCCCGCTCTGCCTAGTGACAATCACAGTGATCACCGCTTCCTGCAATTGGAAACGGTGATCACTGTCTTGTCACGTGTAGCCCATCCCCCCGACAGTAAGAATCACTCCCTAGGGCACACTAACCCCTAAAGCGTCACCTAGTGGTTAACCCCTTCACTGCCAGTGTCATTTTCACAGTAATCAGTGCATTTTTATAGCACTGATCGCTGTAAAAATGGCAATGGTCCCAAAAATGTGTCAAAAGTGTCCGATGTGTCCGCCATAATGTCGCAGTCACGATAAAAATTGCTGATCGCCGCCATTACTAGTAAAAAAAAAAATATTAATAAAAATGCCATAGAACTATTCCCTATTTTTGTAGGTGCTATAACTTTTGCGCAAACCGATCAATAAATGATTATTGCGATTTTTTTTTAACCAAAAATATGTAGAAGAATACGTATCAGCCTAAACTGAGGAACAAAATGTTTTATATATTTTTTTGGGGATATTTATGATTTCTAGATTTTAAGCCCTCTGATCCCTCCTATATTGATTTGTATTGTGATTGCACTGTCTTCCCTAATGTAAAGTGCTGCGTAAACTGCGTAAATCCTGTATAATAATAATAGCAAAAAGTAAAAAATATTGCATTTCTTTCAAAATTGTCGCTCTATTTTTGTTTATAGCACAAAAAATAAAAACCGCAAAGGTGATCAAATACCGCCAAAAGAAAGCTCTATTTATGTGTAAAAAAAGGACGTCAATTTTGTTTTGGAGCCACGTCGCACGACCGCGCAATTGTCAGTTAAACCGACGCAGTGCCAAAAAGCAAAAAGTGGCCCGGTCATTTGGCTGCATAATGGTATGGGGCTAAAGTGGTTAAGGTTCTTTAGTAAAGACAAACCTCTTCATTAAGGAACATGGTATGGACACAGGGAAACGAGAAGGACCCCAGCTGGCAGTTAGAGACAGCAGGTTGGATTGGAAGGCCAGTGTTGAGGTTTGGCCAAGCTGGTGGTTTATGCCTGGTAACCACAGAAACCCTGGTGGGCCCCATGTACACCCCACGTAGTCCCATTACATTACACAGCTATGAGACTGTAGTTACAGGAAGTTTACTACTATTTTTCTGTAGGAAATTAAGACAAATATATATATTTTTGGGGTACTTCTTAACTACTTAACCCCCGGACCATATTGCTGGTCAAAGACCAGAGCACTTTTTGCGATTCGGGACTGCGACGCTTTAACTGACAATTGCGCGGTCGTGCGACGTGGCTCCCAAACAAAATTGGCGTCCTTTTTTTCCCACAAATAGAGCTTTCTTTTGGTGGTATTTGATCACCTCTGCGGTTTTTATTTTTTGCGCCATAAACAAAAATAGAGCGACAATTTTGAAAAAAAATAATATTTTTTACATTTTGCTGTAATAAATATCCCCCAAAAATATATAAAAAAAAATTTTTTTCCTTAGTTTAGGCCGATACGTATTCTTCTACATATTTTTCGTAAAAAAAATCACAATAAGCGTTTATTGATTGGTTTGCGCAAAAGTTATAGTGTTTACAAAATAGGGGGTATTTTTATGGCATTTTTATTAATATATTTTTTTTACTAGTAATGACGGTGATCAGCGATTTTTTTTCATTACTGCGACATTATGGCGGACACTTCGGACACCTTTGACAAATTTTTGGGACCATTGGCATTTTTATAGCGATCAGTGCTATAAAAATGCATTGGATTACTATAAAAATGCCACTGGCAGTGAAGGGGTTAACACTAGGGGGTGGGGAAGGGGTTAAGTATGCCTGGGTGTGTTCTTACTGTGGGGGGGGTGGCCTCACTAGGGGAAACACTGATCTTCTGTTCATACATTGTATGAACAGAAGATCAGCATTTCCCCCGCTGACAGGACCGAGAGCTGTGTGTTTACACACACAGCTCCCGGTCCCCGCTCTGTAACGAGCGATCGCGTGTGCCCGGCGGCGATCGCGCCCTCCGGGCACACGCACGGGAGTCGGGGGCGAGCGGGGGGCGCGCACGCGCCCCCTAGTGGCCGCTCGAAGAGCGGACGTATAGCTACGGGCTCTCGCCCAGGAGAGCCGACCTGCCGCCGTATAATGACGGTGGCTGGTCGGCTAGTGGTTAAACACAATTACTATTTTTGGTCAAGGGCATTGCTATGTTGTGAAAGACATTTGGGCACTTTAAGGAAAGCAATAATGCGGTCCAATGCACCAAGGCAAATGGTAGGTGTGAAAAAATTATTCTGACAATGGTAGGAGTCAAAGGGTTATGGTTAAATAAAATCTGAGCCTACTTTGCTTTAGGTCAAGAGTAAGTAACATGCATAGTGCAGAGGTCAGGAGTAAGTAACCTACAACATGCAGGGGTCAGGAGTAAGTAACATGCAGGACTATGTAATGCACAGAGGTCACAGAGTGCCTCTTAAAGGGGTTGTAAAGGTAAAAAATATTTTCCCTAAATAGCTTCCTTTACCTTAGTGCAGTCCTCCTTCACTTACCTCTTCCTTTGATTTTGCTTTTAAATGTCTTTATTTCTTCTGAGAAATCCTCACTTCCTGTTCTTCTGTCTGTAACTAAACACAGTAATGCAACACTTTCTTCCTGGTGTGGAGAAAGCCTCTTGAGGGAGGAGGGGCGAGCAGGAGTGTCAGGACGCCCACTAACACACAGCTCCTTTCTCTATCTGCAATGTAGAGAGTGTCCTGACCCTCCTGCTCGTCCCCTCCCCCCTCAAGAGGCTTTCTCCACACCAGGGAGAAAGTGTTGCATTACTGTGTGTAGTTACAGACCGAAGAACAGGAAGTGAGGATTTCTCAGAAGAAATAAGGACATTTAAAAGCAAAATTGAAGGATGAGGTAAGTGAAGGAGGACTGCACTAAGGTAAAGGAAGCTATTTAGGGAATTTTTTTTTTACCTTTACAACCCCTTTAAGCAAACATTTCTCCAACCTCTGAGTACAATCCCCGTAGCAATTATGATAAGGTTTGCTTTGCTGTTTTATTTTTCCATACCACAATTTGGGAAACACAACAAAAATCCCCTTTGTAGACAGGAGTTAATTATGATTCTGGTAGTTGTGCACAGGGAGAGCCATGAAACACCTCCTCAGCTTTGTGCTACAGGTCTGACAGGCAGTGGGCACATGGGTGGGGACAAACGGCGGTAGCTTTCATAAGTCACATATTAAAAAAAATGCAGGCAGTCACAGCATGGGTGAATCCACATAGCAATTGGAAAACTTAAACTTTTTTGAATAAACCTGAAATTGGGTAAACGCCAAACCACACAAGATTCTGTAATAAAATAAGGCCTTTGCGTACACTTACGGATGAGTTATGTGCTACCTGTTAGCAGTGGATTGCAAAATACTTGCTGGGTTTTTGTCCAGGTTAGTCATAGGTCTTGGCTTGGAGATAAAAAGAAAACACACGTTTACCTTTGTGTAAACTTACTTTAGAACAATGGGCAGTATACGTTTCTGGCTATAACTGATGCATAAAAAATTAACTCTGGGAAAATTCATTAGGTGTCTTATTTACCAGATACTGTAAGAAATGATATGTTGTATATGTAGCGCCTGGGTACTTTATACTGTTGCTAGTTAAATTTAAGGGTAAATCAGAGTGTAGTTAAACTCTGATCCAGATTGTTAAGTGCAAAACAGGGTCTCTGTCTCAGCTTGGCTGTGCTGTGGGCTTATTCTGTTGTACTGGGGTGTTCTTCCAGCCCCGGTGCTGCAGGTGGCAGCAGTGGAGTCAAGGTTTAGGTGCTCTTTCCCAGCAGCCAATCAGGAGGGTTTGCCCTCGCTGTGCATGCTGGGGAGTGGTATTTATGAAGCAGACGCCATTGGTTCTGGGTCTTCTTCGTCCAGTGTGGCACCCACCTTTAGGGTGACCACATCACGGCGCCCCAGCGATATGGCCTACCTGGCCGGGGCGTGTGTGCCACGCGGTGTTCCTGGTTCTGGGACCATGCTGGCCCGGAGCATCTGACCAGCGACTGGGACCCAATGAGTGACTGGGTTCTCACTTCTGAAGATCCCAAGCTGTACTGCTGTTTGGTGGGGAGTCAGTCTGAGGAGCGCCATTGAGAGGCTGGTGGTCCAAAAGGGCCTGGACAAACCACCGGGGATCAAGGTAGCCGGACACTGAAGGATTGATCACCTGTCAAACGGCACCTGGGCGACAAGTTGAAGGAGATCCAGGCGTAACTTATCCAAGGAGGGATATCAACAGGAATTTAATCCAGAGAGGGCCTGTGGCAGAGGTGTCTTTCTGAGGCTCACTGAGGGAGGTCTGTGGCAGAGACTTTCTCTGCAAGTTCAAGTTCACCAAGGAGGGTCTGTGGCAGAGACTTTATCCTACAATTGTCCGAGTGATACTCTGGCTGCCAGGTCAGTGAGAGAGGCCTGTCCGGGTACGCTTAGCCCACTCCGGCGGGAATGGCGCAGAGAAGTGTTACGCTTGGGAGCAGGACTGTTTCCTATTATCACGCCTGAATCTGCTATTCTCCTTTCTTCTTCAACTTTACTTTCCTCACCACAAGTTTACTGTTTTTACCCGGCTGGGTAATAAAGAGCACAGCAAAGAGCACCTGTCATGGACATTCCTTTACTTCTACTATATGCAATATGCATCATTCACCCCTAGGAATTCGGAGGAGCCATGAGGAAATGTGCCGCCCAAAAATCCAGCAGCTCCTCCTGGGGTAGTGCTACATATGGTACGTTTTTACATTAGTTTTTTAACTTAAATTATACTGTACAAGTACAATACATCTATAACTGGTATCTAATACATAATTAGAGGTCACTAATTATCCTAAGGCACAAATGCAAGAGGGTAGACTACACACACAGCAAGCGAAGGGCAGGAGGAAAGACCAGTAAGAAATGTCTCTGCCACAATGATGCAAGCAGCAGTGGTCCAATTGGTGGAGGCACTGCAGAGACTGTTCTACACAGGGTTAAAATCTAGACTGGTAAAATGAATGAATGTTAAGTGGAATTTTATGGAAGCTCTGTAGAGAGCATATAAATGTAAATTGTGAAATGTATATATGTTTGGTTTTTTTTTGTATGAAAAAATATGGAAAATTAATAGAGATTTAAGGGAAAAAATGTCTCAGTACACAGAGCTCACCCTCTAGAATTCATACCAGTGAGATCTGAAGTGCAAAACACACAACTCAATCACCAATATCAATGCCATCAGGGGGATCTACATCCCAGCACATACCTCACTAGGGTGCCCACATGTCCCGGATTGCCCGGGACTGTCCCGCAATTGACATGTCTGTCCTGGGTCCCGGGCACCTTCATTCCGGGACAATACAATGTCCCGGAATGAAATAGAGGACACAGCCACCCCCTATTAACTACATTTCCGGAACTGGTTGCTAGGGCCGGCTCTGCCTGGCATCTTGCAACCGGTGACAATTTACTCCCAGACAGTGATGCCGGGAGCGAGGCCTGTGCCTAGTGCAGCACTGCTGTCCCCACCCACCTCAGCACCTCCTTCTCTGGCACCCAGTAGTAAGCAGCAGGGACTGGTGTGATCTTTACTCTCCAGATAGTGACTCCATGCCTTTCCTTCTATGCATGCGGCTCATGCAGAGGGAGTGACAGCACACTGCATCTGGTGGCAGGCTATGGGTGGCAAGTGGCACTGCATCTGGTGGCAGGCTATGGGTGGCAAGCGGCACTGCATCTGGTGGAAGGCTATGGGGGGCAAGCGGCACTGCATCTGGTAGCAAGTGGCACATTCACCTGACAAATAACCCGCCGCCAAATTCCCCATCAACCCCGAGACTACATTTCCCCCCGCCCCCCTCATCTTTTTTTGGTTAAAGGTGAGAGAGGGGGTGTGTCCCTGAATGGCACTTTGGAAATGTGGTCACCCTATACCTCACTCTCTAATAACCATGCCACTAGTGATATCTGCTCCATCATACACATAGCTCACTCCCCAGTATTCATATCATAACAGTGAGAGCTACACTCCAGCATACACCTAATATCCCAGTAGCCGCTAGTGCTATCTTTCCATGTGCACACTCCTTACCAACGAGTACCCATATTACAAGTGGGATCTGTACTGAATCACCAATCCCTTACTCCAAAGTATCAATGTTGCCAGTGAGATCTATTCTTCGTCATGCCTCTCTATTATAAGCAGTGGTTTATACCTGTGTGTTATTTGTAGTACCTCATGCTTCTGTATGTTACACTGTGTCTAATACTTCTCTATAACACACAATACTTTTCCGTTTAATGCAGTGCCTCACTTATCTGTGCTTTGAATCTTATGTGTACCTGTACATCCTTACATTTCTGTGGACCTCTATCTAAATAAAGTCGATTGCATAATTATAATGTAACATGTAGGGTCTGTACATTTGGATTTCACTACAGCTATGAAATTCAGTCTTTAACCACTTCCATACCGGGCACTTATACACCTTCCCGCCCAGACCAATTTTTAGCTTTCAGCGCTGTTGCACTTTGAATGACAATTGCGCGGTCATGCTACACTGTACCCAAACAAATTTTTTATCATTTTGTACCCACAAATAGAGCTTTCTTTTGGTGGTATTTGATCACCTCTGGGATATTTATTTTCTGAAAAAATAAATAAAAAAAATTACCAAAAATTTAGAAAAAAAAAGTTTTTTTTTGTTTCTGTTATAAAACATTGTAAATAAGTAAATTTTCTCCTTCACTGATGGGCACTGATGGTACTGCACTGACGGGCACTGATAAGGCGGCACTGATGGGCACCGATGAGGTGGTACTGATGTGGTGGCATTGATGGGCACTAATATGCGGCACTGATGGGCGGCACGGATGGGCACTGATAGGCGGCACAGATAGGCAGCATGGATGGTCTTGGATAGGCGGCACGGATGGGCACAGATAGGTGGCACAGATGGGCACTGATAGGCGGCACGGATGGGCACTGATAGGCGGCACGGATGGGCATAGATGGGCACTATCATATGTGTTGTACTAATGGATGCCAATCAGTGCCAAACAATGCCTGCCAATCAGTGATTGTGGGCATTGATTGGCATCCATTGCGGCACTGATTGGCATCCATTTTTTGTGTCCTCCTCATCCCTGGTGGTCTAGGGTGGCATACTTTTTTTTTTTTAATCCCTGGTGGTCTAGTGGCCATCCCTGGTGGTCCAGTGGGCATCCTCGGGGGGGCTGTGCTGATAATCGATCAGCACAAACCCCCCCTGTCACAGGAGCAGCCGATTGGCTCTCCTCTACTCGCGTCTGACAGACGCGAGTGAGGAAAAGCCGATTACCGGCTTTTCCTATTTACATCGTGATCAGCCATGATTGGACATGGCTGATCACGTGGTAAAGAGTCTCCATGAGAGACTCTTTACCTTGATCGGTGTTGCGGGGTGTCAGACTGACACCCTGCAACAACGATCGCCGCGATGCGCACCCCCGGGGGTGCGCAGCGGCTATGAATCCTGAGGACGTCATATGACGTCCAGTCAGGATTCTACAACCACTTTGCCAACGTCAATTTGTCATTGGCGGGCGGCAAGTGGTTAAAGATATATTGTAACTTTTTTTTATTTTTATTAAAACCTCAATTGTTTTATTTAGAATGGGACATATTAAACAAGAACATGAAGAGTGAATGGTTTGTCCGATATATCTTTATATATATTTAAGTGCCTAGGCTGTTTCCATCTAGGATCATGAGGTTTCTCCAATATTTTAAGCCCCAGTCTTCCCAGCATTAGCAAGCTGGCACCAACAATAATTCCGGCTGGCATGAGTTTTCCAGAGCTGTAAAACCTGTAACCCATAACTCCAACTAATGATCCTGATGCGATCAGTAAAAGTAAAATACGTTTGGAATTGTGAGATATGTGATTGGCCCCCAGACCAACTAGACCTCCAAAGAGCAGACCAACAGCAAGAGATGAAACACTACCTGCCTTTACATAGCTGATAACTCCTCCAGTGGTGACTAAAGCCGCATATCCGAAAACTAAACCATTCCACACCCATACTTTTCTATCTGTAGATTGCAAGACAAGAGTACCAATAGAAAGCCTTGTTTGTTCTCAGCCAAAACTCTGAGAGACCCGCTCTACACCACAGATGCTGGAGGACCCCAAGTCATCAATATATTGTAATTCAACGCCACTATTCAAAATAACCCGTTAAAGGAATGAGCACAATTGCTAGTATTAAAGGGGTTGTAAAGGATTTTTTTTTCCCCTAAATGGCTTCCTTTACCGTAGTGCAGTCCTCCTTCACTTACCTCATCCTTCAATTTTGCTTTTAAATGTCCTTTTTTCTTATGAGAAATCCTCACTTCCTGTTCTTCTGTCTGTAACTACACACCGTAATGAGAGGATGTCTCCCTGGTGTGGAGAAAGCCTCTTGAGGGGGGAGGGGGCGAGCAGGAGTGTCAGGACGCCCACTAACATACAGCTCCTTTCTCTATGTGCAAAGTAGAGAGCGTCCTGACTTGCCTGCTCGCCCCCTCCCCCCTCAAGAGGCTTTCTCCACACCAGGGAGAAAGCCTCACATTACTGTGTGTAGTTACAGACCGAAGAACAGGAAGTGAGGATTTCTCAGAAGAAATAAGGACATTTAAAAGCAAAATGGAAGGATGAGGTAAGTGAAGGAGGACTGCACTAAGGTAAAGGAAGCTATTTAGGGAAAAAAAAAATCCTTTACAACCCCTTTAACTAAATCAGAAATTCATCATGATTAAGCTTACTAGGGACAAACAAGTAAAAATTGCTACCTGAAAAATGAGTTCATATAAAGAACAAAGGGGGTAATCCACAAAGATCCGGCGTAACTTAATTTTTCCCATTTAAGTTACACTGCCTTAAAATTTCTACCTAAGTGCCCCATCCACAAAGCACTTACCTAGAAATTTTTGGCTGTGTAACTTAAATTCCGCCAGCGCAAGGCGTTCCTATTTTCATGGGGGCGATTCCCATTTAAATTAGGCGCGCTCCCGCGCCGGCCGTACTGCGCATGCTCGTGACGTCATTTTCCCGACGTGCATAGCGCGAAATTACGTTACGCCGAGCTTTGTGGATTGCGACGGGTCAATAAAGTTGCGTCGGGGAAAAAAAAAGATACGGCGCGAAAAAAAAAATTCAAAACAAAAAAAAAATCGCGTCGCTGGACAGAAGGGTCTGCTTTTACATGGTGTAAACAGTTTACACTTTGTAAAAGCAGCCCTAATTTTGCGTTTGCAAACTAAAACTTACGGACAAAAAACAAAGCTGAAAAGCTTTGTGGATCTCCGTAAGTGCTAATTTGCATACCCGAGGCGGCATTTCGACACAAAATGCCCCCAGCAGCGGCTGCGGTACTGCATCCTAAGATCCGGCAGTGTAAGTCCCTTACACATGCCGGATCTTCTGCCTAACTATGTGCTGTATGGCCGTCATTTCCGCGCCGAAATTTAAAAATTCACGTCGTTTGCGCAAGACGTCTGGGAATACGGAAGTACGCTACGCACGTCGCCGTTCGAAAAAAATGACGTCACTTCGCGCAAAGCACGGCGGGAATTTCGAAACAGAGCATGCACAGTAGGTCCGACGCGGGAGCGCGCCTAATTTAAATGGCACACGCCCATTTAAATTACGCAGGCTTACGCCGGAGGCCGCCAGCGTAGGTTTTCATTGCAAGTGCTTTGTGAATCAGGCACTTGCGATGAAAACTTGCGGCGGTGTAACGTATATACAATACGTTACGCCGCCGCTAGTCTACGTGAATCTGGCCCTAACTCAGTAAGGTACAATAATGCAAGTAGGCCCAGTCTTGGTTACAAAGGAATTCATAAACTGGTATAGAAAAAATTTCAAGTATTCACAAAATCTTATACAGTTTACATTTTTCTATAATAAAAGTTTAAAGTACTTTTAGCAAGCAGTTCATAGGTAACAACACTTCTTTTTTTCCCAGCATATGAAGTCTCTGGGCACCCTGCAGTAAACGGTCTGACTCAGTTTCATGATACAAGTAGTCCCAAACATTCTTGAAATTAGTCCAATTGCTGATTTCATTTATAGATAAGTGAACTTCTGAAAAGCATTCAGCCAAACTTTTTTAAAACGTATAAACCTCCAAATTTTGGATTTTCTGAATCGGAATTGAATCAAATTAAATAGAAATCTGAAGCAGGGTATTATAGAGTTGAAAATTATAAATTAAATCAAGCAATTACAGTGCAAAATAAAAAAAACATGGCATTCCTCCAAGAGATGTTTGATCTATGAACAGATTGTTTTGAGCTCGCACCTTATATAAGAATGTGCAGTATATTAACTTTGGTAATAAAGCCTGTAGGATTCTAGCTAGATTATGAAAAGGGCGTTAGACAATCCACTTGTATATCTAAACTGATGGAGGACTCATCTAAAAAGATTATCCATAGCTTGGAAAAGTACAGATTGACAATACTGCTGTCCAAAGGTGTCTCAGTTGCTCCTCCATCTAGAGTGGAGAACCCCTAAGACAGGAAGTGTGTTACTGGCTGGGACACCAGTTGAAACTAAAAGAAAACATGTCTAAAAAAGAAAACTCATACAACCATCACATTTAAAGTAGTTCCAAAGCCTAAACATTTTTTGCATTCCTTGCATTAAGGTAAAAATTGTTTAGGCATCAGTCTTGGCCCCTCAACCCCCCCCCCCCTTTTTACTTAGGTAAGCCCTCTTTCGATCCAACACTGTGCATGTCTGCAGCTCTTCTCTCCACTCACTCCTGTGTCTCACTGGCTTCAGGGCTGTCTTAATAGCATCATGGGCCCCTGGGCAAAGTAATGCTCTGGGGCCCCTACAATGATGGCAGTGTAGGTAAACAGACATCAAGTAGGTAGGAGACAGACTGCCTCCCCTGTGTATCTATCACTCTCAGGCCAGGCCTAGGGCAGCACTTTGCAGGGGGGCAGCACGGAAAGGGTCCCCGCCGGCTTGTGCTACACTGCTAGTGTAGTGCCAGTCTTATGGGCTGGACTGGGCTCAGAGGCAAATAAAGCGGCCGCACTGCTTCCGGTATGCGGGCGGCCGGCATTCCGCAACTGTGTGTGGGGAGGGGGAGGGGGGGCGCTGCTTCTAATTTTGACTGTCCTATCATCCTGGACCACAAACCTTCCTCACTGTGCTATATGTTTTCTGCTGTACCATTGGCATGGTTATATCTTATTAGTCCTCTCCATAAAATTATTAGAAATTTGTGCTTAAAGTAGAACTATGGGCAACACTTTTTTTTTCATTTTGGATAGAGTAAGGGAGGGTTATAGCCCCTGTCAGTTTATTTTTTACCATCCCTGTCCCATTTCCTTCACTTCCTGCCCCATAGCCAAACAGGAAGTGAAAGGAAATCTATGCAAATTAAGGGAATCCATTGCCCCCCAGGCTCTCGGAACTAGTGTCCCTACTCGAAAAGTGTCTTAACCAGAAAGGGTTGTGGCCTTGACAGGAAGGGGTGGGTCATATTTAAATTAGGGGGTGCACGAGTTTAGTCAGGCCTAGGGCAGCACAAAACCTAAATACACCTCTGACTCTCAGTGCCATCATGGGGCCCCCTAATTTCGGGGCAGCGTGGGCTCAAGAACCAGCTGCTTTGGGAAAAGTGCAGGGGCCCCCCATGCAGCTGGGGCCATTAGCTCTGGCTGCTGTCAATCAAAGCCAGTGACACGGGAGCGGGGGCGGGTCCGAGACCTCTGTGTCGATAGACGCAGTAGCCGGACTTGGCAGTGAGCACACACAAGTGGTTTCCCATAGGAACACTGGACAAAGAGGAGGAGCCAGAAACGCCAGTGGGGGATCTGAGAAGAGGAGGTTCGGGGGCCACTCTGTGCAATGAATTGCACACAGCAGGTAAGTATAGTGATGTTTGTTTGTTTTTGTTTTTCATTTTTTTCATTTTGTTACAAATACTTAAAGGATTGGCAATCTGCAATATATATATATACCAGGCAGTGCTGAGACTGATTCATAAAAACTAGGAAAAGAAAATAAGAACAAACATGGGGTTGATAATAATAGTGACTACTGTAATTGGTTGCTAATTTCCAAAGCAATCTAATTGGTGGTTGTGAAACTCCATAGACCTGGCTTTATTTTTGGAGTTTTGTGCCTTAGAGGCAGGAAGAAAGTTATTCCAGCATCACCTGCAGGTGTGTTTCAGGATCTAGCCAGCATGGTTATGACATCACCCTCATCTAGGCACTGTTGTAAGATACGTAAATATAGGGCCTGATCCACAAAAGGGATACGCCGGCGTATCTACTGATACGCCGTCGTACCCCTGTTTCTATCTATGGAACTGATCCACAGAATCAGTTTCCAATAGATAGGCAGAAGATCCGACACGTGTAAGGGACTTACACTGTCGGATCTTAGGATGCAGTACCGCAGCCGCCGCTGGGGGCATTTCTCGTTGAAATCCAGCGTCGGGTATGCAAATTAGCACTTACGGAGATCCACAAAGCTTTTACGCTTCGTTTTTTCTCCGTAAGTATTAGTTTGCCGTCGCAAAATTAGGGCTGCTTTTACAAGGTGTAAACTGTTTACACCTTGTAAAAGTATACCCTTCTATCCCGCGTCGCTGTCATTTTTTATTTTATTTTATTTTTTTTACGCCCGTCGCGATTCTCAAAACCTGGCGCAACGTAAAACCGCGCAAAGCACGTCGGGAAAATAACGTCGGGAGCATGCGCAGTACGTCTGGCGTGGGAGCGCGCCTAATTTAAATGGGACTCGCCCCATTAGATTAGGCACGCCTTGCGCCGGACGGATTTAAGTTACACCGCTCAAAATTTCTAGGTAAGTGCTTTGTGGATCGGGCACTTAGGTAGAGATTTTGCGGCGGTGTAACTTAAACGGGAAAAATTAAGTTACGCCGGGTTTTTGTGGATCAGGCCCATAGTTCCTAACTTTTCTATACAGTTTTTTTTCTATGAAATGGTGTTTTGGCATGGGGGGTCGTAATCAGCAGACTTTGAGAGTTTCGTGTAAGGTCCTGTTTAACATGTTGCTTGTCAAGCCTTCATGCTCAAATCATCGTGGTGGGGTATGCAGCCCAACCAGGACATTTCTTATGGCTTTTTTGTAAGCGATCTAGTGTTAACCCTACACATTTCACCCTAGAGTTGTGATTCCCCAACACTGGCTTATTGTGCACCAATATCATTGCTACTAAAGTGCCCGGCCCCTAGCTGTGCTGGAATTTTATATTTTTCCCAAGCCATGTTTTAACCAAAATTTAAATGTGATCCTTTACATATCTTTTCATATATATTTTGTTGTGGGATTTCCCCAGTAGTTTCTGTCTCCACCGCTATATATAATATGTAGGTGTCACTCTCTTGTAGCTTAACTGCTTGATGTTTATATGTTCTGTATCAGGAAGAATCTATTAGGGAGTGTGATGTATTATCTGGCTTTGTAATGGGTGTGACAGATGGTTGGAACTGGAAATTCCACTGGGGATATTTTGCCAGTCCCTGAGAAATAAAATTAATGATCGCGTGCTGAACCTGTTAAAGTGGAGTTCCACCCAAAAGTGGAACTTCTGCTTATTTGATTCCTCCACCCTCTGATGCCACATTTGGCAACTTTCGGGGGAGAGGGGGAGCAGGTTCCTGTTTTTTACAGGCACCCTGTCCCCACTTCCGGGAGACTGGGACAGGACGAATAACGTCAGCAGCTCAGCCTCCCTCCACTTCTGCCGGGCCAGTCTGTCCTATAATAATAATAATAATCCCTGCTGCAGTCCCCCTCCCTACTATGCCAGTGACTAAATCTCTTTATTAATGCAAATCTAGAAACAGATCATTTGATTAAGAACTACTGCGCCATTTCATCACCTACATCTGATTATGAAAACTGTTACCGCTATAATACTTCACTCATTGACCAATACAGGGGTGCTGAAGGGATCAAGCTGATCATATTTTACCTAAAAAATGGCCTTTAGGGCATTTAAGCTCTCATACAGATAACATTAGTGCCTGCATTGATATTTGATGACACTTAATGCCCAACTCTGCCCTCCAACTAACCCCCCCCCCCCCCACCAAATCCTTTCCAGCTGTGGGCAGTGCTCAGTGATGCAAAGACCAGCACTTGCATAATAACAACGCCAGTGCCACCCTCTGCATCAGTACACTTTAATCACTTGCCTACCCGGCGGCTCTCCTGCACGAAATCACATGCAGGTATGTGATTTTGCTCTTCCGGGTCTGCGAGCACCACCAGCGAATCTGTGATTGCCAAAGCGAGACCCAATCGGTGGGTCCTGTGGACCCGATGTCCCCTGGGACCCACCGATCATTACCGAGAGAGGCAGATCACCTTTCGGTGACAAGAGGAGACAGAGATCTTGTGTTTTTGCTAAGCAGGAACACAAATCTCTGTCTTCCCATAGTTAAAGCATCCCCCCCTCACACAGTTAGAAAGCACTCCCTAGGAGCACATTTAACCCTGTGGTCGCCCCTGATATTAAAGGGGTTGTAAACCAAAAACATAAAAAAATAAAAATAACAAATATGTTATACTTCCCTCCACTGTGCAGCTCGTTTTGCACAGAGTGGCCCCGATCCACGTCTTCTGGGGTCCCTCGGCGGCTGTCTCTGGTCCTCCCCGCACAAACTACACACATTCATGCGAGAGAGCTGGCATTGTGTGTAGTCCTTGCCGGCACGTTCCTTTGATACAGCGAGCGGCCATAGCTGTTCACTGTATAACTCGGCCCTGCCCCTCGGCATGCCGCGTCACTGGATGTGATTGACAGTAGCGCCAGCCAATGGCTGCACTGCTTTCAATCCATCCGCTCTAGCCAATTAGCGGCCAGGCTGAACGGCGAAGAGGATGTCGGGACTAAGAGCGGGACTTTTATAAACGTATGTTTAAGTGTATGCTCAAACTGAGATACACTTAAACCTAGCTAAGATACGACGGCCTGCGCCATCGTATCTTAGCTGTCTAGTTCCGCCGGCTGCTAGGGGGCGTGAACGCTGATTTACGCCTAGAATGCGTAAATCAGCGAGATACGCCGATTCATGAACGTACGCTTGCCCGTCGCAGTAAAGATACGCCATTTAGGTAAGGCGTTTTCCGGCGTAAAGTTAGTCGAACAAATAGCTGGACTAGTCAATGTTAAGTATGGCCGTCATTCCCGCGTCTAAATTTGAAAAATGTACGTCGTTTGCGTAAGTCGTCCGTGAATGGGGCTGGACGTAATTTACGTTCATGTCGAAACGTCCTTGCGGCGTATTTTGGAGCAATGCACACTGGGATATGTCCACGGACGGCGCATGCGCCGTTCGTAAAAAAACGTCAATCACGACGGGTCACAAGTAATTTACATAAAACACGCCCCCCTCATCCTCATTTGAATTAGGCGCGCGTACGCCGGCCCATTCACGCTACGCCACCGTAACTTAGGAGGCAAGTGCTTTGTGAATACAGCACTTGCCTCTCTGACTTGCGGCGTAGCGTATATGCGATACGCTACGCCGCTTCAAAAGTGAGCCGCCCTACCTGAATCCAGCCATTAGTGTTCGATTTGTTCGCCACAATGTCGCAGTCCCGCTATTTATTTGCTGATTGCCTCCATTACAAGTAAAATATATAAATAAATAAAAATTCCATAAAAAGATGCCATAGTTTGTAGACCCTATAACTTTTGCACAAATCAATCGAATATATGGTTATTGGGCTTTTTTTTTTACCAAAAATATGTAGCAGAATACATATTGGCCTAAATTGATGAAGAAATTCGATTTTTTACATTTCTTTATTGGATGTCTTTTATAGCAGAAATTAAAAAACATAGGCCTAGATTCAACAAGCAATTGCATCTGCGTAACCATAGTTACGCAGCGCAATTGCTTATTTGCGCCGGCGTATATAGCCTAAGATATGACTGGCATAAGGCTCTTATGCCGTCGTATCGTAGGCTGCATTCTTACGATGGCCGCTAGGTGGCGTTCCCGTAGCGAATTGCAAATTGCATACTAACGCCGATTCACAACCGTACGCGCGCCCTGCGTACGCAGTTTACGTTGTTTGCGTTCGTCGGTTTCTGCGTAAGGCTGCCCCTGCTATTAGCAGGGGCAGCCAATGCTACGTATACCCGTCGTTCCCGCGTCGCGTTTTTGAAAAATTGCGTCGTTTGCGTAAGTGAATTGTGAATGGCGCTGGACGCCATTTACGTTCACATTAAAGCAAATGACATCCTTGCGACGTCATTTGCCGCAATGCACGTCGGGAAAGTTTCCCGACGGAGCATGCACACTACGTTCGGCGCGGGAACGCGCCTAATTTAAATGATCCACGCCCCCTATGGGATCATTTAAATTACGCGCGCTTACGCCGGGCAGTTTTCAGGAGCGCACACGCAAATTACGGAGCTACTGCTCCGTGAATCAAGCGTAGCGCAGGTAATTTACGGAGGCGCAGTGTTAAAACGGTACACTGCGCCTCCGTAAGAAATGCGCAAATCTACCTGAATCTACCCCATAGTTTTTTTTCAAAATTGTCTGCATTTTTTTGTTTATAGTGCAAACAATAAAAACCACAACAGTGATCAAAGCTCTATTTGTGTGAAAAAATACATCAATTTTATTTGTGTACAGCGTCGTACGACCACGCAATTGTCAGTTAAAGTAACGCAGTCCTGTATCGAAAAAAGTGGCCTGGTCATGAAAGGGGGTAAACCTTCCGGGGCTGAACTGGTTAAGGGTACATTTGCGAATTTATGCATTGAAGATATTTATACTGTATGAGAAAGAAATTAGGATGCTGTTCAATATTTAAGCAAATGTTTTAAATCACCGGGAAAAAAACATTATTCAAAAATAAATCTGTAATGCCCCATACACACGATCGGAAATTCCGACAGCAAAAGTCCGATGTGAGCTTTTGAATGGAAATTCCAACCGTGTGTATGCTCCATCAGACTTTTGCTGTCGGAATTTCTGCCAACAAAAGAAAATCGTCTGTAGCAATTCTGACGCACAAAATTCCGTCGCATGCTCGGAAACAATTTGACGCATGCTCGGAAGCATTGAACTTCATTTTCTTGGCTCGTCCTAATGATGTACTTCACAGCGTTCTTGACGGACGAAAGTTCAGAGAACTTTTGTGTGACCGTGTGTATGCAAGCCAAGCTTGAGCGGAATTCCGTCGGAAAAACCATCCAAGGTTTTTCCGACGGAAAACACGATCGTGTGTACGTGGCATTACTTGCCTCCACATATGTCAACTACAGATAATCGAAATCTTATTTATTTTTTCCCCATTGTGTCACATACAAAAAATCATTATCGGGGAAGACTTCAATTCACAGTATAAAACATTCTTTTATTTCTATGTAAAGCATGAAAAGAAAAATCCTCAAAACCATTAAAGAACCATACGCCACGCCTGCATTTTCCTTATCAAGACAGCTAAGTATACACCATGATTGGGCCAGTTAGTACAGTCATATGGATAGTCTATGACCCTGTGACTCCAGCAACATGTAGCTTACAGAGGACTTGACTTTGTTCCCCATGGTTGAACAGAGCAGGAGAGCAGCAAACGGAAGGTAAGGACAATGGCCCGGATTCACAGACACTGGCGCACATTTATGTCGCCGTATCGTATCTACTTTACGCTACGCCGACGCAGCGCAGAGAGGCAAGCATGGAATTCACAAAACACTTCCTCCCAAAACTGCGCTGGGTTTCCAAGGCCTAAGTCGGCGTAAGTGGAAGTGGGCGTGAGCCATGCTAATGAGGCGTGACCCCATGCAAATTATGGGCCGAGCCCCAGACAGATACGTAACGCCAACTGCGCATGCGCCGTCCCGTGGACGCATCCCAGTGCGCATGCTCACAAATACGTCGGAACAACTGCCTAAGTTACGGCGGATCACTGCCTACGGTGTGAACGTAATCTACGCCCAGCCATATTCACGTACAACGTAAAATTCGCCGGCTTGTGTTCCCTGGTGCAGCCCTTTGCATGGATGCTGCTGAGTTACACCTCCTTTATGGGTTTAACTTTACGCCGTACGTACAACTTACGCGCACCAGTCGTAGCCTGCGTCGGGCACAAGTACGATCGTGAATCGGCGTATCTCCCTCATTCGCATATTTGAATAGAAAATTCATGGGAGCGCCACATGCGTCCAGCGTAAATATGCGCCCACTCTACGCCGGCGTAGGCAAGTTACGTTGGTGGAATGAAGCCTGTTTTTAGGCGTATCTTAGTTTTGTGGGCACGGCGCACAGATACGACGGCGCATATTTGCACTTACGCGGCGTATATCGAGATACGTTGGCGCAAGTGCTTTGTGAATCCGGGCCAATATGTCCTGCTGGGAGTGGGGGGAAGAGAATTTGTTGCCTTGCCCCGTGTGAGTAAAGCACAGATTCATTTATATATTTACTGCATTGTGCAAGTGTACAGCTGAGTTTCCCTAGTTGTAATCCACACGTGGAACAAAACCTTTATTGTTCTTACCTTTGTTTTTACTTCATTAATGCTTTTCCAACAGAGAGAACAATGTATTGCAATGTATTTATTATTATTTTAATACTGAGGTTTAAGCAATATCCCTATCGCATTAACCACAAATGTAAATATATTTCCTCATTCTTCATTCCCTTTTTCACATTGTAAATTTGTAACAATGTGGCTGGCTGAAAATACTTTTACAAAGTTGCTGGTGTGCAAAACAAAGGGGTGAGAACAAATTTTCTGGTGTAGGGTAAAATATAATAAATATTATCCTGGGAAAAAAAGACAGTTGTGATGCCCCATCCCTTATATCATCAACCCAGTCTGTGTATTTTTTTTCGGGAAATTATATTCTTTCCGAAATTGAATGTTAAAAGCAAATACTGTAAATGTTTGAAATACTTTCAATTGACATTCATCAAACGATTGAACGTAATGGTGAGATTTTGCCTGCTAATGTTTGTATGAATGTTCGTTAAATCTACCAATGTATGGCTAGCCTTTATCAATCTTTGAACTCCCAGATATGTGTTTGTTTCCCAGTTTGCTTGGGTTTATTAACTATTTTCTCATTATCATGTAACACACAACTTAGATTCAAATTTTTATTAGCTGTAAGTAGTAAGCAGTTCTGAGTGCCACAGTCTGGGAGTGTTCTGCAGGCTAGCCTAGTCAGACTAGACTGCAGAACACTTCCAGACTACAGGTGGGTGTTGGGGTGAAGATCAGGCACTCTTAGGTCTTGTACTTAAGTGAAGGTCTTCTGTCTCTCTTTGCGACTCTTAAGTCTAGTACACATGATCGGATTTTCCGACGGGAATTGTGTGTCAGCATTTGTTTGCTCCATCGGACTATTGTTGTTGGATTTTCTGCAGACAAATGTTGGAGGGCAGGCTTTAAAATTTTCTGCGGACAACGGTCTGTGGATGTTCGTCTGGGTTCCCACACCTGGAGCGGCTATTCCCCTTTCCCCCGACAACGGTCTGTTGTCGGCTTTTTCATGTGGACACAAGTCCATCAGACAAACATGCATGATCGGAACAATGCTCACCAAACACGACATTAGGAGAATGTGCCCAAAGGGTGGTTTAAAGAGCAGAAAAACCACGTAATACGTAACTACGTTGGATTTTGTTGGCCGACAATTGTGTGCCGTTTGCATGCAATACAAAATCCAGGCACACGCCCTTCGGAAAAAAGTCTGACAATTTGTCTGCGGAAAATCCGATCGTATGTATGAGACTTTCGTTGTTGTGGTCTGCCCCATTTATCTGTCATTGTCTGCTCAGTTCAACTTGTTACTTTGCTTTTCATGTGGGATTTTCTGTCATGTCTCTACTTTATTTCCAATCTCTCAACCCTGCCCTATCCACTTAGACTTTGCTCTTGCTAACCAGCAATGGTTCTGTCATCTGTGTCTTTGAACAGTCGTTCAAACTCTCTAACCATGACAGCCTGCCTGTTGGTCATTACATAGTTACATAGTTAGTAGTAGAGAAATTGGATGGACAGCCGTACTCCAAAAAAATACTTTGATGGTTGTCTTTATTGTAAAACAAATTAAAAATAGCACTACAAAACACAGCAACAATTGGGGATAGCAGCCTATGCGTTTCACACTATCAGTTAGTGCTTAATCATGGCTACATAGTTAGTCAGTTTAAAAAAAAAACACAAGTCCATCTAGTTCAACCATAAAAATTAATAAAATATCATACAATCCCATATACCCAATCCTACACCCACAGTTGATCCAGAGGAAGGCGAAAAACCCCAGCAGAGCATGATCCAATTTGCTATAGCAGGGAAAAAATTCCTTCCTGATCCCAGAGAGGCAATCGGATTTTCCCTGGATCAACTTTACCTATAAATGTTAGTACCCAGTTATAGTTGTAAAAATTTTTAAATACTAATGCGCTACCAAAAAATGTTGATGTTAAGTAAAAGTGCTATTTAATAGTGCTAAGTGCTAAGTGAAACTGTAAAAAGCCGCTAAAGCTTCTGTAGTGTTGCCAGCACCAGTAGGTATGTATATATACTGTATATATATATATATATATATATATATATATATATATATATATATATATATATATAGTGAAGTAGTGCTAATTACTTAACACAATAAATAATTGATAATTCCTCAAGTGTATAATAATATAAAAACTTAAAAAATTAATTTGTAAAGTGCATCCAAGGAAATCTGATAGTAAAGAGAGAAACCCAGTTCCTTATTCAAAATAAGATCTCCTCCTGGGTGGATAAATAGGGATGAGAGGGAAAGGGAGAGGTAAGGGAGTCCAAATTACAAATGGAAAGATAGGATGCAAAGGTGTCCTTCTAGAAACCTCCACCGGTAGGCTAGCCTCTCACCTTATGGAAAGGCCCCAATGGGTCTAGTAGTGCATCAAGGGATGTCAATCACCAGGGACAGTTGCTGAATCCTCCCTAGTGTGTCCAGAACAGGGGATCACTGCAGCTTTTCATCCGATCTCTCCAGCCTTTTTATCTTAGGGATAGTATCTCCAAATTCACAAAATCAAGAGCAAACAAATGATTCTCCACAGTGTAGTAGATTAAAAACTCTTGCATTTATTAGTAAATGACATAACAGTTTAAAAATGGCAAAAAACACCAAACAAAGAATGCAAGGACTTCCGGTCATGGCCGTTACCGAAAGTGATGTCACCAAGCTCCTCCAGACGCGTTGTGTCACAACACACGTGACTTTATCAAGGGTATAGGTGCTAGATGACAATAATGAGCTTAAATACTAATGGTAGTCATGGAAACAGCATCTCAATCAATGATGGGCTTAACATATGTAAATGAGAAGTGAGAGCAGAGGAATCTGGGAGCAGCAAAAAGTCACTATAGCTCTCACTAATCTTGCTAGGTAATGAAAAGACTGTAGTATAAAAACAGATAAAACCCTGCAAACACATGAAAAAACAACAGTTGGGAGATGGCAAATACCAGAAAAGGAGAAAAAATAACAAATAGTAGAGAAAAAAAACCTTAATAGATATTGGTCATCTCTCACCTGTAGCCTTAACAAAACTAACACAATAATTGGAAATAAAGCAGTTCAAATCAAACTTGATGTTCAGACCTGAGGGGACAAGAGATTGTATTTCAAAAATCCATCGAGATTCAGATTTGCTAAGAGTATTTATTTTATTACTTCCTCTCCAGTGAGGCTTGTATTTTTCAATACCCCAAAAAGAGAGGGAACTGGTATCTTTTCCATTAAACTCTGCATAATGTCTAGATACATTGGGCCAGATTCAGAAAGAAGTTACGCTGGCGTATCTATTGATACGCCTCGTAATTTCTAGGATCCTCCGGCGTATCTTTTTTCTGTATTCAGAAAACAAGATACGCCGGAATTTTGCTAAGATCCGACTGGCGTAAGCCTCTTTAGCCATCCTATCTTAGTTGCATATTTACGCTGGCCGCTAGGTGGCGCTTCTGTAGATTTACGTGAGGAATATGCAAATGAGGTAGATACGCCGATTCACAAACGTATGTATGCCTGGCGCATTTTTTACGTCGTTTACGTAAGGCTTTTTCCGGCGCGAAGTTACCCCTGGTATATGAGGCGTACGCAATGTTAAGTATGGATGTCGGGCCACCTTCAAATTTTTTACGTTTTACGTCGTTTGCGTAAGTCGTTCGCGAATAGGGCTGTGCGTAAGTTACATTCACGTCTAAAGCATTGACGATTTGCGGCATAATTTGGAGCATGCGCACTGGGATTCTTTCACGGACGGCGCATGCGCCATTCGTAAGAAACGTCAAATACGTGGGGTCACGATAAGTTAGCATAGAACACACCCCCAACCAGCCTCTTTTGAATTAGGCGGGCTTACGCTGCCCGATATACTCTACACCGCCGTAACTAAAGGCACAACTTCTTTGTGAATACAATATTCGCCTTTCTAAGTTACGGCGGCGTAGCGTTTCTGAGATACGCTACGCCCACCTAAAGATAGGCGCCTGTACGTGAATCTGGCCCATTGTGTTTTGGGTAGCCTGACTTAAGCCATGTACACACGATCGGATTTCTGATGGAATCTAATCCGATGGATTTTTTCGTCGGATATCAGATGAAGCAGACTTTCATCAGTCTTGCCTACACACTATCAGAATAAATTCCAACCGTGACAAAACGTGGTGACGTAAAACACTACGACGAGCCGAAAAAAATGAAGTTCAATGCTTCCGAGAATGCGTCGACTTGATTTTGTACCTTGGGGTACACCACTGATAACCTTCGCCCATTCAGAGTAAGAATCATTAACCACGACTCTCTGAATTCTGGGCCAGATCCACAAAAGGGATACGACGGTGTATTTACTGATACGCCGTCGTATCCCTGTTTCTATCTTTGGAACTGATCTACAGAATCAGTTTTCAAGAGATAGACAGAAGATCCGGCAGGTGTAATAGTTTTACACTGCCGGATCTTAAGATGCAGTACCGCGACCGCCGCTGGGGGCATTCATCGTCTAAATTACGCGTCGGGTATGCTATTGAGGAGTTACGTCGATCCTCAAAGCTTTTTCGCGTTCGCTACGTCGCCGCTACGTTAGTTTCCCGTCGCTTAGTTACACTTTTGTAAAGCAGCCCTACTTTTACACAGCAGGCGTACTGCTGTGTAAAGTATGGCCGTCCTTCCCGCGTCGAATTTTTAAATTTTACGTCGATTGCGTAAGCCGTACGGGAATACGGAAATACGCTCCGCGCCGATCAAAAAATGACATCACGTCGCACAAAGCACGTCGGGAAATTTGCGTCACAAGCATGCGCAGTACGTCCGGCGCGGGAGCGCGCCTAATTTAAATGGGACTCGCCCCATTAGATTAGGAACGCCTTGCGCCGGACGGATTTGAGTTACACCGCCGCAAATTTCCAGGTAAGTGTGTTGTGGATCGATACCTAACTTAGGAAATTTGCGGCAGTGTAACTTAAATCTGTTAAGTTACGTTGCGCTGCGGGGCTGTGGATCTGGCCCTCTGTCTTTTAGACAGTTTTCTATCCATTTACAAACTGCTATATCCAATCCTGTAGACTTCACCTTACACATGAGCCGTGTGTGCGGAACTGTATCGAACGGGGACATACTAAAACATTTAATGTGAAAATGGCTTAATGTAGCTTAACGAGCAAAAAAGTGCCTGAACCTCAATCAATTGCCCTGAAACTTTGCACAGCCCAAGATCTCAACCTTACAAACATATCTTATAAGTTTTGTGCGATTTGGTGTTCCACAAGGCAAACTAGGGACATTAAGCTTGTTTTTTGGGGAGCTTAATGTGGCTTAACGTACAAAAAAGTCCTTAAATGTTAACCAATTTCCCCCAAACTTCACACAATAGAAGACTCTATCAATGCCAACATATTCTGGAAATTTCAGCTCAATTGGTTTATCACACCAAAAGTTATTAACATTAAGCTATATTTTACAATACTAAAACATTTAATGTGAAATTGGCTTAATGTAGCTTAACGAGCAATAAAGTGCCTAAACCTCAATCAATTGCCCTGAAACTTTGCACAGCTTAAGATCTCAACGTTCCAAACCTATCCTATGCGTTTTGTGCGATTTGGTGTTCCACAAGGCAAACTAGGGACATTAAGCTTGTTTTTTTGAGAGCTTAACGTACAAAAAAGACCTTAAATGTTAACCAATTTTCCCCAAACTTCACATAATAGAAGGCTGTATCTATGCCAACATATTTTAAAAATTTCAGCTCATTTGGTTAATCACACCAAAAGTTATTCACGTTAAGCTATATTTTACAATGCTAAAACATTTAATGTAAAGAGCTTAACGTACCATAATGTGTCTTAACCTCAATCAATTTTCTTGAAACATTGCACAGCCTAAGTTCTCAACTTCCCAAATCTATCCAATAAGTTTCAAGTGATTTGGTGTCCCGAAGGCAAACTAGGGACATTAAGCTTGTTTTTTGGGGCGCTTAATGTGGCTTAACGTACATAAATGGTTACATGGTTAATCACACCAAAAGTTATTAACATTAAGCTATATTTTACAATACTAAAACATTTAATGTGAAATTGGCTTAATGTAGCTTAACGAGCAATAAAGTGCCTAAACCTCAATCAATTGCCCTGAAACTTTGCACAGCTTAAGATCTCAATGTTCCAAACCTATCCTATACGTTTTGTGCGATTTGGTGTTCCACAAGGCAAACTAGGGACATTAAGCTTGTTTTTTTGAGAGCTTAACGTACAAAAAAGACCTTAAATGTTAACCAATTTTCCCCAAACATAATAGAAGGGTGTATCTATGCCAACATAATTTGAAAATTTCAGCTCATTTGGTTAATCACACCAAAAGTTATTCACATTAAGCCAATTTTTCATTTAGTGTGAAATTGGCTTAATGTAGCTTAATGAGCAAAAAAGTGCCTAAACCTCAATTAATTGCCCTGAAACTTTGCACAGCTTAAGATCTCGACCTTCCAAACAGGTCCAAGAACTTTCCAGCGATTTGGTGTCCCACAAGGCAAACTAGGGACATTAAGCTTGTTTTTTTGGGAGCTTAATGTGGCTTAACGTATGAAAAAGACCTTAAATGTTAACCATTTACCCCCAAACTTCACACAGTAGAAGACTCTATCCATACCAACATATTATGAAAAGTTCAGCTCATTTGGTTAATCGCACCAAAAGTTATTCACATTAAGCTATATTTTACAATGATAAAAAAAGAAGCAGGCTGGCAAAGTTTATCAACAAACACTTCACAGCAAGTAACATTGAAACATTGTATCAATTGTAACGTTCTGTGTTTTGCATCTATATAGGGATGAACTTTGATTTGCAGGTGAAGAGAGTTAAAGAAACCATGACAAGGCAACAAAAAGTTTTTTTTTTTTTCTAATTAAACGTTCCTCTGTTGAACCCCTTATTAACCCTTTAGTTTTCTCTAATCAGCACTGATTAACTCTATATTCTCCTTCTCTATTCAATTGTAATTTTCCTGGTGATTTTTTTTCTTTTCTATTTTATTTATCTAATAGTTAAACTTTTTTTTTCGGTTTTTGTTTGCTTTGCTTATTAATATTTTTTACAACTTTTTACATATATTTACTGCTAAAAAAAAAAAAAAAAAAAAAAAAAAAAAAAACTTTTGTTTAGTTTTATTACATTTAATTGTCCAAGGATTGCAAAAAAAAAAATAAAAAAAAATATTGTTGCAGGACAATATTCACAGAAAGAAAGCCTTGTTTGACCTTAAATAAAAATTGTATGTATTACGGTTATCTTAAAGTGGAGTTACACATTAAAATGGAACTTCCATTTTTCGGAATCCTCCCCCACTCTGTGTCACATTTGACACCTTTCCGTGGGGAGGGGGAAGCTGATACCTGTCTAATACAGATATTTTGCTCCCACTCCTGGGCATAGATAGCCGCAGTAGCCGCGGATATCTACGCCACGTCCGGCGCCTCCTCCGTCCCCCCGCTGTCTTCTGGGAGACACACAGGTCCCAGAAGACAACAGGGACCAATGGGATCGCGCAGAGCAACTCGCGCTTGCGCAGTAAAGAGCCAGGCTGTGAAGCTGCAAGGCTTCACTTCCTGATTCCCTTACTGAAGATGGCGGCACCTCCACCCGAGAGCCAAGGGACAGATCGAGGAGAGAGAGGGGGCGGGGCCAAACCATGGCTCTGTATTTAAATGGACACACAAAGCTGCGACTCGACTCGAGTGCCCCATAGCAAGCTGCTTGCTGTGGGGGCATTTGGCAGGAGGGAGCGGCCAGGAGCGCCAGGGAGGGAATTGAGAAGAGGAGGATCAGAATTGCTCTGTGAAAAAACACTGTACAGATGAGGTACAGTATCTCACAAAAGTAAGTACACCCCTCACATTTTTGTTTCCAATAGTTTTTTATTAAATTTTCAAGACAAAAAAAAATAAGGTGTACAGAAATAAAAGAGAGGGGGAGGGGGAGAAACGATCATAGCCTCTATTCAGAGGACTAGCATAGATACAAATTTTGCAGGTCACAAGTAGATCATTAACTCAACTTTTAGTACTCCTACTGCAATCATCTATCAGGACGGATAACTTAGACCCTGCCCCGGGTCTGTAATTTGAGGCAATATCTAGACCCATGGGGTCAACAAGTAACAGTCAGTTAAAGCTGATTCAATATATTAACCATGGGAAACAGCTTTATAAATGTATAAGAAGGAGAGGAAAGAGAAGTAAGAAAGATAAAGAGAAAAAGGAAGGAAAAGAAGAAAAGAGAAGAAGAAAGAGGAAAAAAAAAGGGGGGAGGATGGTGCATCCCTACCTCGGCGGCGAGAGGGAGGTATCAAAATAGAATAAACCCGTTCATTGGCACAGATCAATGTACCGTCGTGAGATAAGAGATCCAAGGGACCCACACCCTGTCAAAAACCGCTACTCTGTCGTTCAGGATGGCTGACATCCTCTCGTTCACCATAATCCAAGACAATTTAGACTTAAGTAGACAAAATGGTACAGTGGGGGACCTCCAAGACTTGGCAATGGTTATTCTAGCTGCCACAAAGATAAAAGCTATCAGTTTTCTCAAGTGTTTTGTTGTTCCCTCTACCGGGCGTCCCAGCAGTGCATGGAGAGGCGACTTAACAAGATTCACCTGGGTTAGAGAGTAGATAAAATTATAAGTGCGTATCCAAAATCGTCTCACCCTTTGGCACGTCCACCAAATGTGATACATAGTACCATCTGCACTGCACCCCCTGAAGCACCGCGGAGACGCCCCCGGGACAAAGCTAGCAATGCGTGCAGGTACCATATACCAACGCAATAGTACTTTATAATTAGCCTCTATTATAGAGGTGTTGATATATGACTTAGAGGCTCCCTGTATCAGCTTACTCCAGTCCGCCATGTCCAGTTCCATACCAATATCCTGTTCCCACTTAGTCATATAGGCCATTTTTTGGGTACCGGAAGACAGCAATCCATAGATCAATGATATGTGACCGGAGTGTTTGTCAAAGGTTCTGCAGAGTTGTTCCATAGCCGTAGATGTAGTAAGATCAGAAGTGCGATTTAAAGACTCTAGAAAATGCGCAATTTGAGCATATCTAAAGTATTCAGAGTTCGGAAGACCGTATTTCTCCTGCAGAACCGTTTTTGACAAAGCTCCCTTATGATCGCACAGATCCGCTATCCTCAATAAACCCTTATTGGTCCACCAGGAGAAGTCCTGGGGACGGAGACCCGGGGTGAACAGGGGATTGTGAAATAAGGGCGCCATCGGGGTGTGTGGCGACTTGAATCTGTAAGTTTTTGACAAGCGATCCCAGAGGCCCAGGGAAAACGACAACGACGGGCACATCATGGATGGTCTATCCCGTCCCCTCAGCCACATAAGGTGGCTGACCTCTCTGTCTGGGTTCAGAGAGGACTCCAACCCCATCCAGAACGGCCTGGACCGACCAGTATGAAATCGGATCAACTGGGCCATTTGAGCTGAATGGAAATATTTTAGAAGGTCCGGCATACCTAAACCGCCACCCGATTTAGGAGAGTATAGTGTCTTCTTGTTCACCCTAGGCCTTTTATGGTCCCATATGTACTCAAGTAATTTAGCCTGAAACCTCTTGAGGTCCGCCCCAACTACAGCTATTGGGAGGGTCCTGAAAAGGTATAACACCTTTGGTAAAATGGTCATCTTGACCGAATACAGCCTGCCGAACCACGACGGGGGTTTGTTTGACCACCTTTGAAGGTCCTCCAGCAACTTTCGAAACAATGGGGGATAGTTCTTCTGATACAACGTAGTAAGGGTTGAAGTTAAGTAAATACCCAGATAAGGGAGTGCCTCTTCCTGCCAACTAAAAGAGTAGTGTCCGCGCAGAGCACGTACTACATGGGGTTGTAAAGAAATGCCAAGAGCCTGGGATTTGGAATGATTGACCCGTAAACCTGTAAATGCCGCAAAATGTCCCAGCACCGCGTTTAGAGTAGGCAGTGAGGAGACCGGGGAGGAGAGGAGCATCAACATGTCGTCCGCGAACAGTGCACATTTGTGCTCCCGCCCTCCACATCTAACCCCTAATATATCAGGATGTATTCTAATCTTGGTCGCCAAGGGCTCCAAAGCCAGGATGAACAACAAAGGAGATAGCGGGCAACCTTGTCGGGTACCCCTATTTATAGAAATGTCCCGAGACTTATAGCCCTTGACCAGCAAGTTTGCAATAGGGGCGCTGTATATCGTTTGGAGTGTTGTCAGGAATCTTGTACCAAACCCGTATCGTCCTAGTATATAAAAAAGATAGTCCCAAGACAGGGAATCAAACGCTTTTTGCAGGTCTAACGAGAGCAGTAGAGCTCCCCTCTGTCCGCCGCCATCCCAGCCCGAGTTTATCGCGGATATGATGTCAATAATTCTCCTAGTCTGATCTGAGGCCTGTCTGGGTGGTACAAACCCCACCTGGTCCGGGTGGATATATCGAGCTAGAAACGAGTTAACACGAGTGGCCAGTATTTTTGTCAGTAATTTAAGATCCACATTGATCAGTGAAATTGGGCGATAGTTTGTGCAATCACTATGATCCTTATTAGGCTTAGGGATGACATGTATGAACGCCCTATTCTCCTGTGACGGGAGAGGGAGCCCTTTTCGCAAACCCATTGAAAAAGGCACAAAGGCGCGGTGCTAGGATTTCAGTATATTTACGGTAATAGTGTCCAGTAAACCCATCCGGACCAGGCGATTTAGAAGGGTTCAGGGATTTAATGGCCGCCACAGTTTCCTCTATAGTAAATTCTTCCTCCATTAGATCTACATGGTCTTTGGTTAACTTGGGGATGGGTATATCTCGCAAAAATGCCTCTGCCTGATTTTGATTAAAATCACCCGAAGATTTATATAGTTTGGAGAAAAACGACGAAAACTCTTGTAGTATTTTGTGGGGGTTCTGGGTGACTTGGCCAGTCCCCAGACGTAGTTTAGGGAGAGCGGGATTAAACGGCCTAGGTGTTAGTTTTCTTGCCAACAATTTATTCGGTTTGTCCCCCAAGGAGTAAAATCTATGGCGCGACCACCGTAGATATTTCTCCGCCTTTGTAGTAAGACTCAAATTCAGAGCTGTACGCGCTTCATCAATTTGAGATCTAAAATCGAGGTGTGGGTTAGATTTTTGCTCGCGCAGGATGCGCCGCAACTCTTCATCCTGTTGACATATCATGTGTTCACGCTCCCTCTTAACCTTACTGGCAAGCTGTATAAACGTGCCCCGAATCGTGGCCTTATGGGCCGCCCATAGCGTCACCGGGGAGGAGACTGAAGACAAATTTTCTCTAAAATAGTTTTGTATCGCCCGCTCAATTTCTCCCTCAAAGATCGGATCGTTAAGCAGTGACTCGTTCATACGCCACGACGGTGGGCTTGATTTAGCCCAAAGATCAGTTAGCACCACTTGGACCGAAGAATGATCCGACCATGCCATTGGGAGTATCTTTGCAGACGAGATGAACGAAAGCAGGGGAGAGAACGTGAACACATGGTCTATGCGCGAATATGTCCTGTGTACATGAGAGTAGTGTGTAAAGTCCCTATCAGTTGGGTGAGCATCTCTCCATACATCTATCAGATCGTAACTATGTAGAAGACGCGCCAGTGCCCCACTCAGTCTAGAGGCGTGTTTTAAAATCCCTTTCTCAGAGTTCGATTTATCAAGAACCCGATCTAGCGACGTGTTGCTATCACCTCCCAGGATCACATGGCCCGCCACATGGGGCATTATGATCTCCAGCATGGTGCGAAAGAAAGTTAGTTGACCCGTATTAGGAGCATAGTACGACAGGAAGGTGACCTCGCTCTCGTTAATTTTCCCCACCACCATGACATATCTACCCTCCTTATCTCTAAGTACAGTGGTAGGCGTGAATGGGACCTTCTTGGCAAAACAAATAGCAACCCCCCGTTTCTTATCAGGGCCATTAGACGAATACACCGTTGTGTATCTCGCATTTAAATATCTAGGGGCAAAAATCTTAGAAAAATGTGTCTCCTGTAGGAGCAAAATATCCACCCCCATCTTGTGATATTGCTGGAAGGCCTTCGCTCTTTTAGTGGGGGAATTGATACCCTGCACATTATGTGTAAGAATGGTGTATTTGACAGGCGGCCCGTCAGCCATGGTGATTCGGCAGTCTGTACTCACGGTTTTGAAGCTTCGAGGATTCAGGCCCGATACGCTCCGGGCATTGTAGTTGCATCTCAGTTCGGGAGGGGGATGCACCAACAGAGAAGTGAACTCGAGAAGAGAAGAGAAAGATCAGGTTATAGAGGAAAAGACATAGAAAAAACCGGCATGTATTCATCCTATCACAGGCTATCCTAAACCGGTTTAATAACAGTTTTGTCCGGGAGAAAAACCGGAGAAAAAGAAAAATGAACAAAAACATCAAAATAATCAAAAAGAATGGAAAGGAGGGGGAAAAAAATATTTCCCCCCTCCCCTCCATTGACACACCGCTAATCAGCGTGTATTCGGGGGGTGTAGAAACACCCGTTAACTTGGGTGAAGTTACCTCTACTCGGAGAGGAGAGACAAGTTCACAAAACGTGGCATGCGATACCACCTCGGCCCTTTGTATACTCCAATCTAGACGGACAGGTGGCACCAGTCAGTCAAACTAGATATTTCCTATAGGAGGAAGTAAAAACTAAAAAAAAACTAAAATAAAAAATTGTAATTCCCATTCGGGAACAGATCCTCTCTAAATATAAACCGTGTGCATAATTATATCTGTATAGTAAAAATACAAAATTAACTAGAGGATAAGCATGAATAGCATGAGAACCATACATCCTTAACTTTCGTAACCCTCACTGTGGGAGGGATTCATCCCGCAAACCTGTAAAGGGCAAAACGGGACAACAGGAAGAATAGAATTAGACACCAACTATGCCCAAGATTCAAGTGTTCAAGGGGGGCTTTCTGGCTCTGGAACGGCCCTGTTGGGACCATAACGGGGAGATCGGCCTGTCCCCCCCTCCAGACGCGCTGGTGGGAGTCTGGGGATCCATGGATATCAGTCCCAATTCTTGGAGCAGCGCCTCCCCCGATTGGAACGAGTTGAAAGAGTGGGATCTACCCTTGTATGAAAACGACAGTTTGAACGGGAACGACCATCGGTACTTGATATGGCGATTGATGAGATGACTCAAGAGGGGTTTAAGCGTTCTTCTCTTCTGAATTGTTGATTGGGAGATGTCCGCAAAGATCTGAACCGGATGTTCCATGAGCGTAATATTACCCATCTGCCTGGCCTCCAACATCACTCTCTCCTTGATCCTGTAGTAGTGTGGTTTGACTATGACATTGCGTGGTAGGCCGTCAGGCCTGGGGGCCGTCAGGGCGCGGTGCACTCTGTCCAGTTCTAACTGATGAGGCAAGATATCTGGGATCAATTGTGTCATCAAGGCGTGGATAGTGTCCTCTAAGTCTACCACAGTTTCCGGGAGACCCCGCACCCGGAAATTGTATCTCCGGGATCTGTTCTCTAAATCTTCGATTTTTGCGTTAGCATCATCTAATTGATTTTGTAACGAAGTGATCATCTTAGAGTTTTGATTAACCCGCTTGACCGTACCATCCATTTTGGTTTCAATGCTATCCAACCTCACTCCAATGTCCTGAAAGTCAGACTTTATCCCTGAAGTTATCATTGTGCAGGCTTTTGTTAATTCCTGTTGTAAAAGAGCTGAAAACTTGGCCAGGAGCACCGCGTCCCCAGAGTATGATGAAGCCTGAGCAGGGGCTAAGGGCAGTGAATGACCAGTACTATCCTGGCTGAATGACAGCTCAGCGAGCTCAGCCATCTGTCTGTCCGTGGACGAAGCAGGGGAGTCAGCAAACACTAACAGTGTTTTATTAGGGGAGTCTAGCAAGGGAGAATGAGTAGGCACATTGTCCATATCTGAGCATGGGGAGGGAGTTCCATCCTGGGACTGTGAGGAAAAAGGATCCCTGTGAACCACAGCCTGCACTGAAATCATATTCCCAGGGCCATGTAGAGCAGTCTCTAGATCCTGGCCTCTCCCTGCTGGCGTGTCACAGCTTCCCAGCGCCATTTTAGGCAGGGAGGCCTGTTGCATGGGGGAACCACCTCCCCTTCCAGCTGCCGATTCCAGCTGTAGCAGTGTCTGTCCCCTGGGAGAATGCATCTGGGACTGAGGGCCTTTCTGGCTCAAGCCTCCCCCTCCCTGCCTCACCTCCTCGTCCAAAAGATCCGGCTGCGCCCGGGAGCCGCCACGTGAGACGTTCCCCTTGCTCGGCGCCATCTTAGATTGTGGGGATTGCTGCAGGGCCTGTGAGGATCGCGTCTTGCGGGTCTGCTGGGATGGACGGCGCTGGTTGTGCTTGTTACCGGCTGTCCTCCGCTGCATGATCCGATCCCCTCAAGGTAGGTGCTGGCTGGGAAACAATCCGCCCGTCCGATCGCTAATTGTAGCAGGTAAGGGCCGAGGCTGTGCGGAGCTCGATCAGCTCATGACCGTCCTCGGCGCCGCGCGCATGCGCACACCCCTCACATTTTTGTAAATATTTTATCTTTTCATGTGACAACACTGAAGAAATGTCCTTTAAGAGCTATAGCAGGCGTGTGCCCACTGCACAGTGAGGGACCCAATGCACATGGCCAGCAGGCGCATTCGCCACTGCAACCAGCAATCACAGGCATGAGAGCCAGGATGGGGATTTGTGTGTGTAAACACACATATCTCTGTTCTGACAGGGGAGGAGAGACAGATTGTCTATTCCTACTAAGGAGGAACAACGATCTGGCTCCCTTTCTTGTCATTCCCATCCCCTCACAGTTACAAACGCACCCCCCCTGCAAAGCTAGGCATCTTCAGCCTGCAGTGTGTTACCTAGGCTGCCTCCCTGTCACCGCGCCATGCTGCCCGCTGTCTCTGCCAAGTCTTCAGTCACGGACTTAGTACGCCACTGCATTATGCTCTTTTTACACTAAGCCACATGTTTTAGGGTTGTAAAATGTGACTGACTTTTGGTGTGATTAACCAAATGAGTTGAAATTTCAGAATATGTTGGCATGGATAGAGACTTATATTGTGTGAAGTTTGGGGGAAATTGGTTACCATTTAAGTATGTTAAGCTCCCCAAAAAAGAAGCTTAATGTCGCTAGTTGCCTTGTGGAACACCAAATCGCTTGAAACTTATAGGATAGGTTTCCTATTCACATGCTTATTGATTGACATGCTTCCCACCGGTGCATACAGTGCGTCACGAGTTGGCGAAAGAAGCCAGACTGCGAGTCGGCTCTATACGGCGCCAGCGCACAGACGTTCGGCTTCTTTCGGCAACTCGTGACGCGCTGTATGCGCCGGTGGGAAGCATGTCAATCAATTAGCATGTGAATAGGAACGCCCAGTCCTGCAGGATTACATACCCGGAAGCCGGGGTGAAAATATAGATAAAAAGGGTATGTACGGCAAGAAAATAAAAAAGGTCAGCATAATGTTATTCTCACAACTCGGCTCAATGTAATGTTAGAATTTTTTTGGGGTGAACCCCCGCTTTAAGGTCTTTTCTGTACGTTAAGCTCCCAAAAAAACAAGCTTAATGTCCCTAGTTTGCCTTGTGGGACACCAAATCACTGGTTTGGAAGGTTGAGATCTTGGGATGTGCAAGGTTTCAGGGCAATCGATTGAGGTTAAGCTACTTTTTTGCTCGTTAAGCTCCCAATAAAACAAACTTAATGTCCTTAGTTTTCCTTGTGGAACACCAAATCGCACGAAACGCATAGGATAGGTTTGGGATGTTGAGATCTTTAGTTGTGCAGAGTTTCAGGGCAATTGATTGAGGTTTAGGCACTTTATTGCTCGTTAGGCTACATTAAGCCGGTTTCACATTAAATGTTTTAGTATTGTAAAACATAGCTTAAAGCGGTTCTCCACCCTAAAGTGAAGTCACGCTGATCGGCACCCTCCCCCCTCCGGTGTCACATTTGACACCTTTCAGGGGGGAGGGGGGTGCAGATACCTGTCTAAAGACAGGTATTTGCACCCACTTCCGGCCCGGCATTCACAGGCAAAAGACGGGCATTGCGTCACATCCCGTCGCCCCCCCCCCCCGTTGTGTGCTGGGAACACTCGGCTCCCAGCACACAGCGGGAGCCAATCGGCGGGCGCAGCGCGACTCGCGCATGCGCCATAGGGAACCCGGGCAGTGAAGCTGGAGCGCTTCACTTCCTGGTTCCCTCAGCGTGGATGGAGGGGGGAGCAGCAGGGTGACGAGCGATCGCTCGTCCTCTGCGGCGGACGTCGCTGGACTCCTTGACAGGTAAGTGTCCTAATATTAAAAGTCAGCAGCTGCAGTATTTGTAGCTGCTGGCTTTTAATATTTTTTTTTGAGCGAACATCCGCTTTAATGTGAATAACTTGTGGTGTGATTAACCAAATGAGCTGACATTTTCAGAATACATTGTGTAAAGTTTGGGGGAAATTGGTTAACATTTAAGGTCTTTTTCGTACGTTAAGCCACATTAAGCTCCACAAAAACAAGCTTAATGTCCCTAGTTTGCCTTGTGGAACACCAAATCACTGGAAAATTATTGGTTAGGTTTGGAAGGTCGAGATCTTGGGATGTGCAAAGTTTCAGGGCAATTGATTGAGGTTAAGGCACTTTTTTGCTCGTTAAGCTCCCAAAAAAACAAGCTTAATGTCCCTAGTTTGACTTGTGGAACACCGAATCGCACAAAACGCATAGGATAGGGTTGGGATGTTGAGATCTTTAGTTGTGCAAAGTTTCAGGGCAATTGATTGAGGTTTAGGCACTTTATTGCTTGTTAAGCTACATTAAGCCGATTTCACATTAAATGTTTTAGCATTGTAAAATATAGCTTAATGTGAATAACTTTTGGTGTGATTAACCAAATGAACTGAAATTTTCAGAATATGTTGGCATGGATAGAGCCTTCTATTGTGTGAAGTTTGGGGGAAATTGGTTAACATTTAAGGTCTTTTCTGTACGTTAAGCTCCCAAAAAAACAAGTTTAATGTCCCTAGTTTGCCTTGTGGAAAAACAAATCGCACAAAACACGTAGGATAGGTTTGGGATGTTGAGATCTTTAGTTGTGCAAAGTTTCAGGGCAATTGATTGAGGTTTAGGCACTTTATTGCTCGTTAAGCTACATTAAGCCAATTTCACATTAAATGTTTTAGTATTGTAAAATATAGCTTAATGTGAATAACTTTTGGTGTGATTATCCAAATAAGCTGAAATTTTCAGAATATGTTGGCACGGATAGAGTCTTCTACTTTGTGAAGTTTGGTGGGAATTGGTTAACATTTAAGGTCTTTTTCCTACGTTAAGCCACATTAAGCTCCCCAAAAACCAAGCTTAATGTCCCTAGTTTGCCTTGTGGGACACCGAAGCGCACAAAACTTCTTCGAAAGGTTTGGGTAGTTAAGATCTTAGAATGTGCAAAGTTTAAAGACAATTGATTGAGGTTAAGGTTCATTATGGTACGTTAAGCTCTGTTTTAGCATTGTAAAATATAGCTTAATGTGAATACATTTTGGTGTGATAACCCAAATGAGCTGAAATTTTCAGAATATGTTGGCATAGATAGAGTCTTCTATTGTGTAAAGTTTGGGGGAGATTAGTTAACATTTAAGGTCTTTTTTGTACGTTAAGCTACATTAAGCTCCCAAAAAAACAAGCTTAATGTCCCTAGTTTGCCTTGTGGAACACCAAATAGCACGAAACTTATAGGATAGGTTTGGGTAGTTGAGATCTTAGGCTGTGCAAAGTTTCAGGGCAATTGATTGAGGTTTAGGCACTTTATTACTCGTTAAGCTACATTAAGCCATTTTCACATTAAATGTTTTAGTATGTCCCTATCGAACGCTTTTGCAAAATCCAAATATACCACGTCCACAGCCACACCTCTGTCCAAGGTTTTACTTACCTCTTCATAAAAGGAAATCAGGTTTGTCTGACAACTTCTGTCTTTCATGAATCCATGCTGTCTGCTGCTTAAATAGTTTGTTTCCAGCAAGAACTCATCCATGTGGTCTTTTATTAAACGTTCCAGTATCTTCCCAACTATAGAAGTTAGACTAACAGGTCTATAGTTACTTGGTAAAGACTTTGGGCCTAATCCACAAAAACCCGGCGCAACATATTTTTTCCCGTTTAAGTTACACCGCCGCAAAATCTCTACCTAAGTGCCCGATCCACAAAGCACTTACCTAGAAATTTTGAGCGGTGTAACTTAAAGGGGAGTTCCAGCCATTTTTATGTTTATTAAAAGTCAGCAGCAACAAAAAGTGTAGCTGCTGGCTTTTAATAAACAGGCACTTACCTGCTCCAGCGCTCCAGCGACGCGCCGGCCGGGGCTCCGCTCCTCTCCCCCCCTCCCCAGCCGGCGTCTTCATCTTCAGTGTGGGCACCCAGCCGTGACAGCTTTCGGCTTCACGGCCGGGCACCCACTGCGCATGCGCGAGCGCGAGCGGCGCGGCACTGCGCATGCGCGAGCGGCGCGGCCCGGCGCCGCGCCGTGTAATTGGCCAGGAGATCGCCTAGGACCTGTGACGTGTCCTAGGCGATCGCCTACAGCAGCCACTTCCTGAAGGCGATTAAGCTTAGTCGCCTACAGGAAGGAGGAAGTGGGACAGGAAGTCCCACTCTTGCTGAAGCCCCCACTCCCCCCCCAAAAAAATTACATGCCAAATGTGGCATGTAAGGGGGAGAGGAGTGGGTTAAGAGGAAGTTCCAAATTTGGGTGGAACTCCTCTTTAAATCCGTCCGGCGGAAGGCGTTCCTAATTTAATGGGGCGAGTACCATTTAAATTAGGCCCGCTCCCGCTCCAGACGTACTGTGCATGCTCCCGACGTCATTTTCCCAACGTGCTTTGCGCGGTTTTACGTTGCGCCGGGTTTTGAGAATCGCGACGGGCGTAAAAAAAAAGAAACGAGTTGCGGCGGGAAAAAAACATTTAAAAAAAAAAAAATGACAGCGACGCGGGATAGAAGGGTCTACTTTTACAAGGTGTAAACAATTTAGGCCTTGTAAAAGCATTGTGGATCTCCATAAGTGCTAATTTGCATACCCAAAGCGGCATTTCGGCGAGAAATGCCCCCAGCGGCGGCTGCGGTACTGCATCCTAAGATCCGACAGTGTAAGTCCCTTACACATGTCGGATCTTCTGTCTATCTATGTGAAACTGATTCTGTGGATCAGTTCCATAGATAGAAACAGGGATACGACGGCGTATCAGTAGATACGCCGGCGTATCCCTTTTGTGGATTAGGCCCTTTGTTCCCTTTTTAAATATGGGCACCACGTTCGCCCTGCGCCAATCCAGTGGTACTATTCCCGTCATTAATGAGTCCATAAATATTAGATACAGTGGTTTTTAAATTACAGAGCTCAATTCTTTTAGGATTCGTGGGTGGATGCCATCAGGTCCAGGTGCTTTATCCACCTTTATTCTGTCTAAATATTTCTGGACCATATCACTTTTGAGCCATTGTGGACCATTTGGGGCTGTGCCACTACCACCCCCATTATGGACATGAGCTCCCCCATGCTCCTTTGTATACACAGAGCTGAAGAAAGTATTTATTAAATTTGCCTTCTCTTTGTCCCCAGTCACCCACTCTATATTATTTTGTAAAGGGCCTACATGCTCAGACATGACCTTTTTACTATTAATATTTGAAGATTTTTCCTACTATCTTTTGCAATCTGTCGTTCGTTTGGAGTTTTTGCGTCCTTGATTTCCTTTTTACATATTTTGTTATATTCTTTTCTTATATTACAACAACACAACATTCTGCAGTTTTTTTCTATTTATGTTTTATTTTCCTTTTTATAAATTATTTTTTATCAGTATTTTTCAGATTACGGGCAGTAAAGCAGAAGATTACAATTCATGGTCTCAGGTTGGGTCACTTGGGCTCCTGCACATGGGGGCCAAACACACCGCTTTGTTTTTGTTTTTGTTACAGATTCATATTGCTTTCAATGGGCCTATACACAAAGGTGCATAAATATTAGTAAACTATGGCTTCACCATTATAATAGTGCAATAAATCAACCTACTGATACTGTGTACATGATCAAGATTTCTGTACTTTTTCTACTACAACATTATGTATTCATTTTTGGGTTATATCCCAAATTCGAGTGAATTGTTTAATTGTCTGTAATTATTGTTACATAGTTCATTATTGGAAGCTTGTATGGTATCCGGTGAAAGTTATATTTTATCTTTTATTTCTCTTCACTTTATTTTTGTATCGAAAAATTAAAAATGTTAATAGAATTGTCAATTCTAAAAAAAATCTATAAACTTGTGTGGTGGGGGGGGGGGGGGGGGGACAGTACCGGTCGGTGGCATATCAATGCCGACTACTTCAAGTTGTGTGCCCCCAGGTGTCCTTGGGCTAATACGCCAGGTGATGAACAGTGTCTAACTGCACCCATGCACGTGAGATAACACCTTGCCCAAAGTCACGCCGAGCACATAGGTGGCCCCATGCGTGCTCTTTAACTCTTTCTGTCCCATATCGAATGATCTGGTCTTTGATCTCAGTAACAGTAGTCTGCTCACAGTGACCAAACGAGACAGATGTCTAGTAGAGGGAGTCAGAGCACCAACCCCCTCGCTACCAGAGGACCTGTCACCTAACCAGGTACCAAATGAAACGACTGGTTGCTGTCCATCCTTGCGGTTTCCTATGGCAACTATCTCCTCCTCTTTTCCTTGTGAGTTAATCTTTGTGAGGTGTTACACATACCCCATAGTGCTATTACAGACCCTGGTTCTTTAGTAATACACAAGACCCAACCTACACCCCTTGAATAACTTCAGAACAGGCTTAAAGCAGCTGTAATAACGTTTACTGAAAACTTTGCACAACATTCTATATCAAGCCCTTGACCCTCCCCTGGGACCCAAACCTCTTCGCTTTTATAAAACACAGGAGGGAGGCTGGACCCCAGAAAAAGCCCATGGGAGACTGGGGAGACTGCAAAAATATTAACCCCTTTGTCCTGACCTGGGCACATAAACCACACCTCCCCCTCAATAGTAGATTATATTATAGCTATAAGAATTTTTACCCTTGTAAACGTACACATTATATGGACTTTTTTTGTTTTTATTTTCCATTTTCTGAATGGTATATCAAGAAATACCAATATCAAGAAATATCAACAGCTTAAATCTTAACTTATCTTTTAACACCTATCCATTCTTTTAAAAGAAAAAAAAAACAATATAATGATTACCATACACTAATTATATTCCAAATTCTAAATATTATAATTCACACAAAACATATACTGACAAATGGAAAAAAGGATTGTTATCCACCTCAGACAGCAAACCTTCATACTTATATTTTTGCACAATAACTTGCCTGGAAGATCAGCATTCATACATCAGTACTGTGTGCATGGAACCTTACACATATGTAAAGTATTCTAGGTCACAGACTTTCCTTACTTTATGTTGTTGGGAAATCACTTTGAAAAACCACCCCCCTTGCATCTCTAGTTGTGGCCATCTTGATTAAGGGCAGATGATTCATGTATTAATTACTTCCTGGAAACTGTCTGCCCTTAGCTCAAGCATGCAGGCAGGAGGGTGTGCTTAGCTGAGAAAGCCCCTTTTCTCCTCCTCCAGATGTATGACTTCATTTTAGTCTAGGCCAGAAACTAGGAAGCAACTGAAGAAGTGTAACAATCTATTTAGTAATGCTATCAGCATAAGGAGTAAAAAATAGCTAGCATTGATTGGAAGAGTTTAGTTCCGAATTAGCACAGTCAAAAAAGAAATTCTTAGATTCTGTGATGTTTAAAGCGGACGTAAACTCATCAAAAAAAAAACATTTAATTTTTGGCACGTGCCGAAAATGTAACACTCCCATTAGTTGCGCTCTCAACCAAACTGTCAAACCATCCAATGGCTGGTGTCTAAACTGATCACATGTGCAGCATCATGGCAGTTGTAGATTAAACAGAGGCAAAGATGGCAGCTTCCTTGGCTGAAAACGATAGGGGGGTTTATTTACACTTTAACTATTGTATGTTCCTAAGCTGCGCTGATAAATGTGTATTTTGAAGTAGATCACAGTGAACATGCAGTATGGGCTATGGACACTACATATCATTACATAGAAAATGCACATAACATATTTTGTAATTGTGCAGGACTGACCGTCAGCGAACTTAAAATGGTTGTAAACCCTTACAGACCACTTCTACCTACAGGTAAACCTAGATTAAGGCTTACCTGTAGGTACAAGAAATATCTCCTAAACCTACACGGTTTAGGAGATATTTGCAAAAAATACAGGCACCGATGTCTACGGCCTATGCACACTGAGCATGCCGTTTTCTAACGGCGATCCTGCTGTGACTGGCGGCTCCTGCGCGCTTGCGCGGGAGTGATGTCATCAAGCCTCCGGCCTTTTACAGCGCCGAAGCCGCGATACCCGGAAGTCACTCCGGGAGAGATGGCGTCGATGGTGGAGGGGAACGAGGCCTGCTGCGGGGGCTTCGATCTCAGGTAAGTAATTCATAATGAGCTAGTATGCTATGCATTCTAGCTCATTATTCCTTTGTCCTGCAGGGTGTTTTTTTTTCAGAGGCTTTACTTCCTCTTTAAGATGTTCAAGGGTCTGTAATGGAATTTTCCAGGAAATGAAATGTAGTATAATCATTTTGATTCAAGACTGGTATCCTGGAAAACCCCTGGACACAAACAGCATTTTCCCAAGTCTGTTTATTTGCCTGAGGGACTTTGATTACTTTCATTCACTTAGTAGAATAATGTCAAATGTTTGGCACAAACCATGTAACGTAAGTGCCAATATCCGCATACTTCTATCTTTTTGTTATCTTTGCTTTTTATATCTTTCATTCTGACACTAATTGGATTTCTGTTTTTAGAAGCTAAATATTTACTCTCTATTTACTATCTAAACATAACCGTGTTGTGTATTTTCCCTAATAGTTTGGGGAGTTTTAGGAGGTGAAATGGTCACAGCAATAACTATATCACAAAGGGATACAGCTGATTGATCAACACAACTACCTATCTGTATATTCCCCCAATCCACTGCTATTGTAAATGGTGTTGTTTTTGCCTCTCAGACTAATACCTTTAGGTATGTATTTATATAAAAGAAAAACTTTAAATATGTTTCTAAATGTCACTTGCATAAATATTTGAGTCTGTATTTACATCATTGCCCAATAATGCCATAAACAGCAGGACTCAACCTGGGAGAATAAAGGGATAGCATTTTCAGCCAGTTAGAGCTTTATTGCATTGCACAGTGTTGTCAGTCTTATGCCCCATACAGACGGTCGTTTTTTGTGATGAAAAAAAAATGACGTTTGAAGTGATGAAAAAAAACGACATTTTTGAAACTTCATTTTCAAAAACGATGGAGCATACACACCATCATTTTGAAAAATGATGAACAAAGTGACGGCACTCTAAAGGGGAAGTTCTATTCGCCTTGAGGCTGCTTTTAGCTGGTTACTTGTTAGTAAAAGATGATTCGTGCTTTTTTGTCTGTTAAAGCGTGATGAATGTGCTTACTCCATTATGAATGGTAGTTTTACCTCCCGTCTCAAAACTTGCTTCTGGGCATGTGCGGGTTTAAAAACGTCGTTTTCCCCACACACTATCATTTTCATTGACACAAAAAATGACATTTTGAAAAACGACACAAAAAATTCGAGCATGTTCGAATTTTTTTTTGGTCGTTTTTCTGAAGACATAAAACGACATTTTCCCCACACACTATCATTTTAAATGACGTTTTCAAAAACGTCATTTTTTTTCATCACAAAAAACGATCGTCTGTATGGGGCATAATACTTTAAACTTACCTGCAGGAGAAAATAAGCATAGGAAGAAAGCGCACAAGCCTTGTGCATTAGCGTAAGACTCTTTAATGAATAAATTAAATGCCAATATACTCAGAAAGAAAAACAATCAAATGCATAACATTTCCCATCAAGCCATCGGAAGCATGTCCATCCACCAGTGCGCAGCTTACACATTTCAAGGGCGGTGCCCTCTTCCTCAGAACCCACTATTTTCAGTGCCCAAGCTTACACTCTGTTAACATGCACAGTTGGTCTGAAATTCCACTGTGACATCCTCCTGGTTACTGTCCACATTAGCCCCTTATGCTCTGAGTAATTTACTTGTAGGCCTACAGTGGTGCAGGTAAGGGCTTCAGCAGTCCAACCAAACACCTAGGGCCCGTGATACAAAGGGGCTTCGGTGTCTTTCATAAGCAGTAAACTCGCCCTGCCAGGAGGGCAACTCCTTTTCTCTAGTCATCACCTGCTCATGAGCTGACCAGGTTATCACAGTTAATACACTCACTTCTTCCCACAGAGGTTTAACCCATGACATCACATCTACTATAGATTTCCCCCGGCTCCATAAGTTGGTACAATATCCATTATACAGAATATACCCGGTAAGGTGGCAAGATGGCTGTTTAGAACAAAATGGCTTCATTATGAAAATATTAATATGAGCTTGTCTCTTATCTTACATGTACACTGCCACAAGTAATTCTGATGACTACTAGATATGTGCATGATGAAAAAATGTGTTTAGTTTCATTTTGTTACCTTAATCTAGTTATTTAGTTTAGTTCAATTTGGTTGTTTTGTTCAATTTGTATTCAGAACTCGTATTCGGAATTCATATTCAGAATTTTCAAATTTTCTTGGAATTTACAGGTTTTTTTCAATTCAAAATGTTCAAATCGATAAATTTTCAACCGCACATGTCTAATGACTACCCAAAACATGATTCATATTTGGAGAACCTGCGTCAAAGCAAGTTCCTGAAAACCCATCCAGGCGTCTGTCGGTTGAATGATATCCAAAAACCACAAGCAATAAACATCCTTTGATAGTGACTTCTCATTGAACCATAATCACGAGACGGTTAACTCTATGCTTGCTGCAAATCTTATTAATCTTTGATTGGTCAGTTAATATCCTAACACAACCTATCTTACATACGTAATTTTGTGTCTTTAATCTGAAAGCACCAAAAATTAAAGCAGATCAACTGACTCAAACTTCTTGATTCTGTCTGGTCTCTATGTAGCTGCATATTATCTTTGAATTTGATATCACTGACCAACATGTGTCAGGTATCTGTACCCGAATTGAAAGATTCCACGACAACGGATTCCAGACATCGGAGAGATCATAATACAAACATCTAATTCCTGGCATTCAGAACAACATGTCCCTTTAACTAGTCAGGAGGGGGTATGGTGGTGCTTCTCACTATTTACGCTTCATGATGTCTTTGTCCAGGCCATAGACCTCTATGCTTTCCTCCCCCAGGCTCCAGGATGAGCACTTCTCCTCTAGAGTTCCATCTTTTCTTTCTCTGCTGCTGGCATACAATAATTGGATTGGTTCCTCCCCTTTACAGAGCTGGGCCAATCCAAAGACATGCCTCCAAAGGAGAGTGGTCACAGGTTAAAGGGGAACCCCTGTCTACAAGGAAACAGCGAGGAGAATGGTCGGGTGGTTTCAGGTAAGTGAAAATGGGCTTTTGAGACTTTTTTTGTTAACCCAGGGATCAGATATAGGGGGTAGGAGGGAAGGGAGGGCGTAACATTCATCCTGGAGTTGAATGAGGGTGATTTTTGGAGTTGAATGAGGGTGTTTTTATTTTATTTGAATGTTTTTTGCTGTAATTTTTTTTTTACAGCTGAAACACAATATGCAGTTCAGGTAAATCAACAAAATGCAATTTTTTATTTTTTTCAGTCTGCATTGAATCATACAATTCATAGAACAAATTGTGTAATTCTCTGCAAATCAGACAGGTCTACATAGAAGTAGAGTTGAACATTTACATATTGCTGATTCTCCCAACTTGTACATTACTGTTTATACCTGCGGTTTAATTTGAGGTTTTTCAGAGGGACAAAATCTTTTGTTCTAAAGTCTGGCAACTCAAAGAACTTCCTCAAGTGTGTCATATGCATTCCTATCCGAACAAGCCTTGTGCTTTGGTTAATGAAAATCATACTGCATGCACTGCTTCGTGCTAAGTGTACCTAGAATCTACAGTGGTAAACAAATGAAAATCGGCTTCCGCTTAGACAGACCAGTCCAGGCATGCTGTCTTTGAAAGTTAAGCCCTGCAGTCATTTCCCTAACCAACCTTGTGTAATTCTCAGTAGTTAGTACAATCCAAGTTTCCCCACCCTCTTGTTATTCATGAATCATGTACTTGTTTTAGTGGATGTAAGCTTTTCATGGCCAATTTTACGTAATTATTAATACCGTATAGGCCTAATACTGTATAAGCACAAAAAATGCAAATATTGCTTTTCTGTGCATTAGCATACAACAATACAATTGGCTGGGTTTAATGAACAGCTGTAAAAGCAAACACTCCAGACATCACTTTTTTGTATGTTGTGGTTTTGGACGAATTGGGGATTTTTATTGTTGTCTGTCAGATTACGTACTTTCTATCCCTGTGACACAAGAAATTATGGGTAAGGGGGTCTAAGGGGTCGGTCACAGGGATAGAAAACCATAAACTGAAACGGAATCCTCAAAGATGTTCTAATCTTTCCCAAGCCACACCTTTTCATCATAGTTTTGGAATATGTCATGTTATATAAATAAGGGATATTGTCCGCCAGCCCCACTTCCATGCTGTCCCCAGTTGGACATATTTTTTGTATATATATATGGAATTATACATAACAAACAACTGTGTGAAACAACTGAAAATATATTTCATATTCTAGGTTCTTCAAAGTAGCCACCTTTTGCAACAGACACATCTCTAGAACTGTTAAGAGGAGACTGTGTGAATCAGGCCTTCATGGTAGAATATCTGCGAGGAAACCATTGCTAAAGAAAGGCAACAAGCAGAAGAGACTTGTTTGGGCTAAAGAACACAAGGAATGGACATTAGACCAGTGGAAATCTGTGCTTTGGTCTGATAAGTCCAAACTTGAGATCTTTGGTTCCAACCCCTGTGTCTTTGTGCGACGCAGAAAAGGTGAACGGATGGACTCTACATGCCTGGTTCCCACCGTGAAGCATGGAGGAGGAGGTGTGATGGTGTGGGGGTACTTTGCTGGTGACACTGTTGGGGATTTATTCAAAATTGAAGGCATACTGAACCAGCATGGCTACCACAGCATCTTGCAGCGGCATGCTATTCCATCCGGTTTGCGTTTAGTTGGACCATCATTTATTTTTCAACAGGACAATGACCCCAAACACACCTCCAGGCTGTGTAAGGGCTATTTGACCAAGAAGGAGAGTGATGGGGTGCTGCGCCAGGTGACTACCTCTTGAGAATGCCAAGAGTGTGCAAAGCAGTAATCAAAGCAAAAGGTGGCTACTTTGAAGAACCTAGAATATGAAATATATTTTCAGTTGTTTCACACTTTTTTGTTATGTATAATTCCACATGTGTTAATTCATAGTTTTGATGCCTTCAGTGTGAATCTACAATTTTCATAGTCATGAAAATAAAGAAAACTCTTTAAATGAGAAGGTGTGTCCAAACTTTTGGTCTGTATTGTATGTATATATATATATATATATATATATATATATATGTTTTTTTTGGACACCAGTGGCTTCCTCTGTGGTATCCTCCCATGAAATCCATTCTTGTTTAGTGTTTTGCTAACAGGGATGTTAGCATATGCCAGAGACTTTTGTAAGTCTTTAGATGACACTCTAGGATTCTTCTTCACCTCATTGAGCAGTCTGTGCTGTGCTCTTGCAGTCATCTTTACAGGATGGCCACTCCTAGGGAGAGTAGCAGCAGTGCTGAACTTTCTCCATTTATAGACAATTGGTCTTACCGTGGACTGATGAACAGCAAAGCTTTTGGAGATACTTTTATAACCCTTTCCAGCTTTGTCAACAATTCTTAATCGTATGTCTTCTGAGAGCTCTTTTGTGCGAGGCATCATTCACATCAGGAAATGCTTCTTGTGAAAAGCAAACCCAGAACTGGTGTGTGTTTTTTATAGGGCAAGGCAGCTGTAACCAACACCTCCAATCTTATCTCATTGATTGGACTCCAGTTGGCTAACACCTCACTCCAATTAGCTTTTCCACCTGCACTGTGAATGTTTACATGGTGTGTTCAATAAAAACATGGTAACATTTAATTCTTTGTGTGTTATTAGTTTAAGCAGACTGTGAATGTCTATTGTTGTGACTTAGATGAAGATCAGATCACATTTTATGACCAATTTGTGCAGAAATACATATCATTCTAAAAGGGTTCACATACTTTTTATTGCAACTGTGTGTATATATATATATATATATATATATATATATATATATATATATATATATATATATATATATATATTACATAGATATAAAAGGTTGAAGATAACATACTACACTGCATGTGTTGACAGTGGGGTCAGAAAACCCCTGCACCAACTGTCCATGCATGTGCCATCCAGCCAGCACATCTCTGATAATATCTTTTGGTAATGTATTTCCTAATTATCAATGTTGTAATTATCTAAGCATTAACACAGCTCTCAGGCCTCGTACACACGACCGGGTTTCTCTGCAAAAACCAGCAAGAAAACTGATTCTTGCTGAGATTCCCGTTCGTGTGTACAAGGCATTCAGGTTTCTCGTCTGGAAATCTGGCCAGAATCTCGACGAGAAAAAAAGAGAACCTGCTCTCTTTTTTCTCATCGAGATTCTTGTCAGCCTGTTTCCCGACGAGAAACCCGAGAGTGTGTATACTTACCTGTCGCCGTGGAAACCCGCGCATGCTCAAAATGACTTTGACGCATGGCAGGTAGCTTCCACGGCCTAGGTAGGGTGAAGCAAGATGGCGGCGACGGCATCGAATGTGACAAGCGCGTGCTCGTCATACGCGATGACGTCACCGCGTTCTTTCCTTTCAAGAGAACCGCGGTTCTTTTGAAATGAAAGTCAGTACACTCCGGCGGCAAGAGTTTCTTGCCAAGAATCTCGTCGGGGAAAACGTCTCTATATAATGCATAAACCAAAATGGACAGAGGTTGTTTCCATTTAGACACACTGGGGTTGAATTACTAAAGGCAAATAGGCTGTTCACTCTGCAACGGAACTTGCCCAACATCTTAGTAAATGTCACGTGCAAGTACATTTTTTTTTTAAATAAAATAAACCAGCATTCCTAACACATAATTGGATGGTGGAAGTCAGCAGAGCTTGATTTTGCAATTATCTTGCAAAGTGCAATTTCCCTTGCAGAGATAATAGTCATTAGTAAATTATCCCCACTGTCGGTATTTTATTCTTTAGATGACACCATACGAAGTAAGGTAGGACCAGGGAGATAAATCACTGCTTGAATGTTTATATTTCAGCTTGAGCCACTGAGATCTGTAAACAGGCTTTTTACAACAAAGCAGATAGGGATGAAAAAAACAGCATTGTCAGTTGTGTTGCATTCAGTTCTGGAACAGAGGAATGAATGTCCTTACAGCACTGTTTGCTTTGGGAAAGTAGTAATGTACATTGACAGGCACATGTTCCTTCAAAGACAAGCATTTAGGGCCGGTTCAAACTGCTGTGATGTCAGACATTGCATGTGATTCGCACCGCATTGCTATGCAGATCACATGTGATGCAAATTCAGCCATACAAACTGCATGGCAGAATTTGCACCACATTCGGACTAAACTCGCGCAGGACCCTTTTTTTGTCGACACTAGAACACCCATGCGATCCGATTCCTGTCCGAATTCACCTAAGGGTGTCATTACCTTTGTATTGACACTCCCAGTGGTTCGCATAGGACAGTGTGAATCTCTGGCGATTCAGGTGCAATGTGGGAAACCCGCACTGGATTCATAGGGTTTCTGCATCACAGCAATGTGAACCGAGCCTAGTGCCACGTACACACGTTTATCGCGATGTGTTAAATGACTTTTTTTTTTAATGTCATTAAAAACAATCGTGTGTAGGCATTTTTCGCGACGTTAAAAATGGGCATTGAAAATTTAGAACATGCTCTAAATTTTCGCGTAGTTTTTAACGTCGTAAAAAATGGTCATGTGTGGGCTTTAACGACGTGAAAATAACACGAATGCTCAGAAGCAAGTTATGAGAAGGGAACGCTCGTTCTGGTAAAACTAGCGTTCGTAATGCAGATAGCACATTCATCACGCTGTAACAGACTGAAAAGCGCGAATCGTCTTTTACTAACATGAAATCAGCTAAAGCAGCCCAAAGGGTGGCGCCATCCGCATGGAACTTCCCCTTTATAGTGCCGTCGTACGTGTTGTACGTCACCGCGCTTTGCTAGAGCATTTCTTTTTCACGATCGTGTGTAGGCAAGGCAGGCTTAACAATAATCGGGTTGAAAAAAAAAATCGTTTTTTTTCTAGACCATTAAAAATGGCCGTGTGTACGCAGCATATGTGTTTATTGGGGACACTGTGAAGGAAAGTTTAAGTTGATGTAGTGATAGCTTGACCTTACATTTTCACTGCAAACAGGTCGCAGTACTTTCCTAAGATATATAGTAATTGCTTTTGAATCTTTACATTCATTAGGCAGTTCCGGTCCTAACCCACACTGCTCAGAAGCACATAGAAGATATGCTAACTGTGCAAGAAAAAAATGGATCTATCCTACCTGAAGTGTGAGTATACTGCCACGGCTACGCATTCCAGACTGTACAAAGCTCTGACATGAGTGCATACACCCTTTTAACACGCTATAGAGAAATTACAAAAAGATTGTAGGTGACATCAGGGTACACGTCACTGATCCCTCGACAGGCCAAGATGGATTGTTTCCGGCAGATTGCTACTCCTTTTTCCTCATGCAGACATGCATGTTTCTACATCATTTAAAACATCAAAAGTGAACATTTTCTTTACCCATGAAGGGCAAAGGGCAAATCAACACGCCATCCCCACAGCTACACATACTCATGCGAGACCAAAAAAGCTGTCTGAGAAAGACAGCTGATGTTAGCATCATGTTGGAACGCGTCCACCCCTCTCCTACCTCCTATTACAATACCGGTCAAATTACCAAAGAACGGCGCCTACATTTTTTTGTGGTTTTAAATATATAAGCAAATATGTAGCTGCCTCTTTAAAGCAGAGTTCTACCCTAAAAACAAACTTTTTATTAACAGCTTGCCTTTAATGTAAAAAAAAAATGTCTTAATTTTTTTTTTCACTCACTTGTATATGGCGGTTACTAGGCAGATTTCGTAATCTGCCTAGTTCCTAGTCTGCGGTGGTTCAACTTCCTGTCCTAAGACCCCAGAGTCTCTGGGCATTACTGTGCCTAAAAATCCCAGCATGCACCTCTCTAGGGAAATCCAGGAAAACACAGGAACTGGGCTTCTCATGCCCACAGCTAACATGGAGACGGCTACAAGATCGCTGAGTAGATTTCAGGTGTTTACACTGTTTTATGTACAGATCATGTTTTTTTGATAATTGTAAAAGAATATTGAATGTAATGTATTGTGGATTGCAAAAAAAAAACTATGCCCGGAATCCTGCTTTAAGACATGAACTGGTAACATAAATATTGGGGGGAAAAAAGTGTGTAAAGGAATTGGTGCTTACTGTGCTCATAGAATATAGGTATCAATGAAACAATTGAAATGTAAACCTTAATGGATGGCATAAAAAAATACTGGGTTCTTGTCATATTTTATGCAGTTTCAGTTATAAATGGACAGAGTCACAGATCTCTATTGATCAGTGATCAATACAGAAAAGGAAGGGTGCAGTAAATGACACATTTACTGGTCCCTTCCTTATTCTACAACAGGGATCCTCAAACTACGGCCCTCCAGCTTTTGCGGAACTACATGTCCCATGAGGCATTGTAAAACTCTGACATTCACAGACAATACAGAGTGAAAATAAATAAATAATATCAATAAACTGTTTTAAATTGTCATATAAATATATATTTGAAATCAAATCTTTATTATTTTGTGAAAATAACATGGCGTGGGCAGATTTCTGCCAGTCACAGGCTGTGTCATGCCCCTCCAGCCTGTGTTTTAGAATAAGTGGGAGGTGAAGCCACCATCAATCAAGAAAAGATCCAATATTCAAGAATCTGTACCTGTTTGTTAGTCACCACATCCCTAATAACATGAAAAAACAAAGAACCCCCCAAGGGTGGGACTTTGAGCTCAGGGATCCAAGCCACAAAGCCTCCAACAGCCCCCCCCCCCCCCCACAAAGATGGGCTGAATTTCTCTACATAACATCTTGAGCCACGCACACTGTTTTTTGACACATGGATTATGAATTGAATCCTTTAATGATGTAAGCACTATGGTACTATATATGTATTGTTTGAGAATGTAATATATGTTGCATAAGAACTGTTTAAATTAATATAATGTCTGTTTTCTCATTAGACACTTTTGTTCTTAAACGTCTATAATTTCCCTGAGGAAGGGCTTCATACGAAACAGCTGTTGGGTCTGACTTTAATGGGTCTTTTATTCATCCAAAGCAAGAACTATCTGGATTTATTTATTCCCATGTGTCTTTTATCCATGATTGTTAACAATTTTGTACTCCATGAAAATGTATATATTTTTATACTAATTTCATTCTGTTTGTGGTCACTCTCAAAGTCCCACCCTTAGGGGGTTCTTTGTTTTTTCATAAAGGAATTGGTGCTTACTGTGCTCATAGAATATAGGTATCAATAAAACAATTGAAATGTAAACCTTAATGGATGGCATCAAAAAATACTGGGTTCTTGTCATATTTTATACAGTTTCAGTTATAAATGGACAGAGTCACAGATCTCTATTGATCAGTGATCAATACAGAAAAGGAAGGGGGCAGTAAATGACACATTTACTGGTCCCTTCCTTATTCTACAACAGGGATCCTCAAACGACGGCCCTCCAGCTGTTGCGGAACTACATGTCCCATGAGGCATTGTAAAACTCTGACATTCACAGACATGACTAGGCATGATGGGAATTGTAGTTCCTGAACAACTGGGGGGCCGTAGTTTGAAGACCCATGTTCTACAACCTGACAGATCAACCACAGCAACTGTCAAAAGAGGGGGGGGGGCAGAGCAGTAGAGGACAAGGGGTGGGGGCTGGGAATGAGCACATGGAGACTGGAGAGCACATGGGGGGCAGTGGAAAGACGCTGGTTAATAGAAGCAGCAGGGGCGGCTGCATATAGAGGAACTGATCTCTCCATTTTTCCTGCTGCAGCTGCTAAATGCCTGCTTCTCCTCCTCTCCCTCCCGCAGGCATTGAGTGGCTAACACTGTTTGGATAACATGAGGAAAGAACTTTGAAACAGAGAAGAAAGTAGGGTGGAAATAAGAGGGTGGGTGGGGGTGATAGTCAAAGTCGATTTGTAGAGCTGTCTTCTGTCCTACTGATATAGGAGTAATGTATGTGTGATGCAATGGGGTTGATTTACTAAAACTGGAGAGTGCAAAACTCTGGTACAGCTCTGGATAGAAACAGATCAGCTTCCATTTTTTTTGTCAAAGCTTAAAGTGATAATAATGGAGAAGTACAGCCAAAGCTTCTTTGGCTGTACTTTTCCTGTGGATAACAGGAGCGCAGTTAGGGCGCTTTCACACGGGACAGATCATCACTTTGATGATCCGCCCCGTGAACCTCCGCTTGCTCAGCGGGGATCGCTCCGCTGATTCCCGCTGATCCGGCAGATGACAGGGCGGTCCCTGCACACTGTGCAGGGACCGCCCTGTCAGATCTCCGCTCTCCCCTATGAGGGGATCAGATGAACACGGACCGTCTGGTAAGATGTGAGGGGGATTGTGTGTGTAAAGAGGGAGGGGGTATCTGGAGGGTGTGATCAGAGTGGGAGTATTTAGGGGGGTGTGATCAGGGTAGAGGTATCTGGGGAGTGTGATCAGGGTGGGGGTATCTGGGGGGTGTGATCAGAGTAGATGGGTATCTGGGGGTGTGATCAGTATGGGTTATCTGGGGGGGGGGGTGATTAGTGTGGGGGTATCTGGGGAGTGTGATCAGAGTAGATGGGTATCTGGGGGTGTGAGTGAGTGAGTGAAGAACTTATATAGCGCGGCACATGCGAACTTAATCGCCTCTGGGCGTGTGATCAGTATGGGTTATCTGGGGGGGGTGATTAGTGTGGGGGTATCTGGGGGGTGTTATCAGAGTGGGGGGTATCAGGGGGGTGTGATCAGGGTGGGGTATCCAAAAGTCCACGGGTTAGCGGGTCCAAATTACTTTCTGACAACCCACGCTACACCACTAGCTCTATGGCAAGATTTGTAAACTGTGTGTTTCACTTGAAGATAGACCTTCCATAGTTCCGCTCCCTTTACAGCCCAGCATCCCAGATATTGTTGGGAAATTATATTCTATTTCAAAATAAGACGCCTGTGGTGAGAGGGCCCTTATCGGTCCAATGTCTTGAGAATTTAATTGTTTAACCAGTAGGAAATCTGTATTTCCTTTTATAAATTCAAGAGGACATTGTTGAGAATGAGAGTGAGGAGGGCTGTTTTACGCCCCCCGAGCTCATGGGAATGTTACAGATGGTAGGTTTCTAGGCTCCCCCACACCTATTAGTTAATGGGGTATAGTTAGTCAGGGGGTGGGGCTTTGTCCCCCCTCCCCCACACTCCTGTAAGGTTAATAGTAGGTTTATGAGGTAAGCTTCATAAAGATGACCTGTCACACACTATTCCTATCACAAGGGATGTGGTCCAACCCCCAAACAGTGACCAGCACGAATTAGCTATCTTTGTACTATGAGAGAGGTAGGTATTTGGGAGGTTAAACAACTCAACGTATTTGCTCATAGTAAATACCCCATTACATTGCTGAACCGTATAAAATCAGTTTTTTTTTTCTGCAACAGAAAAGTTTTTATTTGTCTCCAAAAAAGAAAACATATAAACATACAAGAGTTTGGCTTTTAATACTGCAACATTCCCGATGCACATTACATACTGTATGTTCACAACAGAAGTATTTGTTTTAGTGCAAAATAAAGCATGTTACAACAGCTGTGTTTTTAACATGCTTTTTACACACATTGTGAAGAACCACGTGCTATGTATTTATTTGAAGATAAAATTACAAGCCAGTGGATCAAAAATGCAGCACATGAGACTTTTATTAGACACCCCATAGTGCAGCATGTTAAAGCAGACCGAAACCTACATTTAACAAAACAGTGAGCAGGCAACATTTTATCGCGGAAGAGACATGCTGGGTCTGTTTACAATCTCCCTGCCTGCACCACTCAGCGTATATTCTCAGCAGGGTGCCTATATGCCAGGATGGATGACTCCTGTGCACACATTCTGGAGTTATGCCATCCCCTTATGGACAATCAAGACGACCAAGTCTGGGGAGAAGATGTCAGTGCCTGGTGAGGATTCTTATGTTCGCATCTCTGCAATGGAGATGAGTAGCTGTAGATTTTAGTTCCACTTTCATATGTACATAATCATTTTAAAGCTGTGCATAAAACTTTTCTTTAAAGTGACACTAAACACACACTGTTTAATTTACATTATCCCTTCTATTTCTGTATTTGGATGATAGCACTCTAATTATTTAAAACAAGAAACCATCGAAATACCTTTTGTCTGCAGGGAAACATCTTCTTGACTAAGGTCTGGGGGGCGGAGCGAAACACGTTGGGGGTGTGGCCTTATTGTGAGTCCAGGCTGAGGTTGCCATTCCATTTACCTTCCTAGGATCTCTTGGATGTTCGACATCAGGGGACAATTTCTCTTGTCCTTGAGCCTGTCAGGTCACCTGTGGTCACAGGTGACAAGTACACCCCGTTAGGGTCAGGGATGCACCACAGGGTAGTGAACCCTATAGCCGACTGCTGCGAACAGAGAGGAAGCGTGAGCCCAAGATTCCCCAGGGCGCAGAGTCTAATGCCGCGTACACACGATCATTTTTCAGCATGTTGTTTTTAAAAAAACCTCATTTAAAATGATCGTGTGTGGGCTGCACATGGTTTTTCATGTTCTGAAAAACGAAAAAAAAATTTTTCGAACATGCTGCATTTTTTAACGTCGTTTTAAACAATCGGGTTGTAAAAAATGATCGTGTGTGGGCTAAAACAATGTAAAAAACCTGCGCAGGCTCAGAAGCAAGTTATGAGACGGGAGTGATCGTTCTGGTAAAACTACCGTTCATAATGGAGTAAGCACATTCATCATGCTGTAACAGACAGAAAAGCGCGAATCGTCTTTAACTAACACCGAATCAGCTAAAGCAGCCCAAAGACGAATGGAACTTCCCCTTTATAGTGCTGTCGTACGTGTTGTACGTCACCACGCTTTGCTAGATCATGTTTTAAAAACGATAGTGTGTGGGCAACGTCGTTTTTAATGATGAAGTTGGAAAAGCGTTGTTTTTTGGACATGCTGAAAAACAATGTTTTTTTTCATGCTGAAAAATGATCGTGTGTACGCGGCATAAGACTCAGCTTGTGTTCACCAGAGCCTCTGGTGGTGAGGATGGCCTTCGCTGCAGCTGGATCCAGGTCGCGACCCCTGGCGTCCCCTAGGTCACGCTCCGTAGGGAGAGAGGGGAAGCAGCACATAGGACACAAGGGATAGGGATGGGTAAGCTGAGGTCGGGGCAACAGGCAGACTAGGGTAACCAAGGGACAGGCCAAAAGGTCAGGGTCATAGGCAAACAAGAGTAGTCAGGGACAAGCCAAAATCGGTACACAGAAAGGTTAACGTATCACACGGCATACAGGAACTCAAGCTACAAACAAAGTTAAACAGCACTGCAGACCTGCAGTGCAACAGTTAATATAGACTTCCTGGGATGGCCTGGGGGTGGGGCTATACAGGAAGGAGAGATGATAAAAAGGCAGCCAGAACAGAGTCAGGCCTCTAATGAACACATGGAGACAGGTAAGCTGCCAGACTTTATTGCATATCCATGACAGAGCCATTACAGGAGCCAGGACAGGCTCTATCCCCTGCTGGCACACCAAATAGCAGATGCGGAGGCACTTGTTAGCATATCTCCCATTCATCGAGCCTGGGTAGCACACACAATAGCTAACTGGTTGCAGGGAAACATAATCAGGAGGAGCTTCTAGTCCTCTGCTGCTGGACACATGTTAAAAAAAAACAGGCTTTGGAATACAGAGTGAAAATAAATAAATAATATCAATAAACTGTTTTAAATTGTCATATAAATATATATTTGAAATCGAATCTTTATTATTTTGTGGAAATAACATGGCGTGGGCAGATTTCTGCCAGTCACAGGCTGTGTCATGCCCCTCCAGCCTGTGTTTTAGAATAAGTGGGAGGTGAAGCCACCATCAATCTACATATCATATCCCACTCCCATTGTGTTTACCTGGTTAGTGGGCATAGAGGAGAAGGGAAGAAAAGATCCAACATTCAAGAATCTGTACCTGTTTGTTAGTCACCACATCCCTAATAACATGAAAAAACAAAGAACCCCCTAAGGGTGGCACTTTGAGCTCAGGGATCCAAGCCACAAAGCCTCCAACAGCCCCCCCCCCCCCCACAAAGATGGGCTGAATTTCTCTACATAACATCTTGAGCCACGCACACTGTTTTTTGACACATGGATTATGAATTGAATCCTTTAATGATGTAAGCACTATGGTACTATGTATGTATTGTTTGAGAATGTAATATATGTTGCATAAGAACTGTTTAAATTAATATGTCTGTTTTCTCATTAGACACTTTTGATCTTAAACGTCTATAATTTCCCTGAGGAAGGGCTTCATATGAAACAGCTGTTGGGTCTGACTTTAATAGGTCTTTTATTCATCCAAAGCAAGAACTATCTGGATTTATTTATTCCCATGTGTCTTTTATCCATGATTGTTAACAATTTTGTACTCCATGAAAATGTATATATTTTTATACTAATTTCATTCTGTTTGTGGTCACTCTCAAAGTCCCACCCTTAGGGGTTTTTTTCATAGAGGAGGAGGGAGGGAGTGGGCTATCACTTACCACTGTGTATACACCATGCTGCTCAGATCTGATAGAGAGGAAATGCTCAGCATTGAAACTCACTGAATACTGAGCATGTGCCACCACAGCTGCAAAATCCCTAGCCTAATTGGGGACATGGAGAGAAGGTGGAGATAGAGAGCAGCAGGGCCAGCCAGGTTTATTGATAGGTTTTTATAATGTGGGCTTAGTGACACTTTGAATGTATTCCTCAAATGCCACACATTATATAAATCCACTTTTCTGCACCAAATGTTATTGCAAATTCAGATAATACATTTTAAAAATATCAGTGATATCATTATGGGCTATGAAGTTTCTGCTGTTTTATTCAGATAATATTCACTTATCCTGGAGTTCAGCATTAAAACAATGGAGATGTACTATTTGGACCATGCTTTTGCCTATGCTGAAAAATGTAACGAATAGACAAAAAGTATACTGGTGTAAACAAACTCTGAGGCCTCATAAACACGACCGAACATGTCCGCTGAAACTGGTCCGCGGACCAGTTTCCGCGGACATGTCCAACCGTGTGTACGGCCTAGCGGACAGGTTTCCTGGCCTAGCAGATAGGTTTTCAGCGGACAAAAGTTTCTTAGCATGCTAAGAAACTTGTCCGCTGGAAAGGTGTCCGTCGGACATGTCCGATGGTTAGTACGACTCATCGGACATGTCCGCGGGTTATGACGTATAACCAGCGGCCCGAAATCCCGCGCATGCGTCAAATTGATTCGACGCATGCGTGGAAGCATTGAACTTCCGCGTCAGAGAACGTCGGTGTCTTCTACGTCCTCTGTACACACATCAGACCAAAACCTCCCAGCAGACATGTCCGATGAAAACGGTCCGCGGACCGTTTTCATCGGACATGTCTGGTCGTGTGTACAAGGCCTCAAAGGTCAGTGAGATTCGGTAACGTTTGTATGTCTGTTGGCTTTCCCTGAACCCTATAGCTCAGACTTCTCTTTTGAGAAGTCAATGAGCCATGGATAGATTTTTTGTTCCGGCAGACCACTGTTGTTTTTTTGCCTGTATTTTTGTACATGACACAGTATATCAAATTAAACCTGTGCTTTGTTTATGAATGGAAGTGCAACAAGCTTACTTTAATGCATAGAAAATAATGTTGTACAAGAGGCTTGAAAGATCATGTTTAACTTGAGTGTATCTGTTATTCAGCCCTAAATAGCATAGAAAAAAAATATCCCAAACAGAGGGAGAAAAAAAAGAAAAGAGGGCTTTTGGAAATAAGAGAAATATTTCGGGAGTGCAGAGTCGTGCGAGTGCCTGGCAGAGTTGCTAGCAGTGGAGCTGGACCGGAAATGATGGTAGAGCCGGGATGGAACCAGGAACAACTGTCAGGCTGGAGACTGGACTAGGCTGGTACTTAGAAGTCACGAGCTGGAACGTGGATACAGCAGCTAGCAGGAACGATATCAACAGGGACTGGAGCTCAGGCAGATGCAGGCAGGCTGGCTGAGGACACTGATAAACAAGTCCAAGACAGATGTATATACAGGAGCAGAGTCAGGTGCAGGCAGGTTCGGCAACAGGCTGGCAGCAAGGTAGCAAAAGGAGCAGGCAGGAATGTAGTCAAAGGCAAGCCAAAGTCAGATGCGGGCAGATAGCAGGAATAGTTAGGGACAAGCTGGGTAGGTACAGAAAATCGGATATCAGGAATCACAGGGAAAACTGTAGACTAGACAGCACTGATCCTGGGAAATTAGTCAGTTTAAATAGTCTATTTGGCACCAAGAACTGTCACAGGGTGCGTGTGCGTGCACCCAGCGCGTATGTGCACACTCGTTGGCATTTTGTTCTGCATTAGTGCCCGCGCAGCCCTTCTCATTGGGACATGCAATACAGGGGAACTTCTGTGGCCGCCATTTTGATTTTTGGCGTTACCTTTCTGACAATCACTGTCCTTTCACTCCCTTGAAAGTCCTCTGCTTTCCTTGAAAGAGGAAGTCGTATGTAAGCTCTGCCCACTCCATATGAAAATCATATTTCCATCCTTACATCACTTGCTGACAGATTAAAATTCCTTTCAGAGAACCTTTGGGCAGAACATCAGCTTTTTGTTTCTTGTTGCACATATTTGCTGTACATACAGTAGGAAGTAGATCATGGGTGTGAATAATTCCTTCCTAAATGATCAGAAGCATGTAAAATTAGAATGTTGCTACCTCAAACATGCATAATGAGGATCGGTTGGCTCACGTCTTGCATAATTAAAATGAGTGTCATATCGAAGCAAAGCTTTTTAAAGTAAGTAAAAGTCATGTCTTAAGAAGTCTTTTCTCATGAAAAAAAACAAAGTTTTTCAAACTTCATTTTAAAAAACGACGTTGCCTACACACCATCGTTTTTTCAAAATTCTCTAGCAAAACGCGGTTACGTACAACACGTACGACGGCACTCTGTTCCATTCAAGCTTGCGTCATAACTTGCTTCTGAGCATGCGTGGGTTTAAAAACGTTGTGTTAGCCCACACACGATAATTTTTTATGACACAAAAAATGACATTTTGAAAAACGACATCAAAAATTGAAGCATGCTCGAATTTTTTTTTGGTTGTTTTTTAGAAGACAAAAAACGACATAAAGCCCACACAAGATCATTTTAAATGACGTTTTTTAAAACGCCGTTTTATTTCATCACAAAAAACGACTGCGTGTACGTGGCATAAAGCTTAGAGCTTGACATTCCCAACTTAGGTAGAGGTGCTTTAAACACTGACCAAAGGGCATTGAATGGTAATAGTTGGGCATTCTTTTAATGGATTAAAAAAATATATAGACTACACATTTTAGAAAATGCTATTGTATATAGTATTTCTGCAGGACTAAAGCTGGCCATACACTAGTAGAATTTTTTTTTCTTAGAAAATGTATGTTTGTTTTTTAATTAGAATGGTCAAACCGATGTTTGTTTTTGACTTTAGTAAAAAGGAAATTCAAAGGAGCAAGATGAAAAATGTTTCTCGAACCAGCAAATTTCTAACATTGTGTTTGCTTTCCATGTGGCAAGTCTATTCGTTACAAAATTGAATGTTAAAAGCAAACAAAATGTTGAAATTCTGTTGAACAGCATACCTGTTTGTACAAAAGTTATTTTGAAAAATTATGTAGCTTTAAAAGTACTTTATGTAGTTGGATTGACAGGGTGCTAATTGGAGGTGTGGCTGTGGTTAGGCTGGGGCTGAGCACAGAAGGGGGTTTAGACACACACACTATACCTGATATCCTCCTTTCCGTTTAGCTCTGTGCTACTGCATTGTGAAGCTGGTGTTAACAGTGACATGAAATTAAAGGGGCATAGGGCCAGATTCAGAAAGCCGTGCGCAAAGTTGCGGCGGCGTAACTTTTCTTATTTACGCTAAGCCGCCGCAACTTAACACGCAAGTGCTGTATTCACAAAGCACTTGCGTGTTAAGTTGCGGTGGCGTAGCGTAAATTGGGCGGCCTAATTCAAAATAGGCGGGTAGGGGGCGTCTCCTATCCGGTGTTTTCGACGTGAACGTAATCAACGTAAATCCCCATTCACGGACGAGTTACGCAAACGACGTAAACATTTTCAAATTTACCGCGGTCACGACGTCCATACCTAACATAGGATGCGCCTGCTTTGGGCAGCTTTATCTTTACGCCGGGAAAACCCTTACGTAAACGGCGTAAAGTGACTGCGTCGGGCCCGCGTACGTTCGTGAATTGGCGTATCTCGCTGATTTACATATTCTCTGCGTAAATCAGCGAGAACGCCCCCAGCGGCCATTTTAAAATTGCAGTTAAGATCCGACGGTGTAATACAATTACGCCTGTCAGATCTTTGCTGCAAACCGGCTTATCTTGTTTTCTGCATACAGAAAAACAGATAAGCCGGCGCAAAGTGTGAGTTATGCCGGCGTATCACTGATACGCCGGCATAACTCTTTCTGAATCTGGCCCATAATGTTTATTTTATTTTTTAACAAAGGACTTTTGTTTTAATTTACAATCCTGTTTTTTTTTTTGGCAATAAATAACATGGGGTACTATGCACCTCTTACTCATTCACAGAGCCAGGGATGTTGAATGAAGCTTAGTCCCTATAAAGATGAATACAAGGCTTTGCACCCACAACCCTGAAAGGTACCCTTTCAATGTTGAGAGCATTTGGCTTGATTCAAGAGGGGGGGGGGGACACACTCCTGCTGCCCCCACTTTCCTAGCCAGCCAGCCTGTATAAAAACCATGACAAAGTGATGGGCTTTATCTGCACCCCAAGATTGTTACAACAGAATATAAAAACATTCAAAATGTATTAAATAAATACAAACATGTGTGACAAAAGAAAACAACAAAAACATTTAAATACACATACCCAACAATTTGTCTTACTATAAAGATTGAAAGGAATTCCCTCACTAATGATGTATTAGTCCACAATAGGCAGAGCATAAGATGTTGTAATATTGGATCATGAGGGAATCTAAGGGCCAGATTCAGGTACATTTACGTTGCTCCGCGGCAGCGTAACGTATCTGATTTACGTTACACCGCCGCAGGTTTACAGCGTAAGTGCCTGATTCACAAAGCTCTTACCTGTAAACTTGCGGCGGTGTAGCGTAAATCCGCTCGGCACAAGCCCGCCTAATTCAAATGGGGCGGGCACCATTTAAATTAGGCGCGTTCCCGCGCCGAACATACTGCGCATGCTCCGTTGGGAAAATTACCCGACGTGCATTGCGCTAAATGACGTCGCACGGACGTCATTGGTTTGACGTTAACGTAAATGGCGTCCAGCGCCATTCACGGACGACTTATGCAAACGACGTGATTTTTTTAATTTCGACGCGGGAACGACGGCCATACTTAACATTGCTTAGACCACCTAGGAGGCAGCCCTAACTTTACGACGCGTATCGCTACGGAAACAACGTAAATTTAGATCGACGGGCATCGCGGATGTTCGTGAATCGCCGTAACTAGTCATTTGCATATTCTACGCCGACCCCAATGGCCTCGCCACCTAGCGGCCAGCCTAGAATTGCATCCTAAGATCCGACGGTGTAAGTCAATTACACCTGTCGGATCTTAGGGCTATCTATGCGTAACTGATTCTATGAATCAGCCGTATAGTTAGGACGGGCGGATCACAGAGATTCGACGGCGTATCAGGAGATACACCGTCGTATCTCTTTTGTAAATCTGGCCCCAGATGTTTTGTATTTCCTTGACATATTTCACAGATAGTACCACTTCCTCAGGAGGATAGAGGCTACCATGAAAACGTTCTAGATGAATAAAAATAATCTTTTAAAAAAAAAAACATACAACAACAGTGGTGCAAGAAAACACAATATATATTCCTGCATCCAGATTTGTAAAACATCATATAAAAAAAAGAATCTCACAAAACTCACAAAATACAGCAATAAATTAGGTGACTCAACTGTGCGTGTGTTGTGTAATCATTCCAGGGGGATCATAGGAGCATGTATATAAGGGGCTAATAGGCGCTGAGGATGTCTAATCATAAAATAGAAGTAGAAAAAGATATGAGACTCTAACAAGCCACATAAAATCATCACCCCTTAGTTGCCATTTACCATTAGGATAGAAAACCTACCTGCACAGATTGAATTACTCCCAAAATGGAAGAGAGTCAAATGGAGTAGGGCATTTGCAACTAGATACAGCAGCTTGACCAATACCTCAAAAGGTTATAAGATCCTACAAGGAGAAATAACATATTTCTCTATACATTTCTCCCTTTCTCTGAAAATCTACCAACTAAAACATCCATTTGGGTGTTCAATGCAATTCTTCTTAATGCGTATGCATTGGCCCTTTGGGATTACTCTCAATCACTTCAGGTGGTGGCAACTCCATGCTGGAATGTACCCATGCGTCCCTAAATAATTGTGTGTGTACATAGCCTTTGTTCTTTTATATATACAGTACCACCAGGTCCAGGTAATTGACTGTTTGGCTATTATAACTTCCTGTGAAGGAAATGCTATATCTGTTCTCAATAATTTCTCCTAAGAATTCTTTGAGCGCTCTTTCTGACCTCACCCACACTATAAATGCATCATCAATGTACTTTTTATATACTGTTAGTTCTGATCTATACATTGAGAGAAAAAAAGGACGTCAATTTTGTTTAGGTACAGCGTCGCAATTGTCAGTTAAAGCGATGCAGTGCTGTATTTCAAACAATTGCCTGTTTATTAAGGGGGCAAATCCTTCCGGTCCTTAAGTAGTTAAAGAGTAACTCCACTTTTGTTAAAAAACTAAAAACATTCCCCTCTGGGTGATCTATGTACATTGCAAGGATTTTAACAAACATTGTTGCAGGATCCTACCTTTTTCTGAAGATATAGCTGTTCGTTTTTATGTGTCCATGTTCTAAGTGAATCTGAATGGGAGCGGTTTTATAATTATCAGTAAACCGCTGCACCTGCAGGGTTGTAATGAGGAAATTGGCAATGTCTCCATCCCTTTAGATGTGATTTCCCTTTGGGAGTATCTCACCAAAAATATAATTTTTGTTGCAAGGGATGCCAAAAATCTGATTTGCATTTTAGTGCAGACTGGGAATATCAGTAAGCCAATCACACAAGCAACAAATTACATATTTGGGGTGTGTTCTGTGAACCATTTTTGTACAGAACGCCTCCAGGTAGCCATATTGCATTGCATTTTACAAGAAATTACATCACTGCAGATTGAAAGAGAAAGGTATTTTTTAATAACATTTAATTAAAATCTGACTTATGTTGCAATTGTATACACTTCATAGTTACATAATTAGTCAGGTTGAAAAAAGACACATGTCCATCTAGTTCAACCAAAAAAAAAATCATACAATGCCATATACACGATCCTTCACCCACAGTTCCAGAGGAAGGCGAAAAACCCCAGCGAAGCATGATCCAATTTGCTACAGCAGGGGAAAAAATTCCTTCCTGATCCTCCAAGAGGCAATCAGATTTTCCCTGGATCAACATTACCTATAAATGTTAGTGGGTAAAAGATAGGGGGTGCTAATAATTAATAAAAATAACAATGAAAATCATAGGACTGCACTTCTGAAGTCACTAATCCTTATAAAATAAACAAATGTGCACAAAACATTATCAAACAACATATGATTAAAAAATATTGTGAAATATCAATTAGTGCAAATAATATTCAGTCCCAATCTTAAAGCAGGGGGTTCACCCTAAAAAAAAATTCTAACATTACATCCAGCTCACTACCGACATTGTCAGTATGCCGATTTATTTTTGAGTAAAGGAGTCAATGTGCTCTGGTAAGCAGATTACTTATCCAGTCACTTTGGGTGTTTATTCAAGTTTGGTGAAGGATCACTTCTCTATCAGTATATCACAGCAAGCACGGAATGGACGTTTGGTGTTTTATGGACTTTAATTTATTATCATAATATTTTTTTGTGCTTAAAGCGGGGGTTCACCCTAAAAGCAAATTTCTAACATTACATCCAGCTCACTACCGACATTGTCAGTATGCCGATTTTTTTTTTTTTTTTTTTGCTGTACATACCTTGTAAAGCTATTTTCTTAGCCGGCTTCCAGGTAGTGCGTTCCTATGCCGCAGTTAGTGATTGACATGATGACAAACACTACCCCCCCATCGCATAAGGAGTGTCACGAGTTGCCGAAAGAAGCCGAACGTCGAGTCGGCCCTATACGGCACCTGCGCACCGACGTTCGGCTTCTTTCAGCAACTCGTGACACTCCTTATGCGACGGGGGGGGGGGGTAGTGTTTGTCATCATGTCAATCACTAACTGCTGCATAGGAACGCCCACTCCCGCGGGATTCACTACCCGGAAGCCGGCTAAGAAAATAGCTTTACAAGGTATGTACAGCCAAAAAAAATAAAAAAAAATCGGCATTCTGACAATGTCGGTAGTGAGCTGGATGTAATGTTAGAAATTTGCTTTTAGGGTGAACCCCCGCTTTAAGCACAAAAAAATATTATGATAATAAATTAAAGTCCATAAAACACCAAACGTCCATTCCGTGCTTGCTGTGATATACTGATAGAGAAGTGATCCTTCACCAAACTTGAATAAACACCCAAAGTGACTGGATAAGTAATCTGCTTACCAGAGCACATTGACTCCTTTACTCAAAAAGAGAGTCAATGAGAGCTTGTGCAGGATAATGCCTGCTCACATAGGCTGAAATTAAGATATTAGGTGACTTCCTCCTTAAAGGTCTCGGCCGGATATGAAATAACAATGGAAACATCCATAGCGTAATTTGCTTATTTGATAAGGATTAGTGACTTCAGGAGTGCAGTCCTATGATTTTCATTGTTATTTTTATTAATTACTAGCTGAATACCCGGCGTTGCCCGGTCTTCCTATCTTAACCTTTTGGGGAGGAAAATCATAGTAATATAAATATACCCATCTTTTCTATAAGGGTGTAGGTAAGGGTTAATTTAACTGTCATATATTTTTATTTGGCATATAAGTAATATGTGTACCAGGTATTATTGAAATATCTCCAGGCGTACAGAAGTTATGTGGGAACATACATTTCCCATTGATTTGCATGGGACTTTAAACAAAAACCCCGACCCTTACAAATGGGGGTAGTTAAGGGATAAATTAACTATCGTATAGTTTAAGTGGACATATAAGTAACATGTGACCAAGTGTTATCAAAATATCTACAGCCGTTTGGAAGTTATGAAGTAACATGTATTTCCCATAGAGTTGAATGGGACTTTAAAGAAAAACCCTGACCATGGCAATTGGGGGTGGGTAAGGGTTAAACCACCTATCCTATGTTTGTTGCTGACATATAAGTAACATGTGTGCCAAGTTTCATGTTAATATCTTTAGCCGTTTGGACGTGATGCTGGAACATACATACATACATACATACACACACACGTTGAGTTTTATATATATAGATTAGCGCCCCCTATCTTTTACCCATATCACTAGGAGCATTCACTCTTTGAGCGGAGCAGCTTATTTTATTTACTACTATATATTTATTCACTTGGCGCAGAGTTTTCACCCTTTATTAATGTTAGTACCCAGTTATATTATGTACATTTAGGAAAGAATCCAGGACTTTTGTAAAGCAATCGACTTGCCAGAACCACCTATGGAGGAAGTCTATTCACTATATATATATATATATATATATATATATATATTTTTTAACTGCTATTTTTATATCCCACGAAAGTGGAGTTACCCTTTAAGTTGCAATACTGAAGCCTGATCCACCATTGAAAGTGAGTACTGGCCAATGAGTGAAAAGACCATGATTTCGGAATCCTTGGTTTCCGTTTCCGGGGGGGAGTGGTCTGAGCATGGAGGAGTGAGGAAGCGAGTGAGGAGCTCCTAGCGGGATCACCGCATGCATCCGACAGCTGATCGGCAGTGGAACTAAGCAGAGCGTGCACCTCAGGGCGCCTACCCCAGTGCCTACCCCAGTGTCTGTACCTTGTGGCGGCATATGCTGTTTTGTTGTGCAGCGGCTGCTGTCGAATGGAGCACCCATTCAGCTGAGCGGCAGGGAGCGGAGCTAAACAGAGCGCTCACCGGAGCTAAACAGAGCGGATCACGCGCCAACCAACTGTAGTATAGAATGGGGTGAGAGAGGGCCACGAGAATGGAACTGGAGAGTAAATGAGACACTCCTAAAAGATCCGGAATATGAGAAACAGATAGCCCGGGAACTAGATAATTTCTTCTCTACTAACGATCTGGATGAAACGCTGCCTATGAGTTTATGGGAAACACACAAATGCTATTTGAGAGGAGTGCTTATATCATTGGGGGCACACAGAAAACGTACTCAGAGTGCTAAACTCGATAGTTTGCTGGGGGAAATCCAATCGCTGGAAACGGCACATAAGAAACTACAGACACACCAGATAGGAGAGAAATTGGTGGGGCTGCGGGAAAAATTAAATCTTATGTTAACGGATAAAGCAAAAGCTACATTGAATAGGTGTAAAAGAACTTATTATGAATATGGGAATAAACCCAGCAGACTATTGGCAAATGCACTCAGAGACACGAGAGCCCGTAATCAGATCGAGAAAATTAAAACACAGGGAAACGTGATGGTGAGCTCTACACAACAAATAGCGGAAGCATTTAGAGATTATTATTCAAACCTATATAATCTAGAAAAGCAGTGTTTAAGACCAAACCTCGTGGAGAGAGAAGAAATTATCAAGGAATACTTAGTGTCTTCAGAAATGCCAAGGATACCCAAAGAAAGCGCAGAGAAGACCGATTACTGTAGAAGAATTTCTGGGAGCACTGGGTGCCCTAAAAGCGGGAAAGGCGCCAGGTCCCGACGGATATACACTGCGTTATTATAAAATCTTCACGGAAAAACTGGCGCCCAGGTATGTAGCGGCATTTAACTCGATCCGCGATGGACAGAGGATGCCTGCGGAAACCTTGATGGCTGAGATTGTAGTGATCCCTAAGGAAGGGAAAGACCCTGCCCAGTGCTCCAGCTATCGGCCAATATCCTTGCTAGATGTCGACTTAAAGATTCTGGCGAAGATTTTGGCCGATAGACTACTGACATATATCCCGTTATTGATACATCCTGACCAAGTGGGGTTTACTCCGGGCAGAGAAGGTAGAGAGAACACTCAAAGGATAATAAGTACAATATACCTTGCCCAACAACGCCATCAGCCTGTAGTTCTGATATCCGCGGATGCGGAAAAAGCATTCGATAGGGTGGAATGGGGTTATCTAAAAGCCATGTTATCACATATTGGTGTGGGGAAGGGTTTACAGAACTGGATCACAAGCTTATACTCCTGCCCATCGGCAAGAGTTAGGGTAAATGGGAAAAAATCAGACCCCTTCCCTATCCATAATGGAACCCGGCAGGGATGCCCGCTATCCCCAATTATATTTGTCCTCTCTCTGGAGCCTTTCTTAAGAATTATAAGAGCAAACAATGATATACGGGGTATTCCGGGTAGGGGAGGTGGATTATAAGGTGGCAGCTTATGCTGATGATCTACTGTTCACACTAACATCCCCGATAACATCGCTTCCATGTTTATTAGCAGAAATAAAAAGATACGGAAAAATTTCCAATTTCAAAGTAAATTATAATAAATCAGAAGCAATGGGAGTTGAAGTGGACAGTGTATTGCGACAACAATTAGCCAGTAATTTTTCTTTTAGATGGACGGATTCCCATGTAGAATATTTGGGGACAAAGATACCAAGGAAATTGGGCAGGCTCTATGAATAAAATTTTCTACCCTTAATAAAACAAATAAAATTAGACCTACTAAGGTGGGACAAAGAAATCTTCTCATGGTTTGGCCGAATAAATATAGTTAAAATGAACACGATGCCTAGACTACTCTATTTATTTCAGACTCTCCCCATAACACTTCCGAGGGGATTTTTGAAAGACTTGAGTTCTAAGTTTAAGAAGTTTATATGGGCTGGAAAACCGGCCAGAGTCCGGAGGAACATACTGATCTTACCCAAAGAAAAAGGAGGAGTGGGCCTCCCAGACCCTATGGGGTATTATGAGGCCTCTCATTTAGCACGAGTAGTGGATTGGTGTACACATCAGGCAGACAAACCTTGGGTGAACCTGGAACAAGAAGTAAGCAATATCCCCATAGAAGGAATGGCGTGGCTGGGTGTGAATAAGATATCCCAGTGTGCAAAGAAACATCCAATGATAAAGGCCACACTTAGAGTTATCAGAAGGGTAGGCATGAAAACGAATTTGGTGAAGTGTATTGGCCCTATGACACCCATCCTGGGAAACCCGAGCTTTGAGCCAGGTATAAGAGACCGACAGTTCAACAATTTAAGACGGAAGGGAGCCAGTAGGCTGATACACTTCACGAGAGAAAACCATGTAATGCAGAATGAAGACTTAGAGTTGGCATACGGAGAAGATATTGATAGATGGAGACAAAATCAACTAAGAACGTTTCTAGGCTCTCTGAAGATTTATGAGGCAGAAATAGGAAGCCCCTCCAAATTTGAGGAAATCTGCTTAAAAAAAGAACCAATGAGACATATGTTATCCTATATGTATAACATATTGACAAAAGTAAACGCGCCACAAGAGCTCGTCTTTATGCAGGCATGGGAAAAGGATCTGGGTATCAAGTTCACAGAGACACAGAAAAACAAGATCTTTGCATTTACACATAAAGCCTCAATCGCATCTAGGTACCAGGAGGGGGGATACAAAGTGCTGACAAGGTGGTATAGGACACCATCAATACTAAACCGGTTCTTCCCTAATACGTCCAAAGTCTGCTGGAGATGTCAGAAGGAAGAGGGCACTATGGTGCACACATTTTGGGACTGTCGGGTGATAAGAGAATTTTGGGAGATGGTTTCGGAGACGGTCCTGGAAATTACCGGGATTGACTTGGGAGACAGACCCGCGGCGTTCTTGTTACTCGACATTCCCATATCAATGGAAAACTATAAACAATCCCTAATACGTCATCTGATAACAGCTGCTAAGGCGTGTATACCAATCTTATGGAAGAACACTTCGTCCCCAACCAAATTGCAATGGCTCAGTAGAATAAATGAGATACAGATGATGGAGAACCTCACAATGGGAATACAGGAACGAGAGGAGACCTACTGGAGGATATGGACTCCATACATGGAATATAGGGAGCGGGGCATGTAGGGGGGGAAGAGGGGAGAGACCACGGCCGACTTTTTTTTTTTTTTTTGTGGGAAGGGGGGGGGGGGGGGGGGGGGGATTAGGGAGGGTGATTAATATTTTCGGAGGCACAGGACACCTCTCTGAGGATGGTAGAAGAAGACCGTGGTTATATGCAGGAGAGGCGACCCGTGCTGTAAAAGGGGGACCAGAAGGGGTATAGGAGGTCGCAATATAAAGTATAAGAGATGTTAAGATAAGGATTGCAATGTATGTTATAAAGATGAAGCTGTACCTATTCTGATTTGTATGTGGAAAAAAGAGAAAAGAGATATGAAATAAAGAATTATAAAAAAAAAAAAAGGGAGGAGGAGCGAAATGCATTGGGCATAGTTTCAGTGATTTCATATCTAGACCCTGGAGCTCACGCTTCAGTGGTGCTTCCAGGCCTGCATAAGCCTGCCTGCATTTTTATCAAGTGAGTGTATTATATGTATTATACAGTATGTGTTTACTTATTTTATAAAAATAATACTACACTATGATGGAATCCCCCCACTCCTTTGTCCATGCATGCACTTCTGAGCCCCAATGAGTGACATTATCTGACTGGAGGAATATATAAGGGGTAGCAGTAAAGAAGTAAAAAAAGTGGAAGAGACCTGTGTAGAGCCTGAGATGATCTATTTACAAGCCTGTTAAACTTTTCTAGCTATACAGCAGAGAGTCAAATAGCACCGGAGAGGGGGACACAGCATACCCGATGGTGAAAAGGGTAGAGTTCTGCAGATGTTATAAACTATATGAGCACACCAGCTTGTCACCAAGCTGTACTAACAAAATGTTCATTGCTTTTTTTATCTTGTTTTATTGGCCAAATGTTGCGGCCACTCTTATTGTCAATTGCATTCTCGAATTACAAAACAAAAAATTATATGAGCATGCAGCACTTTAATTTGTGTTGACTTTGAATATACAACCATGAACATATACTTTGCAACGTTAATATGCTCTCTTTTTGTAGTAAATCAACTCCGTTGAGTCTCTAAAAAAAGTTAACAACGCAGGTTTCAATAAAAAAAATAATTTTAATAGTAAAAAAGCTTAAATAGTCATTTCAAATCATATAATAAAATAAATATATTAAAATAAATTATTAATTTTACAAAAGATCAACAAGCACACCCATGTACAAAATGTATATATATAACATATTTTTTTTAAAATCCTCTTGTTTCTATAAAATGGTACACACAACATAGTAAAAAAACAAAAAAATGGTTTTCAATTCTGCTTGACACTATAAAACAAAAATACGGTGCTTTTTCGAAACTCATTACGTTTCCATCAGTTAAAAGAAAACGATTTGCTCAGTATAAATATTAACTACCTTCAGTAACATAATTCCCTTCAATACTCGTAGGCTAGTATTACCTTCAGTTACAAAATCTCTTCAATACTGGTAGGCTATTATTACCTTCAGTTACATAATTCCCTTCAATACTGGTAGGCTATTATTACCTTCAGTTACAAAATCTCTTCAATACTGGTAGGCTACATGAAATACCGTACAACAGACTTGCACTTAAAATGCCATGAACACTGATCCTCATGATACAAATTATTACAAATTTGGCTTTGTGATCTAACGTGTACAACACTAGTCTGATCCCCAACCATTGGCTTAAGACTTTGCTTTTAACAGTCTGTTAACACATGGTCTGTATTAGCCATAGAAGTGAGATGATTGTTGCCCAATCTGGCTGATTTTGGTCAGACTGCTTAACAATCTCATGTCCCTGGCCAACAACAGACATTCTCAGCCCATTGATCCTGGGGTCAACAGCAATATTAAATATTTTGGAGTGCTATTTTTCATTCTTGTTGCAGTCAGACACTTTACACTTCAAAGTCAGTTCCATTCTTTAAACCTATACATGGCTCTGTAGTAATACATATATGATAAGGCAATAAAAAACAAATACTGATTACAGCAGTTGACAGATTTGCTTCAGGCTGTATTTTTCAGTCTCTGGCAATGCCCTCAGGGTCCATATTTCCAGGGTGGACACATGTATAGATTTGTAAAGGTAATTAGATGTGTCTTCTGTAAATGTGACCGAAATAAGCCTTCCTTTGAAACTTCTCTTCTTTTATCAGTCAAGTAAAGTCCGGTGATAATTAAGATGAAGTGGTTTTGGCTCTGTAAATGCAAAGAAAGAACATTTAACTTGATTGCATCCTTGGAATTACAGTTACAATATTTGAATTGTCTGATTATTCTCTTAAAACATCCTAATTTTTATTTTGTTTTACTCACTGAAAGAGTATTGAAGTAAACCAGTTTAGGAAAAATATTTTCATACCCCTTAGCTAGCCTTGTAAAAAAAAGAAAAAAAAAGAACATCTATATATCTCTTAGTAAAGTTTTTAAAAACTGAGTTAAAGAAAAACATTTGCATACTCCTTAGCTAGCCTTATAATTAAAAAAAGAAAAACGAAAATCTATTTATCCCTTAGTAAAGTTTTTGAGTATTAAAAAAGATATAATATAGATGATATTTTAATATGGTGTTTTTTTGCAAGTTCTTGAATATGACTTGTTTGTTTTATTAAAGACCCTCTTTCATAAAACATTTATAGGTAAAGTTGATCCAGGGAATATCCGATTGCCTCTCAGGGGATCAGGAAGGAATTTTTTCCCCTGCTGTAGCAAATTGGATCATGCTCTGCAAGGGTTTTTTGCCTTCCTCTGGATCAACTGTGGGTATAGGATTGTGTATATATGTTTGTATGTTTATTTTTCCCTTTTATTGGTTGAACTATATGTGTCTTTTTTCAACCGGACTAACTATGTAACTATGTGACTCCATCTGTTCATTTTATTTTCAAGGAAATATGATGAGAGCAAGAAGTATGTAAAATTGCACCAGTGTACTAGTGCTGTTACAGTATTGCAGTAAAATACTATAACGTTCATTGAATGATCTCCCCCCTGCCATGCATGTACCGTGCCAACCTGTCTGTGAGCTAAATAAGGCCCCACTGAGATCAATAGAACTGACACCTTGTTTTAAAAAAATGGAAAGAGTAGGGAAAGTGTATCTCTGTGGTTTTAAAAAAAAGTATATTGACTTTTGCCAAAAACGAGTTTTGGTGGAGGGGTTTGAATTTCCATACGTCATGTCATGATAAACACAGAAGGCCACTATAATAAAATAATAATTATTTATACTTACGAATCAAGAAATCTGTCGATGATCTTTTTGACCCATGGAGCTGAAGGGTCTAAACACACTTGCAGACTACTTTTCATGGTGGCACTGTTGGTTGAGAAAGCAGCCATGTCAGACATTTGGTCAACAACTCATAGTGAAATACTACATTGATTATGTGTGTTTCTAATATTAAAGACAGTTGGGAGTGGAATCACTTTAAAAATTGAAAATTCTCTGGAAAAGGAAATCCGAAATGTGAAGGATCACCAGAATATACCGCAATTAACTAAATTAAGATGTATGTTCTATTTACATTCTGGCTGCGGTAAAATTTTTGCAGCATTCAGAACCGTCTTAAAGACTGGGGAAAATACTGTATTTATCGGCATATAACACGCACCCTAACTTTAAGAGGGAAGTTTCAGGAAAAAAACTTTCCACAGCCCCCTGCGTATAACACGCAGACACAGTTTACCCTCTATTTTCAGGGTAAAAAAGTGAGTGTTATACGCCAATAAATACAGTAACTCTTGATTTCCCCTTAATTTCTGAATTTTATATCATTATATTTTTACTTTTATTCCAAACGCATGTGTTTTTAAAAATAACAACACTGCATAAAAGGAAGAATAAATAAAGGTCTGAAAAGGTATAAAAAATTTCAAATTTTTATGATGTGTTGTTTAGCTGTCACAATACTTACATGACTTCCACGTGTTTGCAGTGTGGGCCTTTTGGAATCACTTCGAGATTCAGGAAATGTTTGCCAGATATTTGCTTGCTCTCTGTTTTTATACATTGGCACCTAAGCTCTTGTGCTGATACAAGCGGCTTCCCTAAAAAGAAAAAAAAAAATTACATAAATATATGAATGTCATAATTTTTTTTTTAGAAACAAAAGGGCTTTATTGGTATCACATAGGACAGGGGTTCTCAACTCCTGTCCTCAGTACCCACTAACAGGTCAGATTCAATTTCTATTTTATAAAGTGTCTAAATGCTGTAATAACCTAACAAAATGGACCTTAGTTTACAGACTAACTTTACTAGAATAAATTAAGCTTTTGTATTACAGGGGTATTTATATTTAAAAAGTGAAATTGTGGCCGGAACTCCGCTTTAAGTATTACCTTGGGGAGATGCAGATTAGAATACTGCAATCACTGAGCAACAAATTATATCAACTGTGATGTATTTCAGTTATCTTGCAAACCTGGCCCCGTACACACGATCGTAATTTCCAATGGAAAAAGTCTGACCGTGTGTATGCCCCATCGGAAATTCCGATGAATTCCATCGGAGTTTAGATAGAGAACATGTTCTCTTTTACTCCTATGGAATTCCTTCGGAATTCCGATGTGATTTTGGTCGGACAAAAGTCTGATCGTGTTTACAGGGCTTTAGTGGGTCCTGAGGACTGGAGTTGAGAACCACTGACATAGGGTAACATCAAGTGTACAAAATGATATAACACAGTGCTTGATGTATCATACAGCAGTTGGAACAGACAAAGTAACCATACATGTACAGGAAAAAGTTTTTGGGAAAAATGACGATAAAAATAAAAAATATTTTAACGATTTTTTTTTTTTTAAATAAAAATAATTTAAAGATACATTTCTCTGTACATACCAAAGGAATTTGCCAGGTAGCATGTAATATTGTTTTATTTACCACAAACAGTTTTTAAGTTTCATTAAATGCTTGTAAATGTGTTGTATTACATTTATATAATAATAAAAATTACTAATGTATTATTATATTATATTTTAAGCCACGGATAACCTTGTATGCTAAAAAAATAACCAAAAAACAAATAAAAAATAAAATAACACTAAAATAACAACGAGCTGCATATCTTTAAAAACAGTCAACTCATGAATTAAAATGTATATATAAAAAAAATATATGTTGCCAATATGGCCCCATCATTTTCTAGCCTGCATTAAAAACAGGGGAACACAGAAACGTTCATGGCAGATAGTTTTATACATGAGACTGGTAGCCTATGTAGAATAAATCTTCCATGCAGCACTGATGTTATTCAGCTTACATTGCCTTGAATTCCCTAGCTGTGAGTCACATCACAGAGATTGCTATGCAGAATTCTTACCTTCTGAGAGAGTAAAAGATGTCAGGAAGACAGCCAGAACTGCAAGGATACACAGCGTAGCTTTCATTGTGAGAAGTGTTCTTGTCAGGTTATGACTGAGGCTGTGGTTTTCAGTTGTGTCTGAAGAGTAATGCTCAAACAGCAGGAGCCTAGCCCCTTATATTCCAGCTGGGTTGCGAAAGAGGAATTTCCAGATTTGCCAGATCTCTTTGAAAATGAGTAATGAGTAAAAGTGTCACATTAGCTATGCTAATGTATATAGCCTGGGGAAACCCAACTTTTGGGAAAGTCTTCAAGGATCACGTTTCATCGTGTGCAGAATTCTTTTTTCCAAAGCGGAATGTCTACATTTGTAGTATGTGATCTATGTAACATTTCAACCACAGATGCCAAAATTCCTGTGTTTAAAAATGATTTGTGTATAAAAACTTTTATTTCTGTACTTTATTTCCTATTTTATATTTATTATTATGGAAATATTATTATTTTTTTTATAATTTTTGTTCCATATACAATACATTAGATAGTAACCAAGTTTTTGGAAATGATAATTAAGCAACCATTAATTTCTGTCTTCATGTTGAATTGAAAAAATACATGTACAGTCATATCGGGGCAGATCCTCGTAGAATTGCATGGGAGATACGCTATGCCGCTGTAACTTACTTTTTGAAGCTTCGAATCCACAAAGAATTTGCGGCGTAAGTTACGACAGCGTAGTCTATCTCTTGCGGTGTAATGGCGCGCAATTCAAATGCGGCGAGTAGGGGGCGTGTTTCATTTAAATGAAGTGCGTCCCCGCGTCGAACGAACTGCGCATGCGCCGTCCCTAAATTTCCCACCGTGCATTGCGCTAAATGACGCCGCAAGGACGTCATTGTTTTGACAAGGACGTAAATTACGTCCAGCCCGACTCACGGACGACTTACGCAAACAATTCTTTTTTTTTAATTATACGCGGGAACGACGGCCATACTTAACATTGTGTACGCCACCAGTTAGCAGCTTTAACTATACGCCGAAAAAAGCCGACGTAAAAGAATGCGACGGCCGCTCGTGGTTCGTCGGAAATACCTAATTTGCATACTCGACGTGGAAAACGTCGGGAACGCCACCCAGCGGACGCCGAAGAATTGCATCTAAGATCCGAAGGCATACGAAGACGTACGCCTGTCGGATCTAACCCAGATGCCGTCGTATCTTGTTTTGAGCATTCAAAACAAAGATACGATGCGGGAAATTTGAAAGTACGCCGGCGTATCAGTGCGATTTGACATGCGATTTGACATGTCAAATCGACGGAATTTGCCGGCAATGGCACCGCTCCGAATCGGTGTGACGCCACAACTGCGGCACTGCACCGATTTCAAAAAGTCGTTTCTGTACTAATTTTTGCGATTTTGGCCCGCGATTCCATAGACATCTGTGCAGAAACCTGCACAGATGTCTCTGTAATCATGGCCGAAATCAGGACTGAACAGCGGGAGTAAAATTGTACGAGTTTAGCTGAACTCGCACGGCTTCATTCTCACAGCCCAGTGTGAACCTGGGCTAAAAGCCATTTGTTGATGGTTTTATTTGCAGTCTAATCAGAGGACAAAATAATGTTGCATTGAAGACAGCAGCAGACACTTCTTGTCTGGGCAATCTGAAAGGGAAAAGCAACTGGATACTGATAAGGCTGGCACCAGACATGTATGATCCATGATGATGTCCCCCATCCCTCACCATAGCCTAAAATCTAATGGTTGCAAAAAAACAACTGTTTCTGCTTAAGGAAGTGCTGCCAATTGCATATGTTTGAGTAAAGTAGGGTCATTATCCTGTATAATAATAATAATAATAATAATAATAATCAATCTTCAGTAATGAACCATGAGCATTAAGGCACAAAAAGTAATTGGTTCAACCAAAAATCGCTTTTTTACTTTATTTTAATTATTTTTTTCTTTGTTTTTGTTTTTTTTAGCCACTTCCGGAAATATACTATGGCAGGGCGGCCCTGCTGTGAAAAATCACGTACCTGTACGTGATTTTGTGCATGTGGTGTAGTGTAAGGGGCGTGCGCACGCTTTGAAAGCCTTAGCTGAAACACAAGAACTCTCTTTTGCTCCTTGACAGGGAGTTTGTCTTGTTTACATAGGCACACCACAGAATGATGGGCGGGTTGCGGAGGCCATCACAGTGGGAGCCAATCAGCAGGTCCGGCAGCCGCGATAACCAACGCGACCTGCCAATTGTTCTGTGGAGAGACAGAGCAGCAGTGTAAACAAGTCAAACCGCTGATCTGTCAGGGAGCAAAAGAGAGATCTTGTGTTTCAGCCAAGCTGAAACACAATCTCTCTTTTCCTCCAGTGCATCCACTCCCCACACAGTTAAAAGATCACTCCCAGGCACACACTTATCCTGTTAATCGCCCCTGGTGTTAACTCCTTCCCTGCCAGTGTCATTTATACTGTGACAGTGCAGTTTTTTTATCACTGATCTCTGTATTGATGTGACTGGTTCCCAAAATGTGTCACTTAGTGTTCAATTTGTCCACCGCAATGTCGCAGTCCCGCTAAAAATCGGGACTATAACTATAACTTATGCGCAAACCAATCAATATACGCTTACTGGGATTTTTTTTTTTTTTACCAAAAATGTATAGCAGAATACATATTGGCCTAAATTGATAAAGAAATTAGATTTTTTATATTTTTTTTATTAGCAATGTTTAATAGCAGAAAGTAAAAAAATATTGTTTTTTATAAAGAATTTACGTTCTTTTTTTATTTAGAGTGCAAAAAATAAAAACCGCAGAGGTGATCAAATACCACTAAAAGAAAGCTCTATTTGTGGGAAAAAAGGACATACATTTTTTTGGGGTACAGCGTCACACTGCCGAACAATTGTCAGTTAAAGTTAGGCAGTGCCGTATCGCAAAAAATGGCCTGGCCAGGAAGTGGGTAAAACCTTCCAGAGCTGAAGTGGTTAAATAATCAATAGAATCATTTAAAAATTTGACAAAGAGTCTAAGAAACTTTTGATAGCTAAATAATGCACTTGTTAAAAGGTATATACATCAGGCCAAAAAAATAAAAGAACAGAGGAATTTGTGGACGCGCCAGAAAATTTAGTTTTTGTTTTATTTTGAATGCATTCCTTAGGTTGATATTTTGCTTCTTCATATTCGTTGTCGGTCCAGTTCGTTTTCAGAATTCATCGCGTTTCGTCGGAATGCTTTGCTTTGGTATATTCGTTACACTGGGTGGATACGGAACGTTTTCCAAATTCTTTATTCTATCTTCGGACGGATCCAAATTCATTGTAAATAATAGCTGTTTGTTAAGGAGCGGACAGCCCTTTGGGATTTATATGTTTGAAAATAAAATATATGTTTGAGAAATAACTACCACAAAGAAAGTGCATAAATTGAACGATTACCAGAAGAATAATCGTTCACAAATAAGGACACTTATACAGTGATTATGGTTTATTGAATGAATTTATAACCGTTACTGTATGGAGACATTGTCAGGGCCATCTTAATAGCATCATGGGCCCCTGGGCAAAGTAATGCACTGGGGCCCCTACCAGCTTGCCCCAATTCACTAGACATGTGCATTCATTTTCGTTAGAATGCATTTTCGTCCGAAAATCAGGTTTTTTTGTTATCGTTTTAACAAACGATAACGAAAGTGCAAGAAACGAAAACCGAAAGATCCGACATAAAAAATGCTTCATTTTTGTTGCGGTAAAAATTTGATATAGTGAGATTCGACATTATAGGGAAAAGATTCGACATTATAGAGAAAAGATTCGACACTATAGAAATAATAGATTCGACATTACAGAGAATAGATTTCGATTTATGAGAAAATAGATTCGACATTATAGAGAATAGATTCGACATTATTACTAGTCATACAACATTAGAATTCTTGTAGGCGGAATATTCAAACAGAAATGTACGATTCGACGTAAAGATTCGACGTTCCGTCGAATATTCTTTTGACCATTCGACAGAAACCAAAAACATTCGACGTTCCGGCGAATATTCTTTTGACCATTCGACAGAAACCAAAAACATTCGACGTTCCGGCGAATATTCTTTTGACCATTCGACAGAAACCAAGTATTATTGGATTTTCGGACGAAAGCTATTCCCCAACGAAAAACGAAATGAATCAAAACGATTTTTGGGAGTAACTAAATAAATGTATTTTCCAAACGAAAACGAAAAAACGAAACAAAATATTTCAGTCTGCACATGTCTACAATTCACACACCTACTTTTAAGAAATAATGTATACATAGTTGATAGAATTAAACATATATTCATTAGTACTTTCAATAAAATCTATTTTACAAAAGGAAAACATTCCATAGATCAAAGACTAGTTAACAGGGCACAGTACAGGGGGGAATGCAGAAGGGCACAGTACAGGGGGGGGGGGTCAGGAGGACATAATACTGGGATCAGGAGGGCACAGTATAGGTTACAGGACACAACCATATCGGGACAGTTTAGTAAAAAGCATGACTGTCCCAACAAATCCAGGACAGTTGGCAAGATATAAGGCAAGATTATTGTGGGGCCCCCATGTACCTGGGACCCCTGGCCAGTGCCCAGGAGTGCCCTTGCATTAAGATGGCCCTGGAAATTGTCACCTAATATAAAAAAGAAGTAAGAATAATCATTTAAAAATAAGGACACTATTTTGGTTACATTGCAAAAAAAATTATATTTATTTTTGTGTATAATTTTGTATTGTGGATTTCACATTGAATCACATTAGAAGTCATGGACAGTGCTGCACTTAGATATTGATTTTATTTTTATAGATAGAAATAATATGTTTAAAACATTAACACCCACATACTTGCGGTCTAGCAGAATATGTTTTGTAATGCAACCATTGCCTAACATTGTTGTATAAAAATAACTAGCCAGAACTCAGCATGAACAAGCATAAAGTGTATGTTGAGCAAAAACAAACAAAAAAAATGTATATCTCTGCAATAAACACACATATCTCCCAGGTTTTGGGTAAAATCACTGCAAGTACAAAATTATAACCGTTGATCCTGCCAGAAATCGAATTAATTCCTAACCTACTGTAAGGAGCAGACAAGGTTGTCTGAAATCCCAGGTAGTGTTGTTAGCCTTGCTTAGTTATCCTGTGCTGGACTACAGAACACCTCCCACTTATGTTTTAGAGGTTGGTAGAAGTGCAGGTGTTCTTTAACCTAGCATAGGAGAATCAGGCCATGCTGATAACACTGTTTGGGATTTCAGTGCAGCAGAGAGTGTTTTTATCTTACCATAGCAAGTTAAAGGGGTTGTATGGGCTCAGTTTTTTTTTTTAAACAAACATGTTATACTTACCTCCACTGTACATTTCTTTTTTCCCCAGAGTGGCCCCGTTTGTCCTCTTCTGGGGTCCCACGGCGGCTGTCTCAGCTCCTCCCCGCAAGAGCTAACCCCCTCTGGGAAGCGCTCTCCCGAGGTGGTTACCTTGCGGGCACGCTCCCGTGTGATAAACTCAGTGGCCATAGCCAACAAGTGTATGACTCAGCCCTGCCCCCCAACGCGCCGTGTCATTGATTTGATTGACATCAGCAGGAGCCAATGGCTGCGCTGATATCAATCTAACCAATGAAGAGCCAACTAGCCATTTGGAAAGCGACGCAGGAATGAGCCCACGGAAGTTCGGGGCTCAGGTAAGTAAAACATGGTCAATGGGGGGGGGGGGGGCTGGAGAGTGCAAGGTGTTTTTTCACCTTAATGCATAGGATGCATTAAGGTGAAAAAACACAAAGGTTTACAACCCCTTTAAGAGCTTAATTAATTTTTGGCAAGATCAATAGATATTTTTCTGTCCCCAAAGTGTTATTCACAAGACAAAACATGGGGAAATGTGATGTATAGATGTAATGCATGTGTTCCTGAATGGTGCCTTTGAGCATTCTTTATATACTTTTTCTTACAGAGGTGGTGCAAGAGTTGTCATTTAGACCCGGTTCACACTGGGGCGACTCGTCAGGCGACTCAGCCGCCTGACAAGTCGCGTCCCATTGTAATCAATAGAACCGTTCTAATAGGAGCGACGCAAGTCGCTCCGACTTAGAAAAAGGTTCTTGTACGACTTCGGGGGCGACTCGGGGCGACTTGCCTTGACTTCAATACAGAAGTCATTTTGCAATTTGCCTTAGAAGTCGTCTTCAGGTCGCCTGGCCGAGTCGCCCCCGAAGTCGTGCCGCCCCAGTGTGAACCGGCTCTAAGGGGGCCTTCTATTTTTGGGCAAGGCAGATCTCCAGCCAAAAACAAGATAAAAAAGATAAAATAAAACCAAGCCAAGCAATATTCATCTTGAATGCAAATTTCCCCAGCAGTTTTTATTTCTGCAGCTAGATGTCCTCAGTGACCCAATGGCCAACACCATTAAAAAAAATTATACTTAAAAAAGGATTTTTTTACGACAGTCCAAACACTGAACTTATACTAACCTTCTTTTGCGAACCAATACCCAATCACTCTTAATTATAAAACTAAGTACAGCAAAAAAGAAATTTAGGGCGTATGTTATTCAAAAAAGATACTACATCTTAAAGCTCTATGACTAAGCACCAGATTCATGTGTGAAACATGTAAGCTGTTTGCACCCCCCCCCCCTTTTGTACTGTATGGATCGACTGCTGTACACTGGATTTTAACCTAATAAAGATGTTTAGGTAGATTCAGGTAGAGTTAGGCCGGCTTATCAGTAGATAAGTCGACCTAACTCAGAATCTACGCCGACTTATGTTTAAGTGTATGCTCAAACAGAGATACGCTTAAACATATCTAAGATACGACGGCTTGCGCCGTCCTATCTTAGATTGCAATATTTTGGATGGCCGCTAGGTGGCGCTTCCATTGCGGTCGGCGTAGAATATGTAAATGAGGGGATACGCCGATTCACGAACGTACGCCCGGCCGCCACAGTCGATTTACGCCGTTTCCGTAAGGCATTAGCAGGCCTAAAGTTATTCCACCTATTAGGTGGAATAAAAATGTTAAAGTATGGCCGCCGTTCCCGCCGCGAGATTCGAATTGTTTACGTCGTTTGTGTAAGTCGTCCTCGAATCGGGATTTACGTCGTTTACGTCCACGTCTAAATCAATAGGCCCGCGCGGCGTACGTAGCCGCAATGCACACTGGGAAATGTAGGCACCCGGCGCATGCGCAGTTAAAAAAAACGTAAAAAACGTGAGGTCAAGCCTCATTACCATCAAACACGCCCCCCTCCAACACATTTGAATTCGGCGCCCTAACGCCCGCCTGCTTTAGGCTACGCCGCCGTATATTAGCAGGCAAGTATATTGAGAATCATTACTAGCCTAGTTTATTCGTTTGTTCTTTAAATAAAAGATTGCCTGGTGATCCTGTCAGCTCATTCCCCACAGTTATTACTTTTTGTACACCTGATCTACCCTTTTAGATTGTAATCTCCAATGAGCTTACAATCCCTTATGCCTCGTACACACGATCATTTTTTCTGACAGGAAAACCATGTTTTTTTTATAGCAGGAAAACGGCTGAAATTTGTCTTGCGTACACGGTCACTCAAATCTTGCCTGAGATTCTGAACGTCAAGAACGCGGTGACATACAAAACGTACGACGAGCTGAGATCAATGAAGTTCAATAGGCAGTTCGGCTCTTCTGCTTGATTCTGAGCATGCACTTTTTTTGCGCGTTGTAATTGTATACAGACGAACGCTATTCGCGATAGGATTTTTTCCTGTGACGAAGATTAAGATCTTGCTCTCAATCTTTTCTTGGCAGGAAAACGGACAGAAAAATTGTGATGGAGCATACACACGGTCTGTTTTCCTGACAAAGCCTCACATCGCACTTTTCCTGTCAGGAAAACTGATCGTGTGTACGAGGCATGAGATTCCTCTTGTATTGAATTGTATTGTGACTCCTGTCTCCTTTTATTTTTGTAAAGCTCTGTGCAAACTGTTGGCACTATATAAATCTTGTATTATAATAATAACTCTCTGACTAAACATTCGTCTTACATAGTTTCAGTTTTGAACAGGTAGGAGTATTGTTTTTTTTTTAATTAGTCATTACTGATAAAAATATATTTTCCAAGCTCTTCAGCACTATTTTAAAACAACAGAAGTGCCATCATCTATACTTATTAGATAAGGTAGGGCCAGGCCTGGGAAAATCCCAAGAGATTCTTGGATGTTGGCCATTCAACTAACAATATGCCTGGCCATTCCCATTACACAACATCTGTTTTCAGAGGCACGCAGATATATTTTCTTTTAAGTATTTCCTTCCCCACTCTTTTTCCTTCTTTATCCCAGGTCTTGTGAATGTCTAATTAAAAACGCTAACTTCCTAGTGCTTACACCGCTATGAGGAATTCCTGTTAATTGTTGGACAATAAATAAGAATCCCGGGAGTAATAAAAAGACCATAATACCAGACAGTGATTGCATACTGCTGTCAATATACACTGGACTATCTTTAATGTGTAATAAACTAGAGGTTAAAGACCGTTGGGACCTTGAAAGCCAAAACAAATGTCTGTTGGTTTAAGAAGATAGATTTTAACCAATCTGTGCTGCTCTGCCTAACAGATGAAAATTACTTTTCTATGAAAAAAAAAATCCCTTTTGTAGCCTTGTAGCATTTTTTTTTTTAATGGATATGGACAATGCACACCGATGTTGAAGATCCATAATACAGCAATGCATTCAAAGCTGTTTTTAATCAGGAGCGTTCCAGTAAGATTATGAGTAAATAGCATCAGTAAATTATTATGTCCATATGCAAGAGGCCTAACTGACGTGCTTATACTGGTGACAAATATATATATATATATATATATATATATATATATATATATGCGTGTGTGTAAATTATAACAATTGTATGGGCCCTCTGATTCCTCCTGTATTGTCTGCCCTCATGTTGTAAAGCGCTGCACAAACTGTTGGCACTATATAAATCATGTATAATAATAATAAGACTTATCACATTTAATTGAACATGAGCTGCCATTGTCTTAAGTGATTACCGTATTTATCGGGGTATAGCGCGCTCCCGCGTATAGCGCGCACCCCTAAAGTTGCCCCGAATTCCTGTGGAAAAAAGTTTTTTTGTACTTCCAGTTTTGGTGTCTTGCGCGGCGTCCATCGGCGGCCTCGTCGGGTCCGGCGTCCGTCTACGGCTTCGGGTGTCCTCTTCGTCGGGTCCGGCGTCCTTCTGCAGCGGCCTCGCGTCCTCCCCGCTCGTTTCCCGCGCCGAGTTTGAATACTGCGCCGACATATACCGAGCGCAGTACACTCGTGTATCGTCGGGCAGGCTTGGCTACTCTCGCACTGATGTCCTGTACGTCCAGGACGTCAGCGTGAGAGGCGCCGAGACTGCCCGAAGATACACGAGTGTACTGCGATCGGTATATGCCAGCGCAGTATTCAAACTCGGCGCGGGAAAGCAGGTATCGGCGTATACTGCGCACCCACGATTTGCCCTGATTTTCAGGGCAAAATAGTGCGCGGTATACGCCGATAAATACGGTAACTGGATTTCTTAAATACCAGATGAGCCTGTACAGAAGGGTGCAAACACATGCTTCTATGTACAAAGGTAAAGTTTTTGTGCCCTTTTAGCATCAAATTAGTAATTTAGTACATTCTCTTTCAAGCAATAACTAACCACCATAATATATGTTAGCATATACTGTATATACTGTATATGTGTATATATATATATATATATATATATATATATATATATATATATATATATAATGTGTAGCGCCTGTGTACTTTCAGTCCAGGTGCTATCTCAAATTTAGAGGGGGATGAGAGAGTTATGTTACTCTCATCCGTCTAATTTGTGTAAATTAGGCCTCTACTCTAGCTGGGCTGTACTGCCAGTTCATTTTGTGTTCCAGAGATACCTTTCCATCTCTGGGCGGCAGGTGGCAGCAGTGGAGTTCAGTCAGAAGCGCCTCTTGCCAGCAGCCAATCAGAGGAGTTTCTCCCTCGAGGGGCATGCTGGGGGAGTGTACTTCTAGGGGAGACGCCATCTTCGGCGGGTCTGTTCCTGGTTCCGGGTGCGGCACCTACCTTCAGGGTGTGCGCACATCAACGGCCCCGGCGATATGGCCTTCCAGGCCGGGGCGCACGTGCTACGCTATGTCCTTGGTTCCAGGGCCACGGTGGCCTGGACCAACTGAAGCTGCAAATGGGGCCCCAGTGACCGACTGGGTCCCCACATTCTGAGAGGAAGTTGCCAAGCAAGTTGTGCTGTTCGATGGGGAGTCAGTCTGAGGTGAGCCCGGAGGCAGACGATCCAACAGGGCCTAGACAATCTATCGGGGATCAAGGTGACCGGACAGTTTGTTTGATGGCAACCTGTCAGTCGGTGACCGTTTGAGAGACTACCTGAGGGAGATTCAGGCACTAATCTACCAAGGAGAATTTGTCCTCAATACCTATGCTCTGGAGAAGGGATCTGTGGCAGAGGTCCCGTTCTGACTTGTCAGTTCTATTGAGTCTTTGGCAGAGACTTAATGTCTCCTCAAGTTCCGAGTGATACCCTGGCTGCCAGGTCGGTGTGAGAGGCCTGTCCAGGTACACTATGCCCATTCCGGCTGGAGTGGCGACGAGGGGTTAAAGTCCCATTGGAGGCAGGATTGTTTCCGTCATCCATAGGCCTGAATCTGCAAGTTCTCCTTTTCACCAACCTATATCTATCTACCTCAAGTTTAATGTTTGCCATGTTGGGCAAGAAATGAAAGCACAGAAAACGACATCCCGCTGTTTGGGCATTTCGTCATTGCTCTCCTCATCATCCTTTTTTTCTGCATAAAACTTGTGAAGGAAGTAGAGAGTATAGAGAGAAGGTGAAGTTTCAGGTACGCAGTACAGAATGCACAATAGTATTTAAAGTTCCAGTATTCACCACTCACTCCTGAGTGGGTATTGCTCACCCGGATAGACCCCTCTCACATGGCCTAGCAGCCGGGATGATGCACGGACAGTATAGAGACAGTCTCTGCCATAGACCGTCTGAGAGCACAGGATGGATAAGCAGGAATCCTCTGCCACAGGATTTCAGTCCCAAACTGTCTGCCTTACAGCAAAAGAGCCTTTAAGCCAATCCGGCGGACTGTAAGACAAATTGCATAGTGGATCCCTTTCCTTAACGAGGTCACCAGGCCTATCCTGAGACATCAGCTTGCCTTGCTTGTCTCCTCCAGGGCAGGTCCTCCCCCTGTTTCCTTCGCTAAGAAGCTTCCCCCGCTTGGATGGACAGCTTAGGATCTTTTGTAGAACCACAGGCCCCAGCCAGCATAGCTGGGCCTACCTGATAGGAATACAGCCTCGGACCAATGTGGTCCTGGGGCTGGAATCACACACACTCACCTCGCGCCAGGAGGGCCAAGAGGCAAAGGCCCCCGAAAAACAGCGTCTGCCCCTTAAGTATGTCCTCCCAGCATGCCCAGTGGGATACCACTCCCACTGGGCTGCTGCCGAGTTCCAACATGGGCCTGAGGTGATAACGCCACTTACAGGCAACAGGGGAAAACTTCTACCGAGCACAACCACAGCCAGAACAGAGGCGAATTTACACAGAATTAACAGAGTCTGAGCCCAACTATGGCTTAGACGCCCCCTAAATTTATAGTAGCGCCCTTATCCTTGGGAGCCCGGCACTACACAAATATATTTGCAGTGATTGGTGCCCTGATTTATTAAGTTACAATAGCACTAAAGGTGCAAATTGAGGCACATGCTATAGTAGCACCTAATCTCTAATGAGCAGGGCCCTCTGATTCCTCCTGTATTGAATTGTAACTATGCTGTCTGCCCTCACACTGTAAAGTGCTGTGAAATCTGTTGGAACTATATAAATTCTGTATAATAATAATAATCTTAATCAGTACATAAAGTGTTCTCTAACATAGCAAGCATACACATGGCATTAACCCAGCCTACTGCATCTATGCCGTAATTTATGCTGACAGGAAAGGAAAATAAGCGTAAGTATTTGATACAATTTTCCTGGTGCCAACATGGCAACATGCATGTAGTGGGCAGGGGTCCTACCACATATATGCTGCCATGGTTTGAAAAAAGATTTACAGTATTAATTTGATATCATTTATGATTTTATGTTTATTTTTGGCCTACAAAAAACACAATCTCTTCCAGCATTAATACTGTAGGTCTTCCAAGGTGAGGAGTAACAGCTATCAGATAAAATGGTGGTGCGAAAGGTAGCTCTGAGGAAGGGGGGTGCCCCCCGAAACATGTTAGGTATACCATGTGTACTATGTTTATGGCTTTTTGTCAGTTGCATTTTGTGAGCACTCACTTGTATACAAACGTTTCTTATTATTAAAGTATCTCTGGTAATGCACTAGCCTTCCAATACTCTTTTTATTTTATTTTTGGCCTGGTAAATATACCATTAAAGGAGTTTTGCTATACATTTTTAGTCAAGATAGAACATATATACCTTTTGATCCTGCCAGAAATCCAGTGCTATCCTATGTCCTTGCACCCTGCAGTCTTATCTCAAACATTTGCATTAGTCCTACCAGTTAACATCTGTAGTCTACAGAACGCTTTCTCCTGTGTTATTGGATGAGAAGGATGGGAGGTATTATACTCTTAACATACATCCTGTCCTAGGGTGATAGCACTACTCCTCCATTGATACAGTGGCAGCTTCCTTGGCTGATAGTCATAGGAGAATTTAGTTTCTCTTTAAAGTGGAACAATACTCACCTCGACTCCAGCAAGCTCCCTAAGCTCCCTGCCCGGCCGCTGATATCTTTGGCCGGGTCTAGATCGCTGGCCGCTGTCATTGGCTGCATGGGGATGACTTCACTCTTGTGCATGCACAGGAGTTCAGCCAGATTCTACATTGACAAATTCGCTGCACATGCAAAGCTTACTCTACAAGGATGGACAGACAGGTAAGTAGCTTTAATGCAGAAGAGACAAGGCATGTCTCTTTTACATTTAAACTCCTGCCTGTCCATCAATTTTATTTCCTTAGGCTGAAGATCAACTTTAAAGTAGCATAACTTTGACAAATCAGGATTAGCTTCTTATTTTCTGATGGAAATTCCAAAGAGTGATTATGTTAAACCAAAGGCTAACACAGAGCTCTTTAGCTTTAAAGTAGTAAAGATATTTAAAAAAAAAAAATAACTGTCCTGCTTACCTGCTCTGTGCTCCGGTTTTGCTGGGGTCCCTCGCTGGTGCTTCTGGCTCCTCCCCCTGCTAATGCCCCTATATCAAGCCACTGGTTATGGGGGCACTTTGCAGGCTCGATCCACACATACAGTGCGGCTCAGGCCCGTCCCCTGCTCTTTCCTCACAGGCTGTGATTGACAGCAACAGGAGTCAATGGCTCCCACTGCTGCCTCCATGTCCAGTAGGGAACGAGAGAAAGGAGAGGGCTGCTGAATTGGATAGAGATCGAACGGAGGGGGGGGGGGCAAAAACACAAAGGTTTTTTCATCTTAATGCAGAGAATGCATCAGAGTCGGTTCACACTGGGGCGACACGACTTCCAGCGCGACTTTCAGAGGCCACCCTGACACGAGTTGAGCATGAACCACAGGGCGATCTGGGGCGATTTACAACACGACTTGAAGTCGTCTCCAGGACAGGAGACTTTCCAGTGGCCAATCAAACAACAATCAGCTCTAGGGGAGGGAGGGGGAGGGAGAGGTTTGCCTGAGAAATGTATGTTATCTTCCTGGAAAGTCGCTTCAGTTAAGACAGTGATCAGACTTGGATCAGACTTGGAGGCGACTTCCATTGAAATCAATGGGTACAAATCGCCTACAAGTCGGATTGAAGTAGTACAGGAACTTCTTTTGAAGTCGGAGCGACTTGAGTCGTGTGTATTAAAACCGCTCCCATTCACTTGCATTGTTTTTCTCGACAGCGCGACTTGGGGCGACTTGAGGCGACTTCAAGTCAGATCCCAAGTCGCCCCAGTGTGAACCGGCTCTAAAGGTAACAATTCTTCTGCCTTTACAACTGCTTTAACAATAGGTCAAACATTATCAGAATGCAACTATATCAGGTTTTAAAATGTACCTGTGTGCTGACTATAAACAATGAGTTATCTACATACGTCTAACAAGCAGTAAAGAAAGGAGCCATAAAAGCAAGCTATCCCTAACCTCCCTTTCTGGCTGCAAGTACTGTGAAATTATTAATTCTAAAAGATCTCTAAAGTTGGGTTTTAGTTGGTTTCCAACAGCCTGAAAACATCTGCTGTTTGCCCATATTATGGGGCTGACAGGCTGACAAGATTCAAGAGAAAGTAATGGGAAAAAAACTATGGCCCAGTCACACCAGGTGTGATGGAACTTCCCTAGGCAGCTTTTTCCAGTGAAGTAACCATGTGTAACAAGGAAAAATGCCTTGTTTCGTTTCTGGCCACAAGCAGTGGTGTGCGCTGAAAAGAAGTTAGGCCTGCAGTACTTATTTTTTTATTTTTTTAGCACAGTGCAGTTTGACGAAAGCACTGTATCACATCAAACTGCGGTCAATAGAACTTGGCGAAATGTCACATAGTGACAGTTCAATATAATTAACATAAAAAAGTAAAGAGCATGATGCGCAAGGATTGGTGCATCGACACTGCTGTCATCCTACTGCACACCAGCAGCTGCGTTTTGGTACAGCTGCTGGTGTTAATGGGCACTAAAAAAAATTGCGGTTCTGTTGAATTTTTCCACAATGCCTATAGCTACGGAGGTGAATGAGGGCTTCTTTTAAAGTGCTTTTAATGCTTGTTTGAGATATGTAAATTATTTATTGTACATAGTCTGGGTACTGGTTTACTTTTAACTTACATAGGAGGTTTTATAATTATGTAACTATCTCTATTATATAAAGCTGTTTGTTTGCTGGGTTTGAATGCTTTGATGGAAGAATATTACATTATGTGTTACTGAGAGATAAAACACCCTTTACATTGTCTCTAATGAAGCAAAAACAGTTACATAAAGTTTGGATATCATTCACCAGGCATCCCACATTCTATGAATCTAAGTTATATATTTTACTTTTAAAAAGAATGCAGAAGTTTATTTATGTATTTGTATAAGAAGTGCAAACATTTCCTTTTATTATAGAATAGGGATGTAAAACTGAAATATAGCTCTCCTACACTTCCTAATTTAAAAAACTGGAGAGGATGTCACAAGTTATGGACATTATTACAATTCCAGGAGTTAGAAACAGGATATAGAGGTTTACTAAGTTCATGTATTGACCACAATAAAACATTGGCCTTGTCTTCATTATCACATTCCAAGCATTATGCAGTCTTTGTTATGCTTCTCTTTAACACTCTGCCAATATTAAAGGCCATGTTTTGCACTGTTTGCCAGATTATTGTGCTCTCTCCAGCCAACATCTTGTTCCCTTGCTTACCTGCAGCTGTCCTTATCTCCACGAGCACTCGTTACCCACCTTTGGCTTGTTCTTCGACTACTCTTCCACTTGATCCCAATTGCAACCTTTCGTTATCTATCTTTGACTTGCTCCTCAACTACGCTTCTGCTTGATACTAACTTGCAACCATTTGTTACTGACCTTGACTTGTTTACTGACTACGCTTCTGTGTGACCCCTACCTGCTATACCAGCTACTGGACCCAGGATTGCTCACACCCTGGTGGGTGATCCTGAGGATTAGCACATAGCAAAACCCATTTTCACCATCAGGAGCTTTGGTGAATATCAATCAGTGCTAAGACTAAGTGAGCCCACGTTATTCGCCAGGGTGACCTGCTTGTGTACTTATCTAGCTGGCCGGTGGAAGCTTCTCTACTGCTATAGCTACTGGTCTCTGAGCCTGACCCCTGATTGTGAGACCTTGTTTCTATCAGGCACAAAAAAGGTGCCCTTTGTCATCTGCAATGATCTTAAAGTGAATAACCTTCACAAAGTATAGAATATTGACTGTTTATGTATTCATATTAGGCCTCGTACACACGACGGGACATGTCCGATGAAAACGGTCCGCGGACCGTTTTCATCGGACATGTCCGCTGGCGGATGTTGGTCTGATGGCTGTACACACCATCAGACCAAATTTCCCGTGGACAGCGAACGCAGTGATGTGGCCGCGACGATAACGCGGCGACGTGCGTGACCCTGGAAGGTCAATGCTTCCACGCATGCGTCGAATCACTTTGACGCATGCGAGGGCTTTCGGCCGAGCGGACATGTCCGGTGAGTCGTACAGACGACCGAACATGTCTGACGGACAGACTTCCAGCGGACATGTTTCTAAGCATGCTAAGAAACATTTGTCCGCTGGAAACCTGTCCGATCCGCCGGAAAATTGTCCGGTCGGCCGTACAGACGACCGAACATGTCTGCGGACCTGTTTCAGCAGACATGTTCGGTCGTGTGTACGAGGCCTAAGAATTCATATTGTAAAGTGTATGTAAAGTAATTTTTTTTTTCAAAAGAGTAGGGAAGGACTAGACCCTGTATCAAATTTTTATTGCAGTCTGTGCCCCCCTTTTAGGGGTTTTTATTAGGGCTGTTACTGATTAAAAATTTTGTGTTCGATTAATCTATTTTTTTTTAATTGATTAATCAACTAATTTAGATTAATTATAATGCACATACAGATACAACTACTTTTAGCTGATCTCCTTGCAGGCTGATTCCCAGTGCAGCTACCAACCACTGGAAAAATGGATAGCAGGATACAAAAAACACACAAAGGCAGCGTTCGATGGGAATAGCATTAAAACTTTTATAGTCTTCAAGTAGGTAACAAAATAAATATTGCACTGGAGATAAAAATCAATGTAGCTAAATAAACTGTAAAAATGGTGCAAATAACACCAAACGGTAGCAAAAGCAGTCATAAAAACATGTAGCTAAGTATGATACCGGTATAAAAATGTGTACAACGATACCACTGCTGAATCTAGATGAGGAGGTGTTAACATCAGTCCGTCGGCATGTAGATGTCCCATGAAGGGAACTATCACAACTCCCTGTGGATGGTTGTAGAATCCCAGGATGATAGAGGGAAGTGATAAAGGGAAGTGTAACAGCCCTTGCGTGTGGCAGATAGTAAGGTCCCGCCGGCATGCAGATATGAAGGCACGGCAAAGGACCCTTCAGATGGACACGGCAAGCACCGCCGGTGTCCGTGACGTTACTGGATCTCCGACGGAACTCCCTGAAGACCCGGAAGACGGCGGTGAGGTGAGAATTTTAATCAATCAAAAAAATTTACGAATAAATCAAGGAATTAATAGTTAATTTCCACAGCCCTAGTTTTTATCAGAGCAAGATGTTCTTTCAACAACTCTATGATGAAAATGCAGTTTAATTTTAGGAGATTTATTGTTATCTTCTGTTGTGTCTTCAGAACATAAAGTAAAGGGGAATCTCCCTTGCTAGATAACAGCAGAAAATAACTTAATAATAAACATTTAAATGCTGTTGTCACAGAGCATTAAGGTTTTTCTAAAGATAAGCAGACACTTTGGGCCAGATTCAGAGACATTTGCCCAGGCGCAGCGTATCAGAGATACGCTACGCCGCCGTATCTTACCTGGCGCATTTTCGAATCCAGGAACATTTTGCGCCGTAAGTTACGGCAGCGTAGTGAATTTCTCAGCGCCTATTTCAAATTGGGCGGGTAGGGGGCATGATTGATTTAAATGAAGCGCGTCACCGCGCCGATTGAAATACGCATGCTCCGTTTCAAAAACTCCCGCCGTGCTTTGCGCGAAATGACGTCGCACCGACGACATTTTTTGAACGTAGACGTGAGTTACGTCCTTTCCTATTCACGGACGACTTACGCAAAAAAAAAATTAAAATTCGACGCGGGAACGACGGCCATACTTTAACATGGCAAGTCTATCTATACGCCACTAAACAGTAGCTTTAACTATACGCCGGGAAAAGCCGACTAGCAACGACGTAAGAGAATGCGACGGCCGCGCGTACCTTCGTGGATCGCAGGAAAAAGCTAATTAGCATACCCAACGCGGAAAACGACGCGAACTCCACCCAGCGGGCGCCGAAGTATTGCACCTACGATCCGAAGGCGTACGAAGTCGTACTCCTGTCGGATCGAAGCCAGAAGCTGTCGTATCTTGGTTTGAGGATTCAAACTAAAGATACGATACGGCAAATTTGAAAGTACGCCGGTGTATCAGTAGATACGCCGGCGTACTCTCACTGTGAATCTGGCCCTTTCAGTCTGTCTCTCAACTATTAACTAATGTATCTTCAGCGGTCAGCATTGGGAGGGGGGTGAGCAACTCCTTTGATTCATTCAGCTGAGTGTGCAATTACGGTAATGCCATGTACACACGATCGGAAATTCCGACAACAAAACTGTGGATTTTTTTCTGACGGAATGTTGGCTCAAACTTGTGTTGCATACACACGGTCACACAAATGTTGTCTGAAATTGCGAACGTCAGGAATGCGGTGATGTACAACACTACGACAAGCCGAGCATGCGTTGAATTGATTCAGAGCATGTGTGTTTTTTTATGCGTCGGAATTGCATACAGACAATCGGAATTTCCGACAGGAACTTTTGCCATCGCAAAAATAGACAACCAGCTCTCAAATATTTGGTGTTGGAAATTCCGACAGCAAATGTCTGATGGAGCATACACACGGTCGGAATTTCCAACAAAAAGCTCACATCGAACATTTGTTGTTGGAATTTCTGATCGTGTGTACGCGGGATTATAGTTTTGGATATAACAGGGAAGCCCTACACCTCTATTCAGTTTTAAAACCTACCTATGTTAGAGATTTGCCCACACATCCTGTGCTGTCTGCTGCTGGTCTCCTAACAGGAAGAGAAACTAAACCACCCTTATCGGAAAAGAGACAACATAAAAAAACAGTGAAATGTTCTAGCCCTTAAATACACTGCTGGAAAAATTATTTATTGCTAAAATATAAAATATTACTCCAGTAATAGAAAATTCTCCTTTCTTCCTGCCTGACTACCATCACACAGATAGCCATAAAAACCCAACAGAGGCTCTAAAAATTTCTCCCTCTATCTAAAAAACAAAACAAACAAAAAAAACACATGCTTTTGCAACAATCAGGCTTTAATCATGTAAACTCAAAGCAGGATATGAATGCAGACATTCAGAGGTACTGTAGCCTGATACATTTCTAATTATCTCTAGAGACACAAAACCTTTGGTGCTCTTATTTTTAAATACCAATTACACAATTGTTTCTCTAGGAATGTGTGTGTTACTATCAGGGCTTTTTTTCAGGGGGAACTTGGGGGAACTCAGTTCCACCACCTTTGGCTCAGACCCTTTGCGCCTGCTAACCACAATCACTTGTAAACATAGAAGTCTGGTTTCTGTGTTTACAAGTGACAGCTCTGCACTCTGTGTGTAACCCCCTGAACTCTACACTCTGTATGTAATGCAATCCTGGTATTTAATGACCCTTTAAGACCCTTCTACTGTTTGTGAAATTTGAATGGGGTCGTGGTTGAGTTCCTGCACCTATTTTTTGAGAAAAAAAGCTCTGGTTACTATAATCTACCTTTTTTCCTGTACATGTAAGCAGGTGGAGGCTGCAGTATATCTTCCAACCTAAAGGTGGCACCATACTGTTTCTGCTGGCAAGAGGCAATTGAAAATTATTTGTCTCCTGTTGTGGGCTCCAAACAGCTATCTTGGGGAAGATAGCAATCCTGAGATTTGGGAAGCCATCTTAACTGTGTAGTGGGATGGCTCTTTGTCCAAATTCCGGTACAGGTCCCTTTAACTCAACTCCCCACAATCCTCTGAGCTCCTGGACATGCCCAGGGGATATAAATGTCAGCTCCACCAAGCTTCCGGAGCTCAGAGAGATCTGGCCTGCTGGGACAGTAGTGACTGGGCAAGTGAGCTGTTCCCAGGTGCTGGGTCCTCCCCTGTTAAGCCTGGTGTGTGAGCCACCAGCAGTGAGCACAAGAGCACGCAGCATCTTTCCAAGCCCCAGTCACTGGAGAGGACTCTGTTACAGTCCATTTGGGGAAGCTGTCCATAAAGTGGGTTGGCCCTATCTGCAGCCACAAGAAACTCCTGACCGAAGCAAGTAGCAAGCAGTGCCAGTGGGAAGTCTATGCCAGCAGGAGGTCCACTCAGCTCACAGTCCGCTGAATGAACGATCAGGGCCGATCCTAGGGTCACAGGCGCCTGGGTGCAGAAATATTTCTGGCGCCCCACATGGGCGTCGTCATTTTACTAACTCCTCCCCTTTACAAATGTTTCTATGTCAATGACTCAACCACAGAGATGCTCCCCCACAAAGTTTTCATTACCCTAGGATCCTTACATGATCTCTTAACAATAAACAAAATACAGGAAGATGTACTTTATTGGGACCTGGAGGGGGAGCCTCTGTGATGGACACAGAGAGGGCTTCTGTTAGAGAGTCTGTTAGATGTTCGGCGCCCCCAACTCTACAGGCGCCTGGGTGCAATGCACCCTGTGCACCCTGCCTAGGATCGGCCCTGTGAACGATTACTATCTTGGACACGTGAGATTCTTTAGCCCTCTATTCTATCTGTAGATTGAACTCAGAACACGCTGCTGCCACCCGGTGGACATTAGTAGAACTGCAGTATAGTTGTTATATCCTTTCCGTTTATGGTTCATATTAATGTTTTGTACTGTATACCCGTGTTCACATGATCTCCTGCACAATTTGTGTTGAATTTTATTGTTAAGTAAAGTAGAAATTGCATATCACCACTGGTCTGGTTATTTGGCTGAAAACTGTTACGCAACAACTGAGAATTGGATAAAAAGTGGAATTGTGCAGCATTTTGGGTGCTCACAGTGTTGGAGTAAGATAGGTAAAGAGTCCCCTTTGGTTAGTGAGAGACTGTAAGTATTATTAGGGAGAGGTACATGTCGAGAAAGAATAGAATAGGTTTCCTCTAAGGCCCTGTACACACAAGCAGATATCCGATGAAAACGGTCCGCCGGACCGTTTCCAGCGGACATTTCTGCTCCGGATTTTGATCTGATGGGCTGTACACACCATCAGATCAAAATCCCCGCGGAAAACATACGCGGTGACGTGGCCGCGCGCGACCCTGGAAGGTAAATACTTCCACGCATGCGTCGAATCACTTTGACGTATGCGAGGGATGGGGATCGATCGGACTTATCCAGTGAGTCTGTACAGACGACCGGATAAGTCCGACGGACAGGTTTCCAGCGGATAGATTTCTTAGCATGCCGCAGCGACGATGCCGCAGCGACGATGACGCAGCGACGTGCGCGAACCAGGAAGTTCAATGCTTCCACGCATGCGACGAATCACTTTGACGCATGCGGGGGATTTCGGGGATTTCGGTCCGATGGTTAGGTGTACTAACCATCGGACATGTCCGACGGACAGGTTTCCAGCGGACAAGTTTCTTAGCAAGCTAAGAAACTTTTGTCCGCTGGAAACCTGTCCGCTAGGCCGGAAAACTGTCCGGTAGGCCCTACATGCGGTCGGACATGTCCGCGGACCAGTTTCAGCAGACATGTTCGGTCGCGTGTACAAGGCCTTACAGTTTTGGTGTCTTGCGCGGCGTCCAATCGGCGGCCTTGTCGGGTCCGGCGTCTGTCTGCGGCTTCGGTGGTGTCCTCCTCGTCGGGTCCGGCGTCCTTCTGCGGTGTCCTCCCTGCTCGATCCCTGCTTCCTGCACTGAGTTTGAACTACTGCGCCGGCATATACCAAGCGCAGTACACTCGTGTATAGTCGGGCAGGCTCTGCTCCTCTCGCGGTCACGTCCTGTGCGTCCTGTACGTCCAGGAGAGAAGCCGAGCCTGCCCGACTATACACGAGTGTACTGCGCACGGCATATGCCGGCGCAGTAATTCAAACTCGGCACGGGATGCGGGTATCGGCGTATATCGCGCACCCACGATTTTGCCCTGAATTTCGGTACTACAGTACTGCAAAGTACCTTGTGGATAAACAGCACCCTCTTCTGCCTGAAGAAGTTTATGTCATGCAACAAATGTGGTGTCAGCTGTAAATTGCCTTGTAAAATAAGATAGTAACCACCCCAATTTATACCTAGCCTTTGCAGTAGGTGTACATGGTAGAGCAATACACATCACAAAAAAAAACTGGGATGGTTGACATCTTCTTGTATAGCTTGTTCGCTGGATTGGTATGGGGACACATTGGATTCCTTCAGCTGCCATTGCGCACCGCCCACCCACGACCACAGGTGCCTGTGCTGACTAGTGTACTCAGCTTTTAGCAGTCCTTAGTAGAGAGCTAGATACTCTGTCTACCTATGCAACCTTACAAGTAATCTTCTGGGTGTCCCAGGGGAAGAAAACATGATCCTCAGGTCTATGTTCCCTCAGGACAAAGAATACCCATATAATTCATATTTATTTGGAGTTATAATCGTGGGACTCCAAATATGGAGAGTGGCAATATAACCATGTGGGCCATCCACATACAAAAACCATATGTGACGAAAATCCCATAGTACTAAGATTTATATGTTGCTGTCCAGATGGCAATATTAAAAGGGGTTGTAAAGGAATTTTATTTTTTTTCCTAAATAGCTTCCTTTACCTTAGTGCAGTCCTCCTTCACTTACCTCATCCTTCGATTCTGCTTTTCAATGTCCTTATTTCTTCTGAGAAATCCTCACTTCCTGTTCCTCTGTCTGTAACTACACACAGTAATGCAAGGCTTTCTCCCTGGTGTGGAGAAAGCCTCTTGGGGGGGGGGGGGGGGCTAGCAGGAGTGTCAGGACCCCCACTAACACACAGCTCCTTTCTCTATCTGCAAAGTAGAGAGTGTCCTGACACTCCTGCTCGACCCCCCCCCCCCCTCAAGAGGCTTTCTCCACACCAGGTAAGTGTGAAGGAGGACTGCACTAAGGTATAGGAAGCTATTTAGGGAAAAATAAAATTTCCTTTACAACCCCTTTGATGCCTTTTTAAGCAAAGCTAGCATCCTTCATGTTTGTGCGAAGTTCATTCAGCATCATAGCACAATGTTACGTGACTTTGGAAAAGCGATAACATTAGCACACAATTAAATAAATTAGAAAACAAAATTGACTTTTAAGGTACTAAATACACATCCAGTACAGACATTACTAATAAAGCTGGCCATGCACTGGTAGGTTTCTTTCCTTCAGCCTGTAGGCTGAGCAAAATCTAACAGATCTCTCTGTGCGCTCTAAACAACACAGATGAATGAATCTCCCACTGCGTCTATTTTATTCCGACTACGGCGCCCGCTGCTTTCAAAATACTCAAACAGCAGCTGTATCTGATTGTATGCAACTGCTGCTGGCCGAACATTTTATAATGGGGGCTTTCAAATACGTAAATTGCATTTTGCCGAATGGAGCCGAGCCAGCAGGGCAATACACGAAACGAATTACCTCCAGCTTATTAGAAGAAGCCTGACATTTGATCAGTGCATGGCCAGCTTTAGATTCTGTTACAAAGCCTCATTAAAAACATATGTTTTTTATAATACATGCTCTCTCATTTTATACTGTATGGTCTGTCATATTGTAATCGGAAACCTCCTAGTCTAACCCGCTATCCAGAGGTGTATTTAGGTTTTGTGCTGCCCTAGGCCTGACTAAACTTGTGCACCCCCTAATTTAAATATGACCCACCCCTGGGAATGAATACAGAAATCTTTAACCTTCTATAAATAAATACTATGAAACCAGAAATTATCATTTTGATAAAATATTTTATTTGTTGGAAATAATTGGCCGTAGCTCTTTCATTGTTGGTATTTATAATAAACGTATTATCACCAAAACATTACTTGCCAATACTCTTACTTATTCCCATAAATTAGTTTAGCCCTTACAGCTCAAACTATATACCATAAACTTACACACAAATATCCCCTTCTTAGGAAGGGACATAAACAACCACACAACTTAGAGCTACGACAAAGGGAGGGAGGGAGGGCGTGTCTTCTGAGATGTCACCGCCGCTCTGCTAACGGTTTCTGGATGTCCACTTGTATTTATAGGCTCTCCAGGCTTAACAACTGACCAAGGGCTCGTGCTTATTTACTGACCAATCATCTTATTGCCTTATTAACCAATCCTATATAACAATCTATCTTATATTTTTTTTTTTTTTTTTTTTTTTAATTAACTTTATTACCTGATTCTGTCTCATTCCCATATTGATGGGAAACTAATTGTTTCCCCTCTCCCATGGGAATGAATACAGAAATCTTTAACCTTCTATAAATAAATACTATGAAACCAGAAATTATCATTTTGATAAAATATTTTATTTGTTGGAAATAATTGGCCGTAGCTCTTTCATTGTTGGTATTTATAATAAACGTATTATCACCAAAACATTACTTGCCAATACTCTTACTTATTCCCATAAATTAGTTTAGCCCTTACAGCTCAAACTATATACCATAAACTTACACACAAATATCCCCACCCGCCAGACTTGATTAACAAGTCTGGCACCCCACCCTGGCCACGGCCAATTCCACACTAGTCTGCAAATCCAAATTTAATATATCCAGGGCCACATCAGACAAATGAACATTGTCTGACCGATAAAAACCTGGAATTCTACCTTCCAATTCAACATGTCTAAAAGACATGCCCCCAATTGAAGGCATAAATTTAGCCATGGCCCTATTAATTTTCTTTCTAATTTTCTCCAAGAACAGTAGATCTGGAGATAAAAACCAAGAAAGTCTTGGAATAATTTCGGAAAATATTAAAACTGTATTAGGAAGAATTAAATGCAATTGATAGAGGTCAACTTTAATCCTACTTAATAAATCAAGTGTCTTATAATGACCTAAGTCATTACCCCCGAGATGGAAAACTACAGCATTCGGAGGAGGCCATGAAGAATATAATCTATTTAAAGTAGGGCGCAAGTCAAACCAAGACATTCCGCGCCTACCAAACCAACAAATAAAAACATCCTCACCATCCAAACCCAAATTATTACCATACGAACGGATAGAAGCACGTTTCTTAGCCCAGAACACGTAAGAATGTCCTAAAATCCAGACATTATGCTTTGATGCACCTGGAATTCAGAAATGGCAAAGGTTAGGCCTAATATAAGTCTTGAAACAATTGGACTTCCACCCACCCAAGTCCTGGATCGCAGATGCAGACAAACCAAGCCTAGAAGCTTCAGTAGCTGCACCTATTCTAAATGAGTGAGTGGTAATATGCAAATGGTCAAGATTCAGCTTGACTAAACACTTCTTCAGGACTGCAGAAAATTGAAAACGGGTAAGCGGAAGCCCATCAACATGTACAAATAAATGAGATCCACACTTAGGACGAATGGAACAATACTTAAACATAAAGTGACAAGCACAAATAGAACTGTCATAAATCTTAGCAATACTAATAATTCGGCCCTTCCCCAGTTGATCAGTTTTACTATGCCTCAAAAAAAACTGAACCCCACTGTCAGAAAAAGACAAATCCGAATAGAGCAGGCCATTACAAGCAAAGGAGGAATTGGGCACCAATTCCGAAATCCTAAAAGCTCCAAAAAAACAAACACTAAAAGAAGCTTTGAAAAGAACAGCTTCATAATTAGACGAACATATCGAATCAGTCACTGAGAGTAAGGCTCGCAACAGTTCCACAGTAATCGGAACCCTAGTATCGACAGAAAAGGAACATTTCCGGTAACCCTTCAATACTTGTTGTATAGAAAAAAAACTAGAACAAGGCGGTAAATTCCGCCATTTAACAAAAAAAGAAACCCCAGCCAAAATTTTAACAACATGCGAATATGAATAATTAGAACCCATCAAGGAGTCCAAAAAAGAAAGAACCAGATGCTCACTGTACTCATCCTGATGATGACCCTGCGTAAACAAAAAAGATTGCCAGCTATCCCACGCGGCCTTGTAATTTGCCCACGTGGAAGGAGCCAACGAGTTCAGGACAGCAACTTGAACCTTCTCTAGACGATGGACCACAGATGGATAGGGCACGGAAGACCAAGAAGATCTGCTTCTGGCACCAGTGTCCTGAAACGTTCCTGCTGTAATCGAGACAGTGCGTCAGCAATATCATTAACATGACCAGGTATATATTTAGCCTTAATCCAAACATTCAAAAGGAGACATTTAAAAACAATGTGCCGAAGAACAGCAACCACAGGTGGAGACTTGGAAGACATACAATTGATGGAAAAAACCACACCCTTGTTGTCCGAATGAAAAAGCAATCTCATATTACGAAAACTGTCACCCCACAATTCCAGAGCCACCAAGATGGGAAAGATTTCCAAAAATACAATATTGGAAGTCAAACCCCTCTCCATCCAACCCGCCGGCCAAGGAGCAGCTGACCAATGTCCATCCCAGTATACACCATAACCATAAGATCCCGAAGCATCTGTGAACAGAGAGAGTGCCGAAGCATCACAAAATGGAGACTGCCAAAAACAACAACCGTTAAAATGTAACAAAAAACAATCCCAAACCTTCAAATCATCTCTTAATTCTGAGGAAATCCTGACAAAATGCCGAGGGTCCTTCAATCCTGCCAACGCTCTGTACAACCTCTTCGAAAAAACCCTCCCAACAGCTATGACTCTGGTCGCAAAGGCCAACAGACCCAACAGAGCCTGTAATGTACGCAGTGTAACCTTCTTTTTGCTCAAGACAAAAGAAACCAAAAAGCGCATACGACACACCTTATCAGGAGGCAAACGAAATTCCATTCTCTCAGCATCAATCGTAACACCTAGGAACTCCAACGATTTCGTAGGCCAGACCGATTTCTCTTCCGCTAGAGGCACTCCAAATTTCCTGCAAAGCATCCTAAACATTGTAAACAAAAACAAACAATCTGCAGAAGAAGCCCCGATAAAAAGATAATCATCTAAATAATGCACCAAATTAAGAGAACCCGTGACATGCGAAACCGACCATTCCAAAAATGACGAGAAAGTCTCAAAATAGCAACAAGACATAGAACAGCCCATCGGGAGGCAACGATCGAAATAAAAATTACCATCAAAATAAAAGCCAAGCGAATCAAAAGCAGACGGGTGGATGGGTAACAAACGAAATGCCGATTTAATGTCAGCCTTAGCCAAAAAAACCGAACCACCAACCGAACGAACCAAAGAAATAGCATCGTCAAACGAACTGTAAGATACCGTACAGACTTCAGGATCAATATCATCATTTAAAGAAGAGCCAGCAGGAAATGACAAATGATGAATCAGTCTAAAACTCTTAGTATCCTTCTTAGGAATAATGCCTAATGGAGATATCCTGAAATTGACAAAAGGGGGGTCCTTGAAAGGACCCGCAACCCTGCCAGCCCGTACTTCCTTCTCTATCTTTTTCCTAACTACCTCTTTAAACCTGCTAACAGAGGGTAAATTATTCACAACCGAACAACCCACTCCAGAAAAAGATGGAAGTAAAAAACCCAACGAAAAGCCCTTAATTAATAAGTCCGCCTCCTGACGACGCGGCCAAATGCGTAGATAAGGTAACATTTCTACCAACTTCACCGGGGTTACTGCTTTTACGAAAAGTATCCTTAGGCTGAGGCTGCGGGGTCAACGCCACCTTTTTGAAACATCTAGAAGCCGGGTGTACTCCCGAACAATTAGAACATTCATGTCTAAAACGGCACGTATGCGGCCACTTACATTGGCCCTCATTGAAGCTAAAGCAAAGGCCCTTGCGAAAAGGCCCAGTCTGTACCGGAGGGGATCTAACCATCGGTCTCTGAGGCAACAACAAATTGAGCCACAATCCGACGTCTTTTGTTCCCCATCGTAACGATCCATGAACGGCTAGTTTTTGACGAAAAGATTCATCATAAGTAAACCAAGCCAAGCCTGGAAAATTTTTATACGCTTCCAATATGATTTCCACATGATGAAACATTTTATAACAAATCTCAGGATGTTTTTCGCCCATCACACTAGCGTAAATACAGAAGGCCTGAAGCCAGTTATTGAAGGATCTAGGCACAATCTTACGCTTATCATCTACAACCTTTTCTTGATCCCTGCTCAGAGGTCTGTCTTCTGCAGCTGGTAAAAGGGACAAAATATCCATATAATCCCCCTTCCAAATCTTAGCTTTGACATTAGCAGATAAATGAAAACCCAGCGGGGACAACTCACACGCCATAGCCTCCCTAAAACAACTTTCAGGAACATTAGCAATTTCATGCACATTAGCAATCGGTTCCACCTGCATTACCTTTCTTTGGAGGTGATGGAGAATAACATCTGCGCAGCTTCTGTGTCCTCTTGTAAACCGACCTGCCAGTTCTGCCAGCAACAGTATTTGCATTAACCTGCACATCGTCATTCACTTCTGGAGGAGGGAGGGCCGATGACGCAGCAAGTCCAACCTCATTCACACCCATAGGCAGATCAACCTGCCTGTCACCTCGATCTACATGAGGAAGGAATAACCCGGGAACCGGGGGCGGAGCTGTAGCAGGAAGGGACATAGATGCTGAGCACACTGCCTCATCAGCTTGTGTAGATTGGGCAGATTGCTGGTTAGACCAAGCGTGCGAAACATCCATAGCAGGCCAACTGAAATAATTTGGGAAGGAGCTTTTTTACCACCCTTACCCTTTTTAGTGACAGTAATTGCTGCAATTGCCCAGACACTAAAGAAAAGTTAGAAATGATATCAGATAAAGCAGCCGAGTCGAGAGACTCACCTCTTTGTGTGGGAGTCTGCAAAACCGAGGATGGAGGAGCCAGAGAAAGGCAAAGTTTCATCCATTCTTCTCCGCCTGGTGCTGCGGCCCTGTCCATAAGCTGACGCAGGTAAAATTCCATTGCAGCACAGAGCAGACGTGTCTTCTGAGATGTCACCGCCGCTCTGCTAACGGTTTCTGGATGTCCACTTGTATTTATAGGCTCTCCAGGCTTAACAACTGACCAAGGGCTCGTGCTTATTTACTGACCAATCATCTTATTGCCTTATTAACCAATCCTATATAACAATCTATCTTATATATTTTTTTTTAATTAACTTTATTACCTGATTCTGTCTCATTCCCATATTGATGGGAAACTAATTGTTTCCCCTCTCCCATTCCTGTTAAGGCCACACCCCTTTCTGGTTAAGACATTTTTCGAGTAGGGACACTAGTTCCGAGAGCCTGGGGGGCAATGGATTCCCTTAATTTGCACAGATTTCCTCTCACTTCCTGTTTAGCTATGGGGCAGGAAGTGAAGTGAAGGGAATGGGACAGGGATGGTAAAAAATAAACTGACATGGACTATAACCCTCCCTCCCTCTATCCAAAATGAAAAAAAAAGAGTTGCCCATAGTTCTACTTTAAGCACAAATTTCTAATAATTTTATGGAGAGGAGTAAGAAGATATAACCATTCCAATGGTGCAGCAGAAAAAATATAGCACAGTGAGGAAGGGTTGTGGTCCAGGATGATAGGACAGTCAAAATTAGAAGCAGCGCCCCCCCCCTCCCCCTCCCCACACACAGTTGCGGAATGCCGGCCGCCCGCATACCGGAAGCAGTGCGGCCGCTTTATGGCTCTGAGTCCAGTCCAGCCCATAAGACTGGCACTACAGTAACAGTGTAGCGCAAGCCGGCGGGGACTCTTTCCGTGCTGCCCCCCTGCAAAGTGCTGCCCTAAGCCTGGGCCTTGTTGGCCTAGGCCAGGATACAGCTCTGCCGCTATCTTATCCTTACATTCCATATTTTCACAAAATCAAATAACATCTCAAACATGTAGTATATTAGATGCTTTTTACCTTACCTGATAAGAATTAATGATGGAAAGATGCATTTCTTAGACCAAGAATCCACTTCACCAGGAGATAGCAAGAAGTGACCAATATATGCATTGAGAATAATATTCGGCACAATCTATGAATATTGTCATTGCTTATGCATAGAACATCCAATACAGTGGGGATTGAAAGTTTAGGCACCCCAGGTAAAAATGTGTATTCTGTGTGTTCTGTTCCCAGCCGTGATCGCCCTTGCTTGCAATCCTTGTACCCTTGTCCTAGTTTGGTCTGTATATATATGTGTATATATATATTTATATATATATATATATATATATATATATATATATATATATATATATATCGTTAGTTGTTAAGGTTCAACAGTTCTTGTTTGTGTGTGTTTTGGTTCTGTTTGGGGGAGTTCATGTTTACTGTGTGCCGTGTTTTCTGTGATTATGGTTTGCTGTGTTCATTGTTTGCTATTTCTCACTGTAAATAAATTTCACTTTAACAACTTCCATACAGGGCACTTACGCACCTTCCCGCCCAAGCCAATTTTCAGCTTTCAGCACTGTCGCACTTTGAATGGCAATTGCGCGGTCATGCTACACTGTACCCAAACAAAATTGGCGTCCTTTTTTTCCCACAAATAGAGCTTTCTTTTGGTGGTATTTGATCATCTCTGCGATTTTTTTTTGCGCAAAAACTAATAAAAGACTGAAAATTTGAAAAAAAATTACGTTTTTATTTTTTTCTGTAACTTTTTTTGTAAATAAGTAAGTTTTCTCTTTCAATTACGGGCACTGATATGGCGGCACTGATGGGCACAGATGAGATGGCACTGATAGACATCGATGAGGTAGTACTGACGGGCACAGATGAGGTGGCACTGATTGGCGGCGCTGGTATGCGGCACTGATGGGCACTCATGGGCGGCACTGATGGGCACTCATGGGCGGCACTGGGCACTCATAGGCGGCACAGATGGGCACTCATGGGCAGCACTTATGGGTGGCACAGATGGGCACTGTGGGGTGGCACAGATGGGCACTGTGGGGTGGCACTGATGGACACTGTGGGGCGGCACTGATGGACACTGTGGGGCGGCACTGATTTACTTATGTTGCCAGTCAGTGCCCATTTGTGGGCACTGATTGGCATCTTTTTTTTTGCAGACTTTTTTTTTTTTTTTCAGACTTTTTTTTTGTCCCCTTTTTTTTTGCCCTTCCCTGGTGGTCCATGTGGCGATCCGAGGGGGGGCTGCGCTGATAAAGAATCAGCGCGAACCCCCCCTGTCAGGAGAGCTGCCGATCGGCTCTCCTCTACTCGCGTCTGTCAGACGCGAGTGAGGAAGAGCCATCAACGGCTCTTCCTGTTTACATCGTGATCAGCCGTGGTTGGACACGGCTGATCACGTGGTAAAGAGTCTCCGTGAGAGACTCTTTACCGAGATCGGTGTTGCGGGGTGTCAGACTGACACCCTGCAACAACTATCGCCGCGATGCGCGCCCCCGGGGGCGCGCAGCGGCTCAGAATCCTGAGGACGTCATATGACGTCCAGTCAGGATTCTACAACCACTTTGCCGACGTCAATTTGTCATTGGCGGGCGGCAAGTGGTTAATATATATCCTTTGTTTGGTCTCAGTTCCTCTGTGTAGCCTATTAGGTAGATTCAGAAAGAGTTAGGCCGGCGTATCGGTAGATAAGCCGACCTAACTCAGAATCTACGCCGACTTATGTTTAAGAAGTGTATTCTCAAACAGAGATACGCTTAAACATATCTAAGATACTATCTTAGGTTGCAATATTGAGGCTGGCCACTAGATGGCGCTTTCATTGCGGTCGGCGTAGAATATGTAAATTAGTAGATACGCCGATTCACAAACGTACGCCTGGCCGCCGCAGTACATTTACGACGTTTCCGTAAGGCATTATCAGGCCTAAAGTTATTCCATCTAATAGATGGAATAGTAATGTTAAAGTATGGCCGCCGTTCCCGCTTCGAAATTCGAAATTGTTACGTCGTTTGCGTAAGTCGTCCGTGAATAGGGATTTACGTCGTTTACGTCCACGTCGAAATCAATAGGCCCGTGCGGCGTACTTAGCACACTGGGAAATGTAGGCGCCCGGCGCATACGCAATTTAAAAAAAACGTCAAAAACGTAAGGTCAAGCCCCATTTACATAAAACACGCCCCCTTAGACATATTTGAATTAGGCGCCCTTACGCCCGCCCGCTTTAGGCTACGCCGCCATAACTTAGCAGGCAAGTACTTTGAGAATCAAGTACTTGCCTAGCTAACTTACGGCAGCGTAGCCTAAACACGCTAAGCTACGCCGCCGCAACTTTGCACCATTCTATGTGAATCTACCTATATGTGTCTGGTTACCTTAGACCAGGGGTGTCCAAACTTTTTTCAAAGAGGGCCTGATTTGATGAAGTGAACATGCGTGAGGGCCGACCATTTTGCCTGACATTCTTTAAACCATTAAAATTCGGTCTAAGTGTGTTCGTCCGAGCAACAAATACATTACCCAACAAGAATTATCTTGCCTTTGTTGCTGTGTGTGCTGAAGAGATGAGCTCAGGTGTGTTATTTGGATATAGATATATATTTATATGTCTTTTGTGGCCCCAAGGAATCCCAGAGCGCCGCTCAGGACTAAGGATGAGCGTGGGCATGTTATTTGGATATATCCTAATTATCAGCATACAAGGAATTTTCAGGAAATAAATCAAATTTTAAATTAAGAACTGTGAAGCAAAATAAGGGTCAGTGCCCATCAATGCAATCTAATCAGTGCCCATCTGCAGCCTCACCATTGCCATGAATGCAGCCTCTCTATTGCCATGAATGCAGTCTTACCATTGCAATCAATGCAGTCTTACCATTGCAATCAATGCAGACTTACTATTGAAATCAATGCAGACTTACTATTGCAATCAATGCAGACTTACCATTGCCATGAATGCAGCTTCTCCATTGCCAAGAAAGTAGCCTCACCATTGTCATGAATGCAGCCTCACCATTGTCATGAATGCAGCCTCACCATTGTCATGAATGCAGCCTCACCATTGTCATGAATGCAGCCCCACCATTGTCATGAATGCAGCCCCACCATTGCCATGAATGCAGCCTCACCATTGTCATGAATGCAGCCTCACCATTGCCATCCGTGCAGCCTGATCGATAGCCATCTGCAGCCTCGGAGGGGACAGGGAGGGGGCAGGACGATCATCAACAGATAACAGCAACAACAGATTGTGGCCCCCCTGAGGGCCACAAAAGATATGTATCCAAATTACCAGGGGGGCCGCATCAAACCAGAAAGTGGGCTGCAATTGGCCCGCGGGCCAGACTTTGGACATGCCTGCCTTAGACGCTGATCCTGACATAATCGCGACGCCCACCAACGACCAGATCAGCTACACTTGGGAACTGGGAGCCAGTTGCTTTAAATTTGTGTTTTTTTTCCTTTCACAATGCTGACATTGCAGGTGTTTTGCCGTGTGCAACTTGCAGTAGGGGATAAGGATTTGTGTCATTCACTTTTGAAGGATCTAACTGAGATGGAGCTGCTTTAAAGCATTTTAACAGCACATGCTTTAGCCATTGAGGGTACATTTTCATTTAGTCAAGTACAACCTTTCATCCAGGTCTGTTCTGCGCTACTATTTCAGGTTACCTCTCAGGGCCATGATATTTTCACTCCCCCATTTACTATGTACCAGGCTGGATTTTTGGGATGGTTGCTGAAAAATTGTGCAGGTTCGTTTCCCCAGCAGTATGCTGCCTATTCACAACAGGTAGTGTTGGAATATATTGCTTCTGTGCACCTTTTAATTGAGCAATGTGAGCAGGGGAAAGACAAACTGGCCCAGATTCTCGTAGATCGGCGCATCTTTATGCCGGCGTAACGCATCTCAGATGCGTTACGCCAACGTAACTTAGAGAGGCAAGCTCCGTATTCTCTAATCAGAAGCGTGCATTTTTGCGCCGGCGTATCCTAAAATCGTCGGCGTAAGACGGCGGAATTCAAAGTAGGAAGGAAGTGGGCGTGATCCATTTAAATGAACCGTGACCCCATGCAAATGAATGGCCTGAAAGACCGGCGCATGCGCCATCACGTGATCGTATGTCCCGCGCCCCTCTGCGCATGCTCACAACTACGCCTGGCGTTAATCTTGAGTTACGCCGGCCCACTGTTTACGCCCAGGGCATAAATAGGCCCAGACATGCGCCCGTCGAGTGCAAAAGTACACCTGTTTGGTTTGGTGAATATACTTTTGCGCTCTTATTGTGGACATGTCTGCCCAGCGTTCTGGGACCAGAATAAAAAACTTCTCCCCAGAGGAGAAGGGCATTATCCTTGCTGCCATGGAGAGGTACTACGATCGCCTCCATGGGGCACATAGCAAGGACACCAGTAAGGGCAGAAGGGACGAGATCCTTCAGAGGATCACCAACCAAGTGAATGCCGTGGGCAATGAGGTGAGGAGGCCCAAACACATCTCAAAGAAGATGAACGATCTTCACAGGAGGGTGAAGGAGAAGATGGCCCTTATGACGAGGCATGCCAGGGGCACTGGTGGTGGACCTGCCTCTAGGGTCCGTCTGACACCTGACGAGCAGGTTGTTGCCCGCTGCCTTACTAGGGTGCAAGTGGAGGGAGTGCAGGGCTACGACTCAGTTGAGCTGCCCTTGAGGACAGGTAA